>NW_026515810.1:0-302309 GCF_023601865.1 Aspergillus affinis | reverse complement strand
AGGGGATGGCGGGTCACGTGCCTAGGCGGTGAACCGCGGCCGTAAAATATAACTAAACTAAACTAAACTAAACTAAATCTTTCCCTTTCGCTCTCCCTTGCATTCCCACAATCAGTCCAATCTTGTGCCACTGTCGATCCCACCCTTTAACTAACCATCATTATTAGTTGATTTATCTCCCCCCGTCCTGTCCTGGTCGACTCCGCAATGCTCCCCGCTCTCTCCATCCGCCATGCTCTCCACAAACACAAATGCGGATCTTGTCCCAGTTGGCGTCTTGCTCACAAACCCACTGTGTTGAGTCTTCAAACAAGCGATTTTGGAGATGCCGTCATTCATAAGGTGGCTATCCCTTCTTTCAATACAATGGGCGAACTCTTCGTCAGGAAACGTCCTTAAGGCCGTCGCAGCTGAAAGCCCCGACATCCTCCAATTAGTCGACCCACTGATCGGATCCAACAATGGGGGCAACGTCTTTGCCGGGGCTAGTCGCCCGTACGGCATGGCGAAGCCCGTGGCCGATGTGGATGGGCAAAATACCGGTGGCTTTTCCACGGATGGAAGCAAGGTGACCGGATTCTCTACGCTTCATGACTCGGGGACAGGAGGCAATCCGTCCTTGGGCAACTTCCCTCTGTTTCCCCAATACTGCCCAGAGGATGAGATCAATAACTGCCAGTTTCTGAAGACTGCGCGAGCTACCCACTATGCGAACGACTCGGTCGTCGCTCGTCCGGGCTACTTCGCCCTGTCCTTGGATGGCGGGATTCGGGCTGAGATGACATCGACGGACCACGCGGCGCTCTATCGGTTTGAATTTCCCTCTGCTACGACTGCAAATGGATCGCAGCTACATCCGTTGATACTGCTTGATTTGACGGATCTGTGGGACAGCCGACAAAATGCCTCGATCAGTGTAGATGCGGAGAAGGGTCAGATCAAAACAAATGGCACTTTCCTGCCTAGCTTCGGTGCCGGGTCCTACGTGTCTTATTTCTGTGCGGATTTCGTGGGGACGTCGGTCCATGACGGTGGAATTTGGGTTAACAACAGAGCAGGAACTGAAAGAACGGAGCTGTATGTCACTCGAGGATTCAATAATTTCTACCTCCAAGCCGGCGGCTTTCTTCGATTACAGAGACCCGAGAATGGCACAGTCAATGTACGAGTCGGTGTGAGCTTTATCAGCACAGAGAAAGCATGCAAGAATGCTCAGACCGAGATTCCTCATCCGCTGGAAGACTTTGAAGAGGTCCGGCGCGATACAGAAACTGCTTGGCGAAAACAACTCAGTCCGATATCTGTACAGTCCGGTGGCGCAGATGAAGACATACTCAGCAGTTTCTGGAGTGGTGTGTACCGAACAATGCTCGATCCTCAGGATCTGACAGGGGAGAACCCTCTCTGGGACAGTGATGAGCCGTATTTTGATTCCTTTTACTGGTTCGTTTCGTATCTCCTGCTTCTGGTCCACGCTGACTTTTTCAAGTATCTGGGACTCTTTTCGAGCTCAACACCCATTTCTCACAATTATCGACCCTAATACGCAATCTAAGATGGTACGGAGCCTTCTTGATACATACAAGCATGAAAATTGGCTTCCGGATTGCCGTATGAGTCTCTGCAAAGGCTGGACCCAGGGTGGCTCGAATGCCGACGTCGTCCTAACAGACGCTTTTGTGAAAAACCTAACAGGGATCGATTGGGACCTAGCATACGAAGCGATGGTTAACGATGCCGAGAACGAGCCCCTAGAATGGTCCTATGAAGGCCGCGGTGGTCTACAGAGCTGGAAGCGCGTCAACTACATCCCGTATTTGGACTTTGACTATCTAGGTTTTGGCACCAATTCTCGCAGCATATCCCGGACGGTGGAGTACTCGTACAATGATTTCTGTCTGTCGACTGTGGGCAAGGCTCTTCACAAGGACGAATATACGAGATACCTTGGCCGAGCTAGCAACTGGAAAAACATCTACAAGTCCGACCAAACCTCCTCAATCAATGGCACCGATACGGGATTCGTCGGCTTCTTCCAGCCAAGGTACTTGAACGGGACATGGGGATATCAAGATCCAATTGCCTGCAGCGCGCTTGCGTCGTGGTGCTCCCTTACAAGCAACCCCTCCGAGACATTCGAGTCTAGTGTATGGGAATATCAATTGTAAGTGATCTCTCCAGCACCTCTTTCCACATTCCACAGTTCAACCTTCGCCTCCCACCGGTACCTACTCTAACACAACCATCCCATATCAGCTACGTCCCCCACGACATGGCCTCATTAATCGACCTCCTCGGCGGCCCCGACACCTTCGTCTCCCGCCTCGACTTCTTCCACACCTCCGGGCTAGCCGACGTGGGCAACGAGCCCGTCTTCCTGACCGTCTACCAATACCACTACGCGGGGCGACCCGGGCTCTCAGCGCGCCGCGCACACAACTACATCCCCTCACGCTTCAACGCTACACATTCCGGACTCCCAGGAAACGACGACTCGGGCGCCATGGGCGCCTTCGCCATCTTCTCGATGCTCGGCCTCTTCCCGAACCCAGGACAAAACGTGTACCTGATCATCGCGCCGTTCTTCGAGGCCGTTAGCATCACCCATCCGATCACGAACAAGACCGCTACGATCCGGAACGTGAACTTTGATCCGTCTTACCAAGCGATCTATATCCAGAGTGCCACGTTGAATGGGAAAAAGTATGAGAAGAACTGGATCGGTCATGAGTTCTTTACGGAGGGTATGACACTGGAGTTGGTTCTTGGGGACACGGAGAGTGATTGGGGGAGGGGCGAGGATGATCTTCCTCCTAGTTTGAGCTCGAGCTCGGGGGCGCAGGGGCAGGATGTATCGCAGTTTTGGGACTGAGCATAGATAGTAAGGGTGATTCAATATCATTGTAAACCCATTTTCGAACTCTCCCGCGAGAAGAGGGTTGGTTGTATGTACGTGTTCGTGAGATAGTGTGGATGGAACATATGAAGAGGTCGAAAGAAAGGAGAAGGAGAGAGGGCTACGTCCAGGAAGTATATGTCAGCTCGGCGCATATCTACAAATGCTCTAAGAAAGGACATGGTGGATGCATAACACTTGCATTCATCAAATTCCACAATGAACATTACATCCCAATCACAAGAAAATCAAACTCCATATCTAAAATATCCGAAACTTTTGGTTGACCATAAAATGCATACCTAAGCACAAGCACAAGTACAAGCGCACCTACCATGCAATCATAAACACAACAAACTTATGCTCGCTCAATTAGGTAATAATCCTCAATCAATCATCAGCCAACAAATCAACCAACCCCCATAAGTAATGCGTATGCAAATTCAATGGTAATAGTACCTATCATCCTCGAGGGATGAAACGACGATGCTAGATATAGATAGAAAAGACACTGAAAAAGCTGACAATGCCCCCTGTGAATCAAGCTCGATGTCTCTCAAAACACCCATTCACCAAGACACGGAATCCTATGTCGAAGAGGAAGAGGTGGCAATGGGAGTTTCCTTGGCCGCTTCCGGTTCGTGGGAGGATTCATGTGGAGGTGCATCAAGGACCTCTGAGTGTTTGTTCTCAACTTCCTGAGCGAGATCATTCTGAAAGCCTGAAATCTGATTTTGCTCCTGCTCCGGGGTCAGTTCGGAGTCCTGAGCGGGCTCAGGAACGGATTCGGACTTTTGCTGATCATCCTGTCCCGCGATCTGTTCTTCGCCGGGAATCTCGTCCGCCTCGCGAGCACGTTCCTCCTCCTCTTCCTTCTCTTCTTCCTCCTCCCAGCTGTCGGCGACCTCAGCGGGCGGAGCGGGCTGACTCCGCAGCTGTTTTCCGGCGCCCACGCCCGACCGAAGAACAAGTTTTTCCTTCTTGGGAGAAGCAGCCCCGGTTCTCCAGGAGCCACTGCCATCGTCACCAGCGAGGGCAGCGTACATCGTCAAGCCGGAACGAGCGCTCTGCGCCGCGGGCGTGACGCTCTTCGCACCGCCCATGCCGTTATTGCTGCGCCGGGACGCAGCAATCTGGGCCCAGCCACCCTCGCCCGTCGAGCTCGCCTGCGCCTTGGCCGCTTCGCGCTGGGCTTTGACCTCGGCCGCGACCTGGCGCTGGGCTTCGCGCTCCTTGAGACGCTGGCGTTCGCGTAGCTTGACGCATTCGCCGACGCTCATGCCGCCGATCCCGATCGCCGTGCCCTGGCCCATGCCGAAAGGAGGGGGCGTCCAGGTCGTGGGCTTGAGGACGAACACATGCCGGTGGGGTTCAGGATCGAAGCTCTCGGTGGCAAAGCCCCAGTCGGTGGCTAGGGAATGGGTGAAGGCGCGAAGCGACGACTTGGCAGGTTGGAAACGGACGGACCGTTGCGTAGTTCCGATCGCGAGGGACTGGAGCGTTGCTTCGTAGGTCTGGAGAGTGGATAGAGGGGATGAGGATGAGAGCTGCAGGTACATATCAAGCGTTTCGGATGAATACGGAAGATTCGTGGACGTCAAGTTCTGTGCTACGGTGGTCGATTGGTTGATGTCGACGCCCAACGCCGATGCCAAAGATCGATTCCGCTCGAGTCGGGAGCATTCGTCGTCACACGTCAGTGGGGTCAATGCCGGCAGTCTCTGCTGTTGTTGCAGTTGCCCTTTCGAGGCCACTGCTTTCACTGCATTGCAGCGACGCTCCTGGCGAAGGCGTCCACAGCCACATGTTACCGTGACCGTGGACGAGCAAGGCGTCTTTTCGGGGCATGGGTATGGGGCGTGACAAGGATCCTTGCATGGATGACCACACAACACCTTTGTCTTCCCACAAGGCTGTTGGCAGGGCTTCAAAGAGTCCTCACAGTCGCCTGGTCGATGACAGTTCTTTTTGCACTTATGCGAGCCGCATTTGAGCGTTTCGCCGCAAATTCGGCCACATCGTGCATCAGCTAGCCAGCAGGGTTGATTCTTCAACACCTGCTTGCCACAAAGACACACCTTCTCCGTAAGATAAGGGCACTTAGGACAGACATCGTCGTCCGTGTGGCAGTTGTGGGGTGTTTGGGGATGACCACAGGGTTTGGGACGCTCACAGGGGGCCGAGCAGGGCGGTGGTTGCGTGCCACAAGGCAGAGGCGGATGCAAGACAGATCGACCGCAGTTACACGAGATCTCCTCGAAGATCGCCTCCCTGCAAGTATTGCATGGTCCTTTATGGCAAATCTCAGGGCAGGTGTGCCGTCCGCATTTCAACAAACGGCCGCAAATCCGAGTGCAAATATGTTCGGCCTCCACATCTTCATCACTCGGACGGAGATGAGATTTGAGCTTCCGCCGCAAAGCCTGGCGCTCCACTGCCTTTTGCTCCCCAGGACAGCATCTATCTGCACATGCATGACGTCCGCAGTGAAGTCCGGTCTTGCAGGTTCGGAAACATTGCGGCGGCTCGATTGTGCCCTGGTGACAGACAGTCATAAACGAGTTACGTCCGCACCGGCACTGTATAGGAACGCTGCGCCTGCAGAATCCGCAGGGCCCGGTGTGACAGATCTTATCGCAGCCATGCCCGCACGGGAGCATCTTACCACAAGCCTTTCGGCAATTTATGATAGGATCCTCGCAAGATATCCGGGGCCGGTATCCAGAGATTTCGGTCAGAGGCGTCTTTCCGCAGGGACAGTGGTGTACGACATCGGGCGACCTTGGACAGTGGGCCGGGCGTACGTCTTGAGGGTGGCAATCCTTCTGGCAGAAATGAGCACCGCAGTCAAAGGGGCGATTGCACCGGTCGGGACAGCTGAAACAACCAGTCCAATCCTCCACTTGACCATCGGTCCCGTCCTGTATCTTTTGACTGTCCATTTCCTCGTCCCTGGAGCTGCACAGCATTTCTGTCTGGACCTTTCCACAGTAGCAACGAGCTTCGACTTTCACTTCACACGTGCCACAAAGACCCTCGTGGCACGGACGAGAACAGGTATGCTCCCCACAGGGCAGCAAGTCCCCACAGACCTCGCCGCAGCTCCATCCATTCTCGTAATCGGTGTCCTGGCAACGCTTGGTGGACGAATTCCTGCCGCAGAAGCAATCTTGAGTCGGGCCCATGGCAGTACACGGGGCGCAAGGCCCAGCATGACAGGTCGCATCACACGGGTGAGGGCAGCCTTTACGTGTCCTCGCACAGGTTTGGCCGCACGAATGTGGAGGGAGACCGGGAAGTGGGCGCGGGTCGACATCTTTTTCACACCAGCAAGTATAGGTTGAGGGGAAGATTTCTTTCGCAAGGTTACAGCCAGGACAGCGCCAGGCGCGAGGAGCACTGGACTCTCCATCAGCCTGGCGACGGGAATTATCCTGAGCCGCCGCTCCTTCATTCTTGGACCACTTCTTGACGCAACTCAGATGGAAAACGGTCCAGCACAAGTCACAGGACCAGATACGCGACCTCTTGCCCAACTCGGCCGTACAAATAGGACACTCGTAGAGATTGTGCGCAATATCCTCGTGAATCCGCGTGGCAATGTCCGGGGCAACTGATTTTGTCGTAACCTTCGGCGTTCGAGGTTGCGGGGTCTTCGCCTTCGCTTTTCCCTTCACTTTCCCAGCCGCGTTTGTAGTGTTCGACGGGGGTCCTTCCACTGCACTTCCGTTCTGTGGTCCCCCCGGCACGAAGACAGGCGCATCGGCCCTAAGCTCCAGATCCTTCGGGTCTTCGCCGCCGTCCGGCCCGTCGTCCTCGGAGGTTCGTTCGCATTTCGTCAATCGTCCCTCGAATCGCCGTCCGATGTTCGATACCATTTGATCCGCGCCCCTTCCTCGCCCCGGTCGCCGACTCGTCTCGACCTGTGTGTTTCCACCCCGACCTCCTCGTCTCCCTCCGCGTGGGCCTCTTCGCGAACGAGGTGCGTCCTGAGGTTGATTCGGCGTGGACTCGCCATTGGGTTGCGGTTCGTGCGTTTGCTGAGCTGGCTGAGATGGCGGTTGTGCGCCATTCATCGACTCAGCATTCTGCGCCGAGTTCTGTGCCTGAGCCTGATTCTGTGGGCGACGATGCGAACGGTTGCCGCGTCCTCGACCTCGCCGCGGACCTCTTGAACGGGATGTGTTTTCGGGGGCAGCAGTTGCCGGAGCGCCGGATACGGTTTCGGTCATGCTCGAGGGTTGAAGGAGGTTCTCGTTCGCCGTAGTTGTAATCATGCACTTGGGCTGGGAGGATAATGATCGTTCAACCGCTAGCGTATGGGTGTGGGGTTAACTAGTCGGGAAAAAACTGTAAAGAAAAAAGAGGGAAAGAAAAGTAAAAAAGAAAGCAAATGAACGATAGGTGAAGCTCGCTGGAACGAGAACAAAACAATTAATTCCCAGGGCAATGGGGAGTTTGGATGAAGTTCCCAGATCAAATAATCAGAGGGAGAAGAAAGAGGTGGCGAAGAGGGAAGAAAACGAGTGAAGAATCGAGATGGATTGATGTTCCTGCAGTGGCGGAGGCTCCCGCGGCGACGGGGCGTCATTGGGCCGTGAGTCATTCAGAGTCATCTCTCGCTCTCTTACAGTCACAGTGGGGATTCCCTATCGTATTCATTTCGCATTCTTCGTGAGACGGTGAGACAGAAAAATATAATAATCATAATTAGAAAAATCATTAAGAAAATTACTAACAAACTGTCCAATCAACAGACACGTCGCTATGCAAACATCCAGATCCCTTCATGCCCTGATCCACCGGTTAAACTGACTAAAAGAAGACCACCACCTCCCCGCGCTCATTCTGCTTCAGACGCAATGTCCGCCAGAGTTCCTTTTCGTCGTCTGTCCTGCGCTCCCGATCCACGCGGCTCTGGCCTTGATGGCGTCCGCGATCACCGTCAAATTCGTCCGTGAAGTCACGGTGGAACCGCTTTAGCACCTTGTTCACGGAGAAGCCGCGTCCGCTCTCGGGTCCCTTGGTCACCAGGGACAAGAAATGCCCGGCCATTTCTCGCTGCAGTTCGTTAGGAATATTCGGTTGTCCATAAACAATCACTTGGCCATCCTGGCCTCGAGGAGATTGGGGGTGCGCCGGGTCGGGATAGTTGATCTGCTTGAGCCGTCGCGAGGGCCGATCGCCCTCGGTCTGAGCGCTGCTCTTGCGCTTGCTCTTGCGAGGATCCGCCGCAATTACCTGACCCGTCGAGGGGTTGCGCACGCGATGGGTCTTCTTGGAGTTACGGACCTCCAGTTGCTCATTTCCGTCATCCGTGGAGCTACGTCGTCGCGCTCGAACCAGGGCCTTTCCAGAGGGCTCGTGGCTAACTCCACTGCCTCCGGAGACGGAAGAGCCGCCAAACATGGACGATACAAGACGCCCCGCGCGATTCTTCATGGAGATGCCGAGACCGGCATCGCTCTTGTTCTCCTTCTCGTCCCGACGCGTGCGCTTAATCGGGGACGAAGGGTCCTGGAACCGTCGTTGGGGGTGATCCTCCTCGCCATCGAGGGATGGCGATCGCATCATCCGGTTGAGACCTCCGGTAAGTCCGGAGTGGTTCAGCATGGGGGTACCTGGGTGGTTGACAACGCTCGACGGCGCATCCAACATCGGGGTATCGGCATCTTCCATATCGTGGTCCTCGGTGCGACGCTTCCTCTTCTTATCACTGGTAGTGGCACTCGCGTCTCCAGCTACTCGCGATTTACCCTTCTTCTTCTTGGGGGCTGGGGTCATGAATTCTACTGAAGCATTGTTAGGGGCGTTCTTGTTCGGGTATGCAGACGGAGAGATCGGTTCGGCGCCGTAAGAGAATCCATTTTCCTCGTAAGCCACGTCGTAAAACTTACCCTCGTCCTCCGCTTCGGGGTTAAGATGTGCCAGGGCCTTGCTCGGCTCGAAGACCGACGGCGCGTGGTCCACCATTTGCATCTGCCCCTTGGGCCCGCCAAGCGAGACCTTGGACGCATTGGGGGTGTTCTCAGCAACTAGGAAGTCGAACACATTGACTTGCTTGTCGTCCTTCTGCTCCGACTTTTGCGTACCGTTAGGGGGGGGTGTCGGAGCGGGCGGAGGTGCCGCGCTGGTTTTAGGATTGTCGACATCGGTAGCGTCTTCAACGTAGGGCGCGCGGTGGCCATTGCCGTTCGGCTTCTGGTTCTGGTTCTGCCTCTGGTTCTGATTCTGATTCTGATTCTGATTCTGGTTTTGCTGGGCATTGTCCTTGCCATTGCGTTGGTTTTTCTTCGGTTTCTCTCTGTAGAGGGCACCCTCGTATTTTTGCGCCTCGGTCATACAAGACTGGACAGATCGCGTCAGTTAGCATTTTTCTACCAAACAACAAGGACGACGGAAATGCGTACCGTATGCGCTCTATACTGGGTGCCTTGGAAGTGCACCATGCAGTCAATGCAGGTGAAGGTTGCGCCGCGACATTGGTTGCGATGAGGGTCGAGCTTCTTCTTGGTGAGGATGTCACCACAGGCCTGGACGACAAAGAACGTCAGTCAGCGATTAGATTCGATGTCAAGTAACGTTTCCCTCCGCGTTCAATTCAACATACCTCGCACGAGAAAGACACCATTTTGACCCCGCGATATATATCTCACTTACAAACTTGCGCGACTATAGGTGGGGAACTGCCTTGACGAAACAGGACAAAAGCAAATAGAATAAGATCTAGCTCTCTCGAACTGATGAACAATAGTAAACACTAGATCCAGTCACACAACCAGATCTGTTTGCAGCAGATAACTAGGTCTGGGGGGGGCAAGAGAATGAGACGAGCGGCAAACCCCTTGTCGCAAAACAAGATAAACAGTTGGGATAAACAACCGGAGATGATGGGATGGGAGAGGTGCAACCAGCGGCGCAACAGTCCAGGGGCACGGCGCTAAGCGAGGAGATTGTGCTAAGTTTGCTCTTGGTGATATCCTGGACCTCTCGCTCTCTGTTTTTTCCTTGCGAATTCCTTCCGGCGCGTCCAGAGGCAAAAAGACGAGAGAAAAAAAAGAAGAAAAGAAATGCCGACGGTCGACGCTATTCCTGTTCGGGACGGGATTGGATGGTCTGGTATGCCTTACCGATCAGGCCCCCACTCCCCGCAATCCAGGTCTCTCATGGACGAGGGAAGTATCCGTATGTATAGATGGATAGATGGATAGACGGACAGATCCATTGATTCATCCGGTCACAGGTCGGAAAGAAAAAATAACCGTACCACAGGTTCCCCCCGGGGAACCCACCGCGTCCTGTTTATACTCCCACGAGCCTTTCTAGTGTCAACTTTGCTTCCTGGACTGACCTTCCCTCCCCTCCGAAGCGAAGATGTGCGGTCAGGAAGAACCGGGATGTCCATGCACCGGGGCACGATGATCGGTTGATCGTTTGGGCTCCAAGGGGGGCCGACGGCGCCTGTTCAGCTAAACAAAAGACATTTCGCAATCAGCATGGACTCGTCAGGAGACTCGCCGTCAGCCAAGGAGAAGTCACCCATCCAACCAGGTCGGCTAGTGTAGCGCCTGAGAAGGGGGGCGATGCGATCCGATTGACATTATCCCTCTTTTTTTGGAACACGAGAGGGTGCGCCGGGAGATATTAATAACAACCGCTGTTTAGTGAGTCAGTCGGTGCATATTTCTTCTGGAGTTTCTACATGGTTGGTGAATGCTGCGTATGGCTGAAACCACCCTTTACGAGATCGTTATGCTTCTTTTTTCTCTCTCCTTTCGTTTCTTTTTTCTTTTTTCAAAAGTTGTTTCGTGTTGTTTCGTCTTATCATGGGGGCAATTTCAGAGAATTTCCAAGGTCGGTTACCCTGACATTACTTTCACGGTCCCCCTCTCGACCTAGCCCGAACTCGATGGAAAATAGACGCATGTCATTCTTAAAGGTGGGAAGATCCCTCTCCTTTGCTGGCGGAGGAGAACGCAACCCACCCTGTTGGCTGTCAGCCGCTCCAGTCACAGAGACTTTCCTGCAGTCATGCGCGCGCAAGTGCGTCGATGGTGTAGCCCTCAGGTCTCGGATGGGCAAGAAACTGCCGAAAAGCTTTATGGGTTCCACCACGCGACGAGGGCCTCTTCCCGTGTAGTACCTTGTCACTTGTCAGTAGGATGGGGACGTGCTTGTTGCTTATCATTCATCTACATGGGTCAGATGAGGTTGATTGTCTGTCTTGAGGATATATGCCAATTCTCGACTTGGGGATGCAATAAGTAAGCGCACACTAATGTACAAAATCCCGCTCTAGTTGGAGGCTCAGCGAACCAGCGCTGGCGAGGAATGCAAGGGTATACGGTGTAGGTCGGCTAGACCAAGATACCGTGCACGGATCAAAACCAGACAATGAAGGAGGGGAGACTAAAAGCTAATCAATTCCGCGTGTTTCTATCAAAATCCTTGTGGTTAGTGGGTTTCCGGCTTGCTCTCGTACAAGAGTTTAGCAGATAGCGAAGTGCGGGGGACGCAAGGGGGAGGGAAGAGTAACTCACGAGTCCTGCGATTTCTTCATGGATGAGATGATTGGGATCACACCATTCCATTCCCGTCGGTCTGTACCGAGGAGGCTTCCGAATTCCGACTCTGGAGTTCTTGTTTCTTGTCGTCTGCCTTCTCATCATCCGCGCATCCACAGTCGTAAAAGTCGCCGATCTTGTTACAGTCGAACTCGGGCTTCTTGAGCATTGCGTTCACTTCATTGTGTATAAAGCAGCCCCAGCCCGACGCTATATTCCGGGACGATACTTGTGGGGGATATTTGGTGAGGTGTCCTTGGAAATGCGAGGCGCATTCGCCACTGTGCCGGGGAAGTTAGCCATCTTCCGAAGTATGTGGTCATTCGGCTGCGGTGTTCAGGTGCAAAGGTACCAAGGGTAAAGTCGCGCGAAGAGGTAAATGAACGATCGCAAGGTTTCCTGCTGTTCGGTTGTGGGTTCTTCTGGATATCGCGCCAGCATCGTATGGAAGTACTTCCAAGTCGCACGTCCGAGTTCGGCCCTAGATTGACCCAGAATGATCAGTCCTGCTTAGATCCGGGCGCATCACTCATGGCATTGTGGCAGATTGTAACCTACTTTGCCGTCTCATTGCCCAGCTTTGGCATCACCACGTCGCCCTTGGTCACATCGTCCTTGGTCAATGCGGCCGGGTCGGGACCCGGCTCCGAATTCGTGAATTGGCTGGGCGTGCGGATAGCGGCGTTCGACAAGTCTTGTGGTCGAATGAGGAAGAAGCAAAGGAGAATGATTGCGACCACAGCGCCTATGAATATACGTCGAGCAATCTGGCGATTCGCCATGGCGAGAGGGGATAGATAGGAGGGTAGAGGGGAACGCTAGGTCGTCAATGAAGGACAAGTGCAGGTGTGGCAGGGTCGCTCAGCGACCGATATTAAATATAAGACAGTGCAGGATATTGACTATAGAATTAGATAGGGGGACAGAATTAGATACAAGGCCCTCAATAGGGAGTTCGCGGAATCGTGCCGAACCAGAAGGTAGAACCCTCCTTGCGTCGCGAGTCTCGCGACATCCTTTGTTGCTTGAGATCCACGTGGATGAAACATGCGGCCGCGTTTAGTCAGCTATGCTCAGCGCATTCGCTCACTGCGAAGGCCCGAAGGCTCGATTTCCAGCTTTTTAGGGTTTCGAGATCGCAAATTTAGGCGCAGGTGTTCTTACTGTCCCAATATATCTACCGCTATCCATATCACCCTTTAATCTCCTTAATACACTCGTGGTGGAGTTGAAGAGTATATATACTTTACCGCATAATTAGCAATGAAGTGCAGGCATATCTTACTTGGGACAGCCCACCAACAGATGGTGTGCCAGGCAGCCAGTTTTGACTAACAGTAATGCTTCTTATTCTTAAATACACCAATTGTCTTTCATATATATCGTAATATACAATATCTAGCACGATATAGTTATCGGTGCAGGGCGGCCAAGCTCCATAGAGTGCTTACATAAGCCAGTAAAGCCGTGAATCCCAACTATCAAAGCGTTCCGCCTTTCTTGTTCTTCACCTCCGTTTTCTCCGCAACCCACCACTTACAACATGGCGAATCTCAGGTCATCCGCCTTTCAGTCCTTCCTCCGGACTCGCAATTACTTCATCTGGCCCAAGCAAAGACGTTGGGCTCAAGTGCACGATGTGCGCTTCCTTGCCACACATTATAATCCCAACCAGGTGATGGATCGATACCGCAACAAGCTGGACCAGAAAGCGAAGGCGTGAGTGTGCAACGACTCGGATTGATACTATCCCCGCATATTCTCGGACAGACCGCTTACCAAGAACCCACAGAGAAGGTCACCAGGACGTCGATACCCTGAAAGACGCCTACAAGGACAAGATTGATGACCTCCGTCGCAAAGCCAGCACTCCCCTCACCCCCGAAGCTACTCCTTCTCCCTCTCCCTCTCCGTCCAACTCCCCTACGCCGCCGCCCTCTCCAGCTCAGGAACAGGCCAAGGCCGCCACCGAGGCCTCCAAATCCGGCATCAAGCCCCTCGGCTCCTACATCGATCTGGAGAAGACCCTAGCGCTCCCGGCCAAGGAGATCGAAGCCATCTGGCGCCTCCGCCACGCCAACAACCCACACTCCATCTGCGCCTGCATCCCCGTCGAAACCTACCAGCGGATCGCAGAAGCCGCGCGCCAGAACCCACAGTTCGTGCTGCCCCTGCCGCGCAAGCAGAGCGAGTCCCAGTCGCAAGAGATCCGCGACGAGGCCAACAGCTCCGGCAACGACGGCGCCGGCGCCGACATCCATTTCTTGCAATGGGGATTCCACCCGCCCGCGACGGCCGCCTCGTCGCCCGTCCCTGCCGGCCCCCTCGCCAGCTCGCATACCTCCACCATCATCTTCACCCATCTCGCCGCCTTCCAGACGCACGGCTCCTACGCCCAGCCCCATACCACCATCACGCACCACCTCGACCTGGCGGATGAAAAGGGCATCGTGCTCATGCTGGGCCAGGTCATGCCCGACTCCGGCATCTCCACCACCGAGGCAACCTTCTTGGCCAGCTGCGTGCAGCGGTTCTATGACTTCGGGGGCCAGGCTCATGGCCGGAAGGGCGAGCTGCTGCGCATGTTCACTAAGGGCGATGCGCAGAACTTCAAGATCGAGCATCTGCTAGAAGAGGCGGAGAAGCTCTAATTTGTCATCTTCTCCCGGTTTATCCTGTGCTACCATCGCTTGTGCGTGATTTCAGATGAAATGTTCGACAAGTTTAGACTTTTTGTTATATACCAATATATAGAAATTAAATGATGACTTACAGTACTTCTCTCCCTCTCTCTCTAAACCAACCTACGAACTCTCCGGGACTCGACAAATAATCCTAGATGAGGCATTCGATTCAATTCAGCTCATAGAAACAGTCGGAAGATATCCGCTTTACGCCAGCCAATAACCAAGCCATGAACAGCGCCTGTTTGAAAGTCCACGCAGAAAATAAGAAAACAGAAAAGAAAAGAAAAGAAAGACGAAGACGTCATCACAAATCACAAATATGGGAAGGGGGGTGTAGAAGGGTCATTAATGAGTCACTCGCCGAGTACGGGAAGCCGTTATAGATACAGTAAATGAGACTGAGAACTCAAAGATGAGCCAGGGTGGGAATTCTGTCTACCCGAAGTATAGAGGAAGGTATATGGATGAGCAGTGGGGAAGTGCAGATGGGTTGGAAATAGCAGAAAGCAAAGGGGAAAGCAAAGGGGTATGAAAACGACAACGAGAAAAGTGTGAGAGAAAAGAAAATGTGGTCAGCAACGGTGGTTGGCCTAGTCATATCACGGGGTCCGAGTCCAAGTTCTCACGCCGAACAGTTGTAGGTGTATCGTAGATGCGGTGGACCTTCTTGCGCCTAGTCATGCGAGAACGGCGTCCTATGCTGAAGGGGCGGTGGAGGTGATCAAAACGGAAGCAAGAAGCCACTGCGAGGTCCTTTAACGTTTCCACTGATGCGCTTTAGAACACATTGAGTAGCACGTAAGGTTTCTATGGCCGATAATCTACGAAGAATCACCGACGACTTCTTCCATGACAAAGGAGTGGATATGTTCGAAATAGCCTGGTTCAGCCACACTGTCGTTATGTCCGCCGTTCGGAAGAGTGCGCCAGACTTTGCGGCTCGCGGTGCAAATGGCGAATAGTTGCGTCATGTTCGAGGGTCTAGTATATTCCGTATTTTAGTTTTGTGCTCGATCATGAGCCGCTTATGACAGGACCCCATAGAATATTACTTACGGCACGATTTCATCCTTCAATCCGCTCAAAAAGAGTATAGGGACCTTGGTAATCTTGGGTAAGATCTCTTCACTGGTCCAATACTGGTGACAGAAACGAGCGAGGTAACGGGCGGGAGGGAAAACCCTTGATAGGGGTGTCAGTATATACGGCGCAAGAGAAAAACACACCACGATCGGCAGCACATACGTAGGGATCAGCTTGCGAATACTCAAGAACGTGTTCTCCAGAATCAACCCCTTGATATCGCCGGCATCTTGATTCTCAGCGACCAAATTGATCGCCACGGCACCGCCCAGACTTTGGCCGTAGACAACAATGTCGGAATCGCTAGTCTCGGCTCGCTGTCGGATGTAATCCAGGCCCGTCTGTGCATCGATCTTTAACCCAGCCTCGTCTGGCACGCCAGTCGACAGCCCGTAGCCTCGGTATTCCAGCATCAACACATTGCATCCCAGGACGTCTTGTAGAACTCTGGCAATGGGAACCCGGTGTCCGATGTTGCCTGCATTCCCATGGAACATCAAGACGGTGATGTTCCGGGTAATGCGCTTCTTCGACGGGCGAATGAACAGCGCATGTAACGACTCCCCGTCCGGCGTGGGGATCTGGAGGTCCTCGTAATCGGAGACACCGAACTGGCGGGGCTTGGGGACATTGGTTCGTGCATCAGCAGGGACGTTGCGAGGATAGATCAACTCGCTGCACACGTGGTCAGTGTCCTATCCGGTAGCAGGGGGGAGATTGTATACTCCAGCGCCCGGGGTCAGGGTAACACAAACTTCTGCTTGAAATATAAAAGACCGCTCGCGACCACTGCCAGGCCGGACGAAGCTAACACCGGCAACCGTAGGAACTGGACCGCATTGTTGGCCATACCGGCGATGCTCCAAGACGGTGGGGGCGGCGGAGACTCGGACATTATTATAGTAGACAAGATAGTCCGGATCGATAGTTGATGGGAGTAGTGGTAGGGGTCGATCGGGGTTCGACTGCGTCGGATGTGCGCGGGACGGGGGTGGTTGACAAGAAACAGATAAATCCCATGAAACGAGCTCCACCGGGCTCAAAATAAATCCAATGTCGGAGGAGCTTGTCAATGGCGACGCCCTGAGCGATCGGGAAGTCCGTCTCAGGAGAGAGACTCTTGCGGGGGGAGGGACGCACTCACCGCCCGGGCGAAGCTGGCCAACGTAAGGCGCTGGGCTGCCTGGAGAAGCTCCGTCACCGTCCAGAGAAGCTCTTCCGTCCTTCATTTCCATTTCTCATCCTCTTCGCTCTCATTCATCCCCCTCGTCCACAACATTTTGCTCCTCTTCTCAAATACGTGGGATTCAGCTCCTCTTTCGTTGCTTATTCCCTCCCCTTGATCTGTCGCGGCGAAGCACGGCTTTGTCACCTCGCTTTACCAACCTCCTTCCTACTCGATCTCAGTCAAAATGGTCGGCCACGGCACCTCGGGGATGCTTGGAGAAGGTCAGAGAAGAGCTCGTTGAATTGGATCTGGTGGAGCAGGACGATGACTGACATGCAAGCTACAGATGGCATCCACGTCGACATGAACCACCTGAAGAGCGGCGAGGTCAAGTAGGTTCCTGGGTCCCTGTTCGGGTGCACTGCACTCAACTGAATTGAATTCCCCGCTAACCATCTCATCCGTATAGCCTCGGTACCTCGATGTGAGTCGATCCAGCTTGGCGGAGCCGGAGAATGGGGTCGTATTAACGGGACGCAGTATGGCCATCAACTTCAAGGACGGCGTGATCCTCGGCGCCGACAGTCGAACGACAACCGGAGCTTACATCGCCAACCGAGTGACGGATAAGCTGACGCAGGTGCACGATACCATCTGGTGCTGCCGATCCGGGTCGGCGGCCGATACGCAGGCCGTGGCGGACATCGTTTCCTACCACCTGAACATGTACTCCATTGTCAACAACGAGGCGCCCAGCACCCAGGTGGCAGCGTCGTTGTTCCAGGAGTTGTGCTACGAGAACAAGGATATGCTGAGGTAGGAGGACCCTTTTCTTCGTCGGGGGCTTGGGGGAAGTACTCTGTGGCTAACCCGGAGGTTTTGTTTTCTTCTGCAGTGCCGGCATCATTATCGCGGGATACGATCCCCGACACGGCGGTCAGGTGTACTCGATACCGTTGGGCGGATCGCTACACAAGCAGTCCTACTCGATCGGCGGGTCGGGCTCGACTTACATCTACGGCTACTGCGACGCGAACTGGAAGGAGAACATGACGGAGGAAGAGGGCATCAACTTCGTGCGAGGAGCGCTGCGGGAGGCGATCAAATGGGACGGCAGCTCGGGTGGTGTCATTCGTCTGGTGGTGCTGACGTCGAAGGGTGCGGTGAGACATCTCTACCTGCCGCACATCGACTACGCCGGCCCTGGCGTGACCAATTGATTCATTTGGGATCTTGTGTGTAGGGATGACATCCATATGGAATGATGATTTGTGATTTTCTTTCCTTTACTTTTTATCCGACGTGGAAAAGGAACGGGGGATGTTCCTCACCGTAAGCTGAATAGAGTGGAAGAGAAGAAGAGAGAGATGGACCGGTATGGTCTTGCCCGAACTAGGACGGAGGATGACAATCGCACAATCGCACAATCGCACATCCCGCGTAATTAGATGATGTATCAAGGGAATCTACTCGGTAGGGACTTCGTAACGAGGTCGGAGGGAAGAATCGAAAGGATGCCGAGACGGTGCAGCACGTCGGAGATCCAATGATGGCGCCGCCGTCGACACACCTGCGCCGTCGGGCTGCTGTCATTCGTTGATGGACACACCGGACAATTGGATTCGACTTGCAGATAACTTCTCTTTCCTTCGTAGAGTTGGAGGTGGAGGTCTCTATCGACCGGCTGGGGAGATCTAGAAGGGTATACAGACTAAGTACAGCACAGAGTACGGAGTAGTAACTCCTTACCGACAACCTACATGATTTAATTTTCTAGATTTGTTCATCCTTAATTTAAATTAAATTTGATATTTGTCCATTCTGTTAGTCCCCGACCAGATGCAGTGGACGTGACGGGGGAACTGGCGGTGGATCCTGAGGTCACTTCGATTGAAACTTCCAGATTTCCGGATTCTCGTCCGTTTCTTCTTCTCTTCCTCTTCCCTCCCTCCCTCTCTCCCTCTTCTCCTCTCCATCCTCCACTTTTCGCTCTTTTTCAATTCTTCGTTATTCCTGTCCTGCTCACTTCGACTTTATCACTCCTCCACTTATATCTGCCACCTGGACTGAATTCCCACGCAATGGACCCTTCCATTGCTGCTTCTCACCTGTGATTCCCTTCCCACTCGCGTCTGGGTCGGGTTCACCCCCGAGAACAACAGCGCGCTCTGGCCCTCACTTGCCATCGTCATAGGCCCAGACTTGCTTCGTACTTTCTGTACTGCCTTCGGTAATTCTCTTAGATCCAGTTATCACTGTATTAGAACCGTTTATCCCTATCTATTCTGCCCTCGCGCCTGGTCGCTCCTTTGTTCCTCTCTGGTGGTTCCGCTCGTATATCGTCCTTGTCTACGTTCTCGTTCCCTCTTCATCCTATCTTAATCCGTCCCTCCCCTCCCTCGCTTTCTCTCCACCCCATTATAGATCTCTAGCCCGAGCATTCTATCACGTCCAATGACCCCTCATCTCGCATCTTCTCCCAAACCGGGTGTTGTGGTCGCTAACTTGACTCCCTCGATTGGTGGTTTTAGTGTCGCCATCGGCTCTCTCGACTTGACATGGGATCAGTCGCTCTCGATCAGCCGCGGTCGGATCACCTCGAAAGCTCCTACACCATGCTGGGAGGCGCCGTCACTCCCTCGGAATCCGCGTATCGACCGTCGTCTCGCCACGCCGCCCCTTCAGCGTTGGAATCCGGCAGCTCGAGGTCCGCGTCGACCAATACCACCCCCACTTCGACTACGGCCCCGCCGTCGACGTCCGCTGCGGGCTCTGCTCGCCTCCCCTCCTCCCACCATCCGCAGGATGTGCCGTCCTACCTGAGTCGTCCATCTCACCCGAACTCCGTACCTTCGACTCGGGCCTCGTCTGCCACGCCGGGTTCGACCTACGCTCAACCCCCCTCCACCAGTCATATGCCTCCTTCCGCCTCCTCCCATGCGCCGCCCCATGTCGGAGGGACTGCCGTCCCCGCGTCGCGCCCGGACTCTCGCGCCTCGCCGGCCTCGCCCCGGCTGAGACCGACCTTCCAGTCCCTGCGCTCCCTGGCCGGCTCGGAGGCCAACTCGCCCAGTCGCATCAAAGTGCGGGATCTGTCCCACATCCAAAGCTTCGCCAGCGAGGAGTTCCTCACCCAGTCACAACGGGACCAGGCTCCCGGCCAGTGGTCTCAGGAGCGCCAGTACGAGATTAGTTCCATGCCGGTCACGGACATCATCGAGATGGTTGCTGGGCTTCTGACCAAGATCACCACCACCAACGACATGCACCACGAGCATGTCCATCGCCATATCCCCCCGCCCGACGGCACGGCGAATCTCAGCCCCCAGGCCACCAGCGTGCTGGCCTTCCACGGCAAGAATGTCCCGAGTATCAGCATCCTCAGCTACCTCACTCGGATTCACAAGTACTGCCCGACCACCTACGAGGTTTTTCTCAGTCTCCTCGTCTATTTCGATCGGATGACCGAGATGGTCAATCAGGGTCAATTGGACCGCTTGCAGGGTCGCAGGGATCCTATCCAAACCGAACCCGCCACCGTCACGACGCGGCCTGCGTCGTCGGAGGACTTGACCGGTTCGGCGCCGCACGCCTCGCCGATGGTCACCCCACCGTCGTCGACCGGCATGAGGGCTCAGGACCCCACGTCTCCTTCGTCCATATCCCCCTCTCTACGTCCCCAGGAGGAATACGATCCCCTGTCACATTTCTTCGTTGTCGATAGCTTTAACATTCATCGGCTGGTCATCGCGGGCGTGACCTGTGCCAGTAAATTCTTCTCTGACGTTTTCTATACGAATTCACGATATGCAAAGGTATGTGTTCCCGGCTGGTTTGGGCGCTCGTCTTGTCCCTTACTGATGCCCCTTCATTCAGGTCGGAGGACTTCCGTTGGTTGAACTCAATCACTTGGAGCTGCAGTTTCTGTTGCTGAACGATTTCCGTTTGTCGATTCCTGTGGAAGAACTGGAAGCGTACGGAACCATGCTTGTCGAGTTCTATGCTCGCGAGATTGTCACGCAACAGCAACAGAGTCAACCATCGCCCCCTCAGGCGGCGGCCTCCACGGCGCCTTATCCGCAGTCCGGCGAGATGTATACGCATACTCGCGAGAAACGCCCCGATCACCCGGAAGTTCGCCAGACTCCCACTCCACCTTAGTCTTTCCCACGCACTCGAGCTAGCCTCGGTCTCCCAGATCTCCCACTTCTCTCCACTTGATGATTCCATATTCTGTCTCCCTCTACCCTCCTCCCCTACACAAACGATATCTTTCTCGAAAGGACGGCAATCTCACTCAGATTCCTTATATCGATAAAGGTGATAACTGAAAATCGTTACCTCCCCGCCGGTTTCCACCCCTGCTCTCTGATATATCCGGCAACTGGCACCATTTAGTTCTCGCGCATCTTCGGGTCACAGATTTGTTATTCTACTTATAGATTCTTTGGCTGTGAGCGTGTTGGTATATTTTATGTGATATTGTCCCACCTCGTGCCGCTGGTAGTTCGATCGCGAACTGCTCAGTATGCACGCTCTACCACTGCTTTTGCATATTGTGTCTCTTTACATTGGCCGGTGTTTGCGGGCGTTCTTCCTTCGTTTTACCTACCTCTGGGCTCTCCGTTAACGAATGTTGTCTTTCCTCCTGTAGCTTGGGCTTGTTCATTTTCCTCATAATACATTTACCACCTCCTATCTATTCTATCTGTTTCTCCCATGGGCACATGTCGGCATTCTTGGCTGCTGATGCCACGACCCGAGCTAGAAGTGGCGTTTCTGGCCCAATCGGTAGCAGCCGTTCCCAGTCTGTGCTTAACGTCGGATCTATCCATCCATTCCCTCCCTTGGAGGATTGGTCACCCGATGATGACCACTACGTGATTTGCCGCTAGCCTGCTACCTCTATCCCAGTACGATCCCTCCCTCCAAGGTGTAAATAAACAAACGAAGCTCAGAATCAAGCCCAACCCCCTTGCTGCAACAGGCTGTGCTGTGCCAGTGAGGATGATCGTATCGTCATCCAGTGTTGACGGGCGCTGCCAAGAAAAAAATAAGTAAACCATCGAATGTATACAAGTTGGCCAACCAAGAATTTTCCTCTACCTTTCCAACCTCAACTTCGAACTGATCTCTCCAACCTAACTATATGCTATTATATATGCCGTTAGCTGCAGATCCAAACTCTGAAACCATTTATGATGAGTGATTAGGTAGACAGGTAGGACTGTCTCACCTACGCGGCACGGTCCGTTGTTCCCATCTTAACCTTACGACCTAGAACCAAATAATAATAATAACACCAACTACACAATCATTCATGCTAGGTATCCGTAGTCCAAAAATCACAGTCACAAGATAGATGAGATCAGTCAAATCTGTATACAGCCCTAACACACACACACACACACATCAATGGCCTTCGAAGCGTTCAAAATCCACCCATCCATTCCATACAAAGCCCGAATCCAAAAACAACTCGACTAACTAACTCACTATTCAATGAATCACTTCCAGACCAGAAGAAACGGCAGAGCTATCAATACGCAAGGTATACCATGGTATGGTATGGCAACTGAATCATAAATGATGGAAGGACGGAGTAAGTAAGTTAACTAAGGTTTAGCTGCATATGTCAACTACATCTATACTCCACACTACATGTTCGTCGGCTGTATCTGATATCCCTTTCATCCCATTCTGTGGATATATTATTACTGGGAACGTCCTTGAATACTCACTGGTACATTGGAAAATTATGTACAAATGCCCAAGGTAGGAAGGACCCTGTGAAGTATTGAATCTAGGTATTAATAAGACGATGGGATTATCACTGCTAAATGCAAGGTTTGTGTCGTGTACGAGTTACTGAAACCATAAAGAATCTGATATATAAAAAGCAAACACTCACTGACTCATCTCGATCCTCGACGATGGATGATGTACGGATCCAACCACGAAAAGAAAGTTTTTTTGGTCTTTCAAATGCTCCCTCGAAAAGAACAAAAGGTATAAGAAAAGAGAAGCCAAAAAGAAAAGAGGGAGGAATGTATCATCAGGTTCCAGACTGTAATTTCATATCCTGTCATTGTTCATATCCCATTAGTCTTGTCCGCCTTCTTTCTGTGCATGCACCAGACAAGCCCATGTTATGCTATGCTTTGCTATGCTATATTGATCGACCGGCTCGTGGTCGGAGTCGTATGTTCCAGTTCCATCAGTCAATTCTCGGTGGACTCTTCGATTTCTTGCCCAATGGACTTAGACTAGCGCTTGAGATATCAAGACGGTTAACCTTATGACATGACGGCGTAAAGACGAGGAAAAGAGAGGGGGGGGGGGGGGGGGGAGAGCAGAACGTACGATCGGCGCCGCTCGCCTTCCTTTCTGAATCCATCGATGATCTTGGCGATTTCCTTCCTCCCCGAACGAGCGTCAACTTTCCTCCCGCCAAGACTCATACTGATCTTCTCGCTGGCGTTGGCCGTCAAGAGTCGTTTCAGCAGCAGATGGCGCATGTTCAAGCAAACAAAGACGCCGCAGTCACTGCCATTCTCCTGAACCGGAGAATCCTCCAGATGAATGAACCGAATGGGTCGGCCGAGTAACGTCCCGAACTTGGCCGTCACTGCGCGGGCCTCCCAGAAATTCCCGGGAGGGAGGGAGTCATAGTGGAACGCGATCCCGTCCACGATGGAGATCAGAAGTAATGACCAATGGGTCCCGCCCTCGGCTTCGGTGACGTTACGACAGTCGTTTATAGGGAGGAAGACATGCGTTGTGCGCGAGAAGTCCGGTAGTGCCTCGCGTAATGATATCGGGTTGGGTGTTTGGAGGATCATGAAGGACATGCTGGGTCGCAGGAGTACAATGTTGGATGTTTTAAACTGTACAAGGAACTCATGCTCTAGGTATCTGGGGAGATCAGTTTCGCAATGGGCGAGAGACCAATGGGAGTCAAAACAGCCGACTTACTCCTCCCAGAAGGAGATAACCTGCACCAGGTTAGCTTGGGGGAGTCCCATCCTACAGCAACTGTGATCAAACACACATTATCGGTGAGCCAGTCATTTTTGAGTGATTGCATATCCTCTCTGGTCACTACAAGCAAGAAAAAGAGTCAGGTTTTTCTTTCTTTCCCCTGGGTCATTCAAAGTTGCACAGGGTGTCACAAAAAAAACGTACGTCGAACATCATGATCTGTACGCTCCCGACCTAGTCAGACCTCATTTCTTGTGTCCTTTTGTTTTTTTCAATCTGTCGCTGCAAACTAACTACTGGATCAGACGGGGAAGTAGATTATCACACTAACAGCTGAGATAGGCATCTTCGGGGTTCAACTGAGAGCGGTTAGCGTCTGGGGGGAATTCGGAACGGCCAGAGCAGAGCGACAACGAAAGTCATCGGGACCAAACGACTGAGCCTACCGTGTCACCGAACCGCCTCATCCTCTTCTGAAGTTTTCCCAACCCACCGTCACGCATTTTCTGAATCGTAGCCTGGTTGTTGACTTGAGAATCCTCCGCGGGGGAGAACCGAACAGCCAGTGACGGTTAAGAATGGGTCTGCCTAGACAGAATCAAAGGGCCGCGCTAGTACGAAAAGTAGATGGGTCGTGCGTAGAACCGTAAGACATACGAAAGATAGAGCGATTTCAGCGGTGTCCAGGATAAAAGGATAAAGATATGGAAGGATGGAGCAATGATTGCGGTCCTCGGTGGACTCTCGCTGGCGGAAGGCGATTGGAAAGGAGGGGAAGGGAGGGAAAAGAGATCGGAAGTGAGTCGGAGCGGATTGAATTGCGGTCGAGGCACGCTCGGTGGAATGAGGTGGGGGGTGAAAGAGGGAAGCCAAAGCCAGCACTGATGGATGATGACAAGCGAACTCAAGCAAGGAGAGCAGGAGTGCGCTTTTGCTTTCGAGTTTCAAGAGAAGCAGCCCCTTCCACCGCGCAGACGTCACTGGTGGCGCGGGCACGTGACGCGTCTCGGCCGCCCGATGGTTTTTTGTTTTTGGACTACGGAGTACTACTCCAGACTGTACGGTGGATTCACTGGATGCAATTCGTTTCTGCTGCATTAATAGATGTCATGATTTGACTCAATGGGTATCTAAATTACATATATCCACACTTCTTCTCCTTCCACAAATGCCAGAGAGATAGATAATTCCACGCTAGACACATTTTGCACAATTCTTCAATGCCCTGACAAAGACTCCCCAAATGATTTTGGACAAGTAACCGGAAGATGAAGGCGGATGGAATAGAAGAGAAGAGGGGCAAGCTATTCAAAGGAGAGCATATCGAAGTAAACGCCTCGGTAAGAGGAGAAAGCCATAGAGGGCTAGGCTAGTATCACGCTGGGTATCAAAGGCACAAAGAAAGACCGGTAAAGAAAAAGAAGACAAAGAACAAAAAAAGGAAGACAAAGGCCAGGAGTAAAAGGCCCAAGTCAGGGAGTGTTGTTTGCCAGATGACAAAACAAATGAGAAAATTTCGGTTTTGATTGACTTCTTAAATGGGGCTCACCAAAGAGCCAATCAACCGAACACAAAAAATCGAAACGGAACATGTACAATGATATGAAAACATGTAACGCGAGCATCGTAGCATCGTAGACATTAGCTGGAAAGCTTGGCGAAATGTTTGTTCCAGATCCAGCCAACCTGATGAGTAGAATCGTCCTGGTTTTTGGCCAGCCACAATTCACCCTTCTCGGCGATGACATCGAATATTTCCCCGGCAACGTAGGTGAGGTACGGATATCCAGCTTCCCGGCGCGCTCGGTCAATATTGAACTCGTAGATACTGGCCGCGAGGAATAGCACCGTCGGTTCTTTGGAAGCACTGGCTTCGGTAGGAGGGGCACTTTCGTCTTGGGGATTGTCCGACATGGGCATTGCTGACGAGAAAAAGCCCGAGTACCGACCGGCAGGAGAGGTTGGCTGGTCTTCATCTAGCTTGGTGGAACTAGTCGAGGGGCCTATGACATCGGCAAGGAACGGAGAATCGAGACTTAGTCTAGGAAGACTCGGAAATGACTCAGTCTGAGAGACAGAGGGAGGAGGTGCGGAGCCGGACGATGCGCTCGTGATTTGTTGCAGTATTTGACTTCGAGGAATCTCCGGTACCTCCGGAGCAGCGCGACCGGAATAGGATGAATCAGCTCTCAGGCGTCCGTGAGATAGCTGCGATTGACTGTCGATGCTCGGAGACTGAAAAGGATGTATCCCACTGCCGAAATCATAAGAGGCCTTAGGTGATGTCTCCTCCATAGTAGATCCGACACGGGTACTAGAGCTGTTCACAGTGGATGGGCGTCGCGGGGAGCTAATCGTGGCCCCAGTCGAAGGGGTATTGAAATTGACGAGATTGACCGCATCAGCGAGCAGCGATCCATTGCAAACACCCAGTGATAACACCTGTGCCTCGGAGAAATTGAATGCTGCAGACCAGTCGTCCACGAGTTTGGGCATATCTTCCGGGAATGCGTCCACAAGGGGAGTGAGCTTTTCCTGCAGACGATTGAACCAAGTGGTTTGTATCTGGACAAAATTCTGCAGGCAGGCTTCCATCAATTTTGCGGTGAGGGAGTATAGTTTCGGGAGCTCGTCCTTGAGTGTTTCGTTGAGAGCAACAAATTGCTCCCCTTGTTCCGTAGTCTTTTTGTCGGGCTTATCCCCTCGCTCCTTGGTGCTTTTGAATCGAGCATAATCCATCAGGCGCTTGTCGCGTTTCCTCATAACCCTTTGCGGCCCATCGTGCAATTTCAACAAGGTGACCATGGGCTCAATGACACTCTTTCGGACAATGGCAAGCTAAAGATCTCGAGTCAGCAAACTTATCTTCAGAACACAATCAGAGAGCTGATGTAGTCCTTTGCTACTTACATGTTCCGGGAGCGCAATCGTCACGATCTCTTCAACACAGACTTTCAGCTCACGCCATTTTCCCTCAAGCTCAGAGTAGTTGGTTTGGGACACGTCGATAAAACTCTCAATTGCTACCGCGAACTCGTTGAGACAGTCAATCGATCCTTGGGCCTCGCGTGTATACATCTCGGCATCTCGCATGACGACTTGCAACTGGAAAAAGTTGTCCCCAAACCTCTGGGCAAGATTGTCGTATTCTTTGTCTTCGACCATGTCAGAAAGGCCCACCTGCTGTCTCAACTTCTCCGTGCGGCGCCCAAAGGCTTTCGAGAGGCCCGTCCTGACATCAGAATCTTTCCGTTTTCGGGCAACTACCTGACCAACCAGATCTGCGCGCTTCTTCATCTCGTTGATACGGACAGATATACTAGTAACCTCCTCCAGGGCGGTTCCAAGTGAAGCACGATCTGGATGATCACTGGGTGTTGAGTCAAGGAGCTCACTCAATAGGAGAGGATATTTCAAGATCCGCTGCACTGGTTTAACAAGTAGCGAATCTAAATCCCACGCCGTAGTGAGATCTGATGCCCAGTCCCGGCATTCCTTGAGCCAGATAGCCACCTTAGGATTCCGCTGCAGAGCTTGGAGCTTCTTATTGGCGGCATCATGGTTTCTCAGGTAATCCGCGTAGACCTTCTCCATGTGGGTCATGTTGGTCACGAATGCCCGGCCAATAAAGGTAGCATTATCTTTCTCCAGCTCTGATATTCCAGTTCCAGTCGGGGTATCGGCGTCCGTTTGGGGAACATGGTGGTTGCGATTGCGTTTGCTGCTCCACCGTTGGGACTTGGGCATGATGTAGACACTCTTAGCGGCTTCCTTCAGCGCATCTTGGAAACCCTGGGAAAATTGCACAACTTGGTCGGAATTTGCGAAAAGAATTTTAACATCTTCAGATGAGAGGTCCAGGCACGAACTCGAAGTTCCTTTGTAGATATCGTCCACAACCTTCATGTCCCTTCCGAATGTATATTCAGTGTCGACAAGCTCCTTGATGACGTGTTTTCGTTTCTTGAGACGTCGTTGGTCCGGGGACGGGGATGCATTATCTGTACGAGGCGGTTCTGAAGTAGAAGGAACCAAAGATGTCGCCGACGAATCCAGAGCATGGGGAGAATGGGGACGATCAACGCGCCGAAGAGATGAGTCGCCGCTGCTACCGCTGCTTTGGACCGGACCCAGTGGGGCGAAAGCGCCACTCGCAAAAGTACTCAAAGAAGGCTTGGCGGAAATCACCCCGGGCAAGAAAGTGGAAGCCTGCTGGGATACAGTGCCGTCTTCGTTTGCATCCACAGATGAAGGCGGCAGAGGAGGTTCATGTTGTGGTGCAGGAGGACTTGTTTGGCTGGAATCGCGTTCCAAAGGCGATTGAACGTCGATGGCCAGACCAAGACCTTCATCGGTGCCATCCTCAGGACGGGGCCCTTGGACGGTGGGGGTTACAATGCGAGGGGTCGGATCACCTTCATATTTGGTATTCTCGTCTATCTGGTTCGTCGCGGCAGCCTCATTATGGGCAGCGATCTGCATCCAATCCATGATCGACGGCGATGCATGCTCCCAATCGTCCCGCAAAACCAGGCTCGCACTGTGGCCCATGCGTTCTGATGATAAGTTCTCGGGTCGGGATACCACGACCGCATCATCCGCTAAGCTTTCACCCTTGTTATCTGACTTGGGTATATCTGCCTGCCTAGGTTCTGGGGTAGAACGGACTGCTGGCATGGGAAGATTATGGCCTCTGCCACGCGCGAGTTCTTCGAAATAGAGCTGAGTGACCCGTCTTGAGTCCCAGCCACCCAGTCTTGCTAGACTCGGCGCATTGGAATACCTATAAGCGTTTCGGGTTGGTGTGCCTCCAAGATTCATTTGAGGGGCCGTGTTGTTGATCAGGTTCGATGATGATGATGAAGATTGTGGGAGTTGATGGTCCCCCGCTACAGAAGCGGGCGTGCTGGAGGCGGCAGAACACGACTGAGTCGTGGCTATTTCGCAATCATCGGCCGAGTGTTGAGCGTGGGAGAGGTCATCTCCACTGCCCTCACATTGATCATCTGTGGAATGTTGGTTTTGGAGAGAGGATGACCACGAACTCAAGCTCCACCGGTTTGGTGGCTCGCTGGCGGTGGGGCCTTGCTTCATATAAAGGTCACAAGACCCTTGATTATCGCTGCTGTCCATCGAGTCTTCTAGACCCAAGGCATCTCGCAACATAATGGGTATGGACTCCTTATCATCGTTGTCAGAAAAGCTAAGATCCGGTTCGTCGCACGAGGAGCTACTGGGACTGGACTCGCGGGTCTGCATGATCTGACTCAAAAGCGTTCTGTGAGAGGTGTGAAGATTCTGTCGAGAAAGCTCCGGCTGAGGCTCCGGGTCGAAAGCAGTAACGTGCGTATCATCTGATGTCGACGTGACAGCGGAGGCCGGCAGGCCGGAAAGTTTGGGATCGGCATCTTGTTCGTTCCTTAAGATGATCGCATGTCCCAATGTTGGGGAATCCATCGTCACCGGATGAGCTTCAATTCTATCGCCTTTGTTCTCCTGCACGCCAACATCGGTATCAACATGGAGTTGAGGGGTCGCTCGCGCTGGCCCCGTTTCAGGTATCGGATGCTCTTCCTCATGACAAGTCTCCGTCGATTCATCTATCACGGTCGCAGTGTCATCAGGTTGTGGGGATGGTTGCGGTTCCTCATGTAGAAACGATGTCGAAGTAGGAGTCCGTGGGCGCTCTTCCCGGTCGTCCTGGGATTTATCTTGGCGTCGAAGTTCGGCAGCCCTCTCCTCCTTCTGCTCATTCTCCTGAACCGTGCGGTTAAAAGCCTGCTGAATTCGGTGTCGTCGAGTCGCGAAATCCACATTTCCCAGCTCCGGCAGCCTCCGTTGTCGTAAGTTTCGCGAATCACGGTCGCGATTTATTTGGCTTTGGAAGTTTGACACGGTTTCCACTACCTTCGATCGTGGCGTGGGAGGCGCATGCGACACGGGCTGACGGGGTCGTGAACTACGTAACTGTGGCGATTTCTTCGGGGGGGGAGCAGCTATGTATGCCTCCAGAAGAGCGCCTTTTGCGGGATGGTGACGCGACCGACCATGGGCCGTTTCCCTCCTGGCACGTGGTGACAATGCAAACGCTGCCTGACCGTCGTCGGGAATGTCACGGGCGGATTTAAGCGCCGGTTTGGGAAGACGGCTAACACCTTTCGGGGGCAGCGGAATTTGCGCGGCAGACCGGTTGCCGAAAGTTGTTGGACTGGCGGTGGGCGAGGAAGCTTCCGAACCCGACGCGGAATTAAGGCGGCGAGACGAGATAGGAATGCGGGATTTGGAATGTGGGCTTTCCAACGGGAGTTCAGAGTGTGGCTGCAAGGGCCCCGAGACCGCCATGTGGGATTCAGAAGGGGGCGCGGGCGCACTCCCGAGCCAGTTTCCAGAGATATCGCTCCTGACCCTTCGGTGACTATTCGGATTAGCACCGTTGTTCACGGCCTCAAGAAATGGCGTCTTTCCCAAATACCACGCAGTCGGGGTCAGTGGCGAGAAGCTGAATGGCGGCTCGAGTTGGTCGAGGAGTGCGGGGGTTGGACTCGGAACGCTCCCTTCAGAACCTCGTCGTCGCAAAGGCGACGGTTGTCCATATCCCGAATCCCGGAAGCCCGTGTCAACTGAGAGCAGCTCACCAAATACAGGCCGCCGAGGCTGCGACTCCGTCGGCTGCAAGGGCGTCAATGAAGGGCCTTCGGGATATTTCCTCAATGGAGGGGGAATGAGCTCGGAGGAAGCTTGACCCGACGCCAACGGCGAGTTTAGTCGAGGGAGCTCGTTCGTATTTGGTATGGAGTCGAAGGTATCACGTCGATAGGATAACGGTTTGGGTCGGAAGGACGGATCCACCGGACTGGCTGGGCTGGTGGCCCTCGAGGGCTCACGGGATATCGGTGTCGATGCAGTTGGAACGGGCAAGACTTGATCGACGTTGTTGTTGAACTTGTTTATCAGATCTTTGAAAGAGGTCTGTCTTGACCTCGCGGTTGACGGCCTCACCGAAGGACCCTTGGTAGCATTCAATCCGACCCCACGATAAGACGAGTTCGACGTTGAACGGTATGGTTCTCGACTTGCAGATGTCAGGTTTGGCGGGTGCGTTGGTAAGGAATAGATACGCTGGGAAAGAGGGGGACGTTTCTGTGCGGCGTCGTTATTCTTGACTCCGACCATCAAGGTAGCGTCCGGGTCAGCGCCAACACCATCTTCCGTAGCCAATGAAGACTGATGCGGGCGATAAAAGTCGTCAGGGTCGGGGGAATCTCGACCGCAACTTTCGGGGTAGTCGTTCGAGGATAGGTCGGCAGGTATGCGGAAGGCTTGAGAGCTTGTGAGACGCGGCTGCTCAGTGTATGTGGTGGTACTCGCTAGGGAAGGAACGGGAGGTGAAGCCGGCGCGATAAGCGATACGGTATGTGTTGGAACGTCGTAAAAGTATTCGTCGTCAGGAGTTGGGGAGGATTGGTGTCGGGGCTGATGAGGGTTGCCGTTGAGAAAGCAAGAAACGTGCTCGACATCGCTGCCGGACATCTTGCATTCTTCAAGCAGGTAGTCAAGAGGAAATTTGTGCTCCGACCTGGGAGGCGAGAAGGAGGAGAACTTTTTTTTTTTTTTCCTTTTTCTCTTTTCCTTTTTTTTTTTTTCCGTTTCTCTTAATTATCACCCTTGATTTTCTCCCAACGGGTTGGTTGGCGGCAATGCTTCCTGGCAGAGGGAACTAAGTCTCGCGATGCGTTGTTCACACCTGGTAGGCCACATATGAGGTTGCAGATGGACCGGCCTGAACTACAAAGCAATCATCACCGGGTAGCACTACCCCAGTAGGGGGTCATGATTGAGACAAGATGAGACCACCAAATCAGCGGAGCAATCCTGGGTCTGTGCTTCGGAAACCCCAGAATCAACTACTGTACTCGATGGCGGGTTATTTGACGCGGACGGGGGAAGGAAAGGTACTTGGGATGAAGGAAGTAGCAGGAAGTGATAATAATAGAAAACGGCACGGAGTTGTAGCAATAATAGATAGAAGGAACGAGAAAGAGAGACCGAAAGGTAAAAGGAAAGGAAAAGAAAAGAAAAGTAAAGAGAAGGGCAAGGGTGGTGAGACGGGCGGGACAGCGACGTTTGCACGGCGTCTAGGAAGCAGGGGGAAGAAGACGATGTGGAGAGGAAGGAGAGGCAGGCCAAAAGTTGTTACAGTCACAAGCGGGCCGAGAGGGGTCGGTTGAGGTCAAAGTGGCAGAGCCAGTAGGAAGTCAAGCTGCCATGGAGATTAAGGAAGAAAAGGACGGGGGGGGGGGGAGGGGGGCAAGGACCAGGGTAGGTGTTGCTAGTTGCTAGTTGCTAATATCCAAATAATCCCTACTCACCAGAATAATAATTTCTGATACCCATCAAATAGAATCGTCGATGACGACCGAACAGCGATCCTGTGGTCCCATCAATTGGGAAGGGCTGCAGGTGGGCCAACAACCACAGCCCTGTTTATTTGATTTATTTTTTATTAGGAAATTCGTCCATTTCGTCGACATTAATTTTTATTTTATTTTTATTTTTAGCGTGGTTAGGGGGAGGTCCTCCGTCAGAGATTCATAACCTCATAACTCCTAGTAACGGTGTAGTACTCCGTCCGTCATCCTGATCATTCTTTCATCTTTCCCGAAGTATTCCCACTCCCCTGATTATTGCCTGCAGAATCAAGTTCGCTGATGATTGATCTCGAACATTGACAGTCCTACGGAACCGGTGGATGCGGAAAAAGAGGGGCCGAGGAACAATAAGGGGGGGGAGTAGAAGTGGACGGTGGTCAGTGAGTGGTCCCTGGTACTCGGTCTGCTGGTTACTGGTTACTGGTCCCGGTGGGCATGGCAAAAGAGACGAAAAAAAAAGAAATTTTCTTAAAGACATAAAAGGGACAAAGAAGGAAAAGGGATTAATCACCGGCCAACTGATTCGGCGGACCAGAAAAGTTGACGAGTAAACAAGAGAAAGTCTCGACCAAGTCTAGTCGATCTGGTGGAGGATGGAAGTTTTTGGCACCAAATCTTAAAAGGCGCAGCGTTGAAAGAATCGAGGGAAGAAAGAGAATAATGGATGCGGAAAATCGCCGAACTGGATAAAGAAAAAAAAAAAAAAAAAAAAAAAAAAAAAAAAAAAAAAACAGGTAAAAAAGTTAAAAAAAATAAAGAAAGAGATTTTAAGAAAAAAGAAAATAATAACAGAAATCATCCAACTATCTTCTAACGCTCTATACACCATGTACTCCGTAGTCCATACACGATGTATACTCCGTCGAAGAAGATCGCTCGGTCTGTTCGTCAGGCCGATCGTCTCTCGGGGGGCGATCCTGCTGGGATCTTGTTTTTAGCGGCCGGAGAGCACCCGCAGTCTGCAGTCGATGGATAACAATTAACAACATCTGTCGCCCGTAGAATTCCATTCCATTTCATACAGTCGATGGACATTAATCCATCAACGATCCTTTCGGCCATGAAGTGTTGACATCATTGGCCCTCGTCAACTGAATTGGACTTCGGGAGTCGTTGTTTCGAATGCCTTCTGACTTCCTGGATCCACGGAACCAACTCGCCCGCCCCACACATTCCTCGACTTGCACTGACGTCCCCAAGAATCCTCACGCGGTCGTTCAGCGGGAGGTCATTCCGATTGAAGATGACAATCTTCCAGAAAAGAAAAGGGAGAAAAAGAGAACCACTTGCTTCAACAGAGGGGCTCACGCGCCCAGGTTCATCACACAGGACGCCGCAGGCCGCACAACCCAATCGCATTGCAACGGCGCAACCAAACGAGACTCTGGGAAATGAATGCCGTAGAAGAAGTCGGTCCACGGTACTGACAAGCCCTGCTCCCATTCCCCTGTCAAGAATGAACCTCCATCGGAATTCAAACCCAGTGTTCCAACGCCAGGGTCATTGTGAGTGAAGTGTCTCATGAAAGTCTACAGTACTCCTCTTGCGCATGCCAAGGGACTAACAAGTAGACCATAGCCTGACCGATTCCCACGATCGTGGACCTCTGGAATGTCACAGGTAAGGGAGACGGCAGAACGAGGGTTGGTGCCCAGTGATCCCATGTCGGTGTGCATGAAATCGTAGACTCGTATGCCTCTGGAAGAATTGAGATGAAGCTCGCTGCCTCCTGATCCGCAAGACTCGTAGGTCACGGTTTGAATTAATATGCTCACAGTCTGACCCCTACTGACATAGTATATCCAGAATAGCAGGCGGCGGCTGCATGGGATACCGCAGTACGGAGTAGTACGAAGGATGTACAAGTGTCCAGTCTAATCCCAACTAGACCGTGCCAACTCATATTCCTCTCAGACCGTCATCCTATTTGGCTTAAGCTTAATTGCGAACGTCGGGTAATCTTTCGCCATGGGTCCCCTCGTCTACATGGTTGGACTCGCGAGTCATCTCCCATCTCTTCATGATGTACCGCTCTCTGCTCCCCGTACAGCGTGTGCAGCAGCAGTGATGTCACCCGAGCGGTCCCACTGCCGTCATTATTCGTGTAATACTGTCACTGGTCAATGCAGAGTGATTCATCCCGTACACCGCCTCTCATTCATTGATTTGCGTTTTAAGAATAATAAATTATTGAGTCTCCGCGATCCTCGAATGCAAGAGGCGTCGGCAATTTCATTATTATTGATATTGCATCAGGAACGGACATTCCTCCTTGTCACAAACCACAATGGACCTCAGCCCAACTGGGAACCCCTTCCAACAGACAGCTGATACATTCTAGAAGCCGCGACCTCTAACCAGGAACATTCCTTAAGGTAATTAATTCATCAGCACTCGGCCGGTAAGGCAAATAATTTCCCCCAGACTCCGCAGGACCGCCAGTCAGAGACTCAGAGACTCAGACAACTGTGAATTGGGAGAGGCGGCGAAAGTGAGCGAGGCAACTGGAGTGGAGCCTTTGGTTGGAAAATCGCATTCGAATCTCCTTCGTCGGGAATGCTGCTAGCGTTGCGGCCTTTCTAGACCACCGCCGTTCCAAGGATCCGGCTCGATGCCCTCGTCTGTGCGAATGCAGTCAGACTCGCTATTTCTATTCTTATCGGGTCGAAGTCGCCAGGAACCTTCAATGATCAACAATTTATTGTCCCCTCCGGGTCATGTCTACGGAGCGTTCCAATGAGATCCCCCCGATCCATGCTTTGAACGCGCGACTTATTCGGCAATCAGCAACGGTTATATGAGGATTATTATTATTTTTTTAATTTTATCTTGTTTGATTTTAACCTTTTTGGTGGTCTCAGCCTTGATCTGGGGAGAAAGTAAAAAAAGAAATTTAAATTAACAAAGACTGACAGGAAGGCCTTAATTCTGAATAATACAACAGAATGAGTGTGCATGTGTAGTAAAATAATGGATCCATTGGCAAAGGGAAAGAAGAAAAGAAAAAGAAAAAGAAAAAACCAAGAAATTAAAAAGATCCTTCCCCCTAAAAGAGGCTGCCGCTTACTCTCTCAATATGCGCAACTCTCCCGTGCCCAGGGATCAACCCTTGAAATCTGAAGAGAATTCCTGTTGCAAGGGTCAATCCAATTAGCAGCATCGGGTGTTTTCCCAACTCCAATTGAACCTGAGCGCCCTGAGCCACTCGTCGGGCCGGCGGAATTCGCCTTCTTGCATCCGCCGGTCTCTGGCAGAAACGGCTCGATCCTGCGGGAAGCTGCCTGCATCCATTCATCCCAGCTAGGTCGTTGCGGTCAAGCATCTATCGCCAATAATCGATGATCGGCCCAAAGATTATATCGGTGTGCATCTCGAATTTGCTCAGGATTCCTTGCAAAATGAAGATCTATGGTCTGATCGGCCCGCCTGGAAGACAGGGGCTGTTACTGTTAGCCTGCGATCGTCGCCGGTCTGCCGAGGAGAAAGTACTGCACAGTGTACATACTTGTGATGGAGGTTGCACGGAACATTTGCGAAGTACGGAGTACGTCCATTATCCATTATTCCACAATAATCCATTCCGTACCTGCGCAACCTGGTTTGGCGTTGACGAGTCTAGGTCCTCCGTACTGTGTACTCCGTACGGACTATATAAGGCAGGATCGTCACCGACTAACACAAATGGAGTTTTCATGGTCGGCAATTCGAGAGAAAGATTCCATCTTCCATATGAAGCCTCTAACAGTCCAAGGTAACGACTTCGTAGTCCGTACACCGTCTTCCGCACCCAGTCATCGTTGTGTAATGTTGGCTAAACAGCGTAATGATCGTCGCTAGAGAACATATTGGCAATTTGGACCTCCACCTAGGTTGCCGACAGAGTCTAAGGAGGCCTCAGTAAGAGACTATGCCGTAAGATATTACTCTCGGTTTTCTCCCCTGGGACTCTGTGAAAGTGAAAACTACACAGTAGATATGTACGGAGTACAATGCACACTACCCAAGACTGACTGAGTTAGCAGGTAGTAGTACTCTGTAACGAACGACAAATTATGTGGAACATCCCTCACGCACTATGGTATGAAGGCTCAGGGGTAGCAACGCCCCCCGTGCTACGAGCGAGGCGGCGTTCAATAATCCAGCGTTTCCAATTCTTCAATTATTGACCGATATCCAAGCCCTGTTCCAATGTGCATCGAAGAGTGGAGACTTGATGTTTCACTTCAAAACGCCAGATTCTTCTCCCCCCCGGGTCTCCATACTGTTCGCTCGCTTGCAACGTTAGCGCCATCCAGGGGGTCGCTTCATCCAGTGAACCCGTGAAAATGGTTGGTCGGTGAGGACTATGCCTTGGAACGAGTACACAGTATGGAAGATGATGGCGATGGTGATGGTGATTCAGTTAGCATGTAGAGTAGTGGTCAGTGACAAACTGACAATAAATAATACCGACCGCACCGACAGACACGAGGAGACAGTCAAACAGTGCAAACGCCGTCGCGTCCCGGCGCGTCCCCGGCACAACCCCTTCTTGCACTTGTTCCTGGTAGCAACTAGATAGATAGCACAGACATGACGTTTTCTAAAATTAGTTGAAACGCTAAGCTGAAGCTCACTTCGCACTATTGTTCCATCTCACTCTCGTGGTTTTCAAGCCTCGCCAATGGGCAAAAAAAGGAAGCGTCCCGTCAAGGACGACCGGCCACGCGATCACCTGCCCAAACCTAACAGTCCGCCGCCTCCGTCACAAGCAGAGATCCCTGAACAGTCTCACTCTCATCCTGTCATTTCTTTATATTATCCTCGAGTGGTGACGCTGAGGCAGTATCTCCTGCGGCGGATACCGGTCTCTTCGAAGTCATGTCGTCGCAGAATCGCGGCGGTGCGTAATGACTTGACATCGTCCGATCTGAAAAGCCATGGGCTCGCGATTTTTCTAGATACGACACTCGTGGGCGTTTTGAAGGAGTTGTCTCCGACGTCCACTCGAAGCTCTACACAAACACGTACCACTCAAGTCGATAGTACAGATACTGGAGCAACCTCTGCCCAGGAAGAGGTAAGATTGCTCATAGCTGTATACCGGGTCAAGGAGTAGCGGATTTTTACTCACCTTCCTTTACTCAAATGTCACATCGCTATTGTAGCTCTTCATCACCGTCTGCTTTTGCCTTGATAGAGAAACATTGGGCCGCTCTAACAGTGATTTATATGAACAGATTGTGAATTCTGTCATCCGAAAGTTGTTAAAAGATATCGGTCCCTCACGGCGAGATCGCCATCTCTTAACCCATGGATTCCAGCGTGCTTACGGGAGGAGCGGCGAAGTCCCTTGCAGTATTCCTGGCCATGTGGAACAGTTTCCCAATAAAAATGTCCAGCTGGTCAAGCAAGCCCCATGGACGGATGTTCTTAATCTCTTGGGATACAACGGAAACGACATCATGTTCGAACTGTTGCGTGATTGTGGCATTTTCACTACTGTAGATCTTCGGAAAAGCGTATACTATCAAGTCAGCGGTAAGCTTTGTCTTTGTTGCTACCCCAAGTGATATTGTATTTTCTGAAAAAATTGCTTAGGTGTGCCGCTCTTTGCGTTGGAGCCAGTCCAGAAGCCACCGCAAGCGCCTCCTGAGTCCGCTGCCACCGAAAAGAGCAGAGTGAAGCCCCTTTCCACCAGAAATGCTCCTGCTCAATACAAATCGAATAACATAACCTTCTTTCGTCGGCGAATACTCTATGCACGTCCCGTGCTCGGTCCGCAGGGCAGGATTCAGTACGGGTTGTCAAAACGCCGTGAGTACTGAAAAAGACATCAGCTCACTGCTTCGGCCTAACGAATAGAATAGATGTCCTCAATCGCTCTGGTTCTTCCGAATCATTGCCTGACACTGTCCATGTGATGAAATACGTCTTTCCTAAGCATTTTGGCCTCCGGAACGTGTTCAACAGCAGTGGAACTAGTTTTTCTATCAAAGCCTCGCGTGAGGAAGAAATAGCTAGACGCGAAAATCAAAGACAAGCCAAAGCCCAGAATTCAAAGCGATCTTATACCTACAGTCAAGGCGAACCGGGCCAATCACCACGGATTCCGAAGAGGCTTCGAGGAAAGCTTGTGGAGTTAGTCCGACAGTTGCAAATTCGCCAGAGACACTGCTCCTATTGGCAGCTACTACAATATTACTGCCCACTTGAGGTAAGTAGTCATTCATGGCATGGCATGGCATGGTTGACCTGACATCAATGATACAGTCCTCGGGTCCTCGGAAATTCGACACTATCGATATTCAGAATGTGTCGCAAGATCTGGAATCATCGGCATCAGGAAACCTCATCACCCAACCTGCCGGTCCTGGTGGCGTACTCACACCTACCGCGGCTCAGACGAACCAAGAATTCCAAACCCCCAAAAACAATCTTTCGAAGCCTAAACTCAACCTCATGGACTATGCGACCCCGTCGTCCTCAGTGTCGGCTTTCTGTCGAGCCGTCCTTCGTCAATTATTTTCTCCGCAGTGGTACGGAGCCGGCCAACAGGGCAATATCAATCAGAATATTGTTCTCAACCATGTTGATCGATTTGTACGTATGAGACGCTCGGAAACTCTTAGCATTCACGAGATTTGCAAAGGAATCAAGGTAAGTACATGTGAAACCATCTTTACCTAAAAAATTCTATCATCTAATATGGTCAACCCGTTTCTAGGTTACGTCCATTCCTTGGCTTGAGCATCCCAACACCGAAGGCCAGCAGCAAAAGCTTTCCTTATCCGACCTGCGGAAACGCACGGAGCTCCTTCACGAATTTATCTACTATATTTTCGACTCGATTCTAATGCCTCTCATTCGATCTAGCTTCTATGTTACGGAGTCTCAAAGTCATCGGGGTCGTCTTTTTTACTTCCGGCATGACATGTGGCATCGACTAACGCAGAAGCCCCTGGCTGACCTCAAATTGTCCATGTTCGACGAAATAAGGCCAGAAAGAGCGGCTAGTATATTGAGGCGCAGGTCTTTGGGGTACGGCTCATTGCGACTCATGCCGAAAACGACTGGCATCAGGCCTCTAATGAACCTAAGTCGGCCAATGCTGGTAAACGGCAAATGGGGTAAAAGCATCAACAAAACTATTGCACCTGTTCACAGCATGTTGAATTACGAGCTTAAACGGAAGCCGGCTCGACTTGGCTCGAGCATGAACTGCGTAGGAGATATACACCCTCGGCTCAAGGCTTTCAAAGACCAATGGGCAACCCACACTAATTCTAGTCGGCCGCCTTTCTACTTTGTCAAACTTGATATCCAATCCAGTTTTGACACCATACCTCAGCAGAAACTGATTCCTCTTGTTGAAAACCTGGTCTCTGAGGAGAGATATCATGTCTCGAACCATCATGAGGTGAGACCGTCTGACGAGTTCAGTAGCATGTGGCCATCCGATGGGTCTAGACAGAGCAAGGGTCAACAAAAGTATGCCGGTAGAGCAGGTCCTGCTACCGAAACCCAGTCTCTAGTAGAGACCATCGCCAACGGTGGTGTCAGCCGCAGGGGAAACACAGTCTTCGTGAGCGATCAGGTACAAATGGACTATTCTGCAGAAGACCTGCTCGACCTCCTTGATGAGCATCTTCAAAACAACCTGGTTAAATTTGGAAGGAAGTACTTTCGGCAGCGTAACGGAATCCCCCAGGGCTCCAGGGTATCTAGTCTACTCTGCAATTTGTTCTACGGTGAAATGGAACGAGAGGTATTGGGATTCCTGGATACAAATGAAGCAAAGCTTCTTCGCCTCGTGGACGACTTTTTGCTAATCACTTCTAATTCGACCCTTGCCATGAAATTCTTGACCGTGATGGTCAGAGGGCAGCCCGAGTATGGGGTCACCGTGAATCCCTCAAAGAGCTTGGTCAACTTTGCGGTGGAGGTCGAGGGTACACACATTCCTCGATTGATCGATACTTCTTTATTCCCGTACTGTGGGACTCTTATCGACGTTCGCACTCTCGAAGTGCACAAAGATCATGACAGGATGCTCGAAGGAGGCGACACCGCTGCAGCGGCCCTCTCAAACTCTCTGAATATTACTTCCTTCAAAACTCCCGGGCGCGCCCTTCACCAGAAGACGCTTACATCTTTCAAGGCACTTATGCATCCAATGTACCTCGACACCACCCACAACTCCCTCACGGTAGTCCTATCAAACGTGTACACCAATTTTCTCACGACGGCCATGAAGATGTATCGGTATATGCGGGCTCTTCGCGGCCGAAGCCACCCCACGCCCGCGGTGGTGATTCAAATCATCAGGAACCTGACTGAGCTGGCATTGCGACTTGTTCAAACCAAGCGGCAGCAATCTGGCTCGACGTCAGGCACATCGCTATCGACGACGACCTGCATCGCCCATCATTCCCAGCTTCAATATCTCTCGGCGGCGGCGTTTCGGCATGTGTTCGGTCGCAAGCAAACCCGTTACCGAGCGATCTTGAGCTGGCTAGACCGGGTTTACAAGGCGAATCAGCCGAAAGCCGATAGCAAGTCGGCGCGACTAGCGCAGGTGGTACGCAATGGCAATTTACTCTATGGAGGTTGGCGGTATTGATCGGCCAAAGGCCTCTAGTTTAAACCACATACCTTAATTTTAGGAACAATTCTTAAATGCCTTGAAATATTTCCCCGGGGATGAACATGGTCATGTGGTGCCAAATAATCTAGTAAGGGGTCGTGTGAGCAATCGGACAAGTGATTATTTGCCATCATTAGTTAAATCCTTGTCGATAGTTTCGGGGTGTACATAAAATTAGAACAATCAACGCTCTGTTCAGGTCCCAAAAAAGAAGCGAAAAGAAAGCATGAACGTAAAAAGTAAGCTTTTTCAAGTAAGAACCATAGTTCCGCCGATGATATACCACGGATCAGCGGGCTCGATATGACTGGATCAGGGGGAGAGGAGAAAGGGGGAGGCAAATCGGACGGGATCTTCTTGTTCTTCCCGTCATAGTCATAGGAACATGTTAACAATGAAATCGCAAGAGGGGAGAGTGCTAGACAGCTAGTTTGGCTTCTAATTTTGTTGTAGAAAACAAAGTATTTCGTCATGGATTCTTTAAACCCTTGTAGCACTTCTTGAAGGTGTGGACCCGGATGTTCTGACGTTTCATGGGGATAACTAGTCGGTATATACTCCTCGAAAGTGATACGCCATCTCATGCTGTTACATACTAGAACACAACATAAGCTAAGCATTGTTAGACCCATTCTTTTTCTTCATGTGTCACACTAGAAACGTAAAGCTTCCCAGATAACAGTAAATGTTTCAATCAATCTGTCAAAGTTCATCAACGCGATTTAGCTTTCTTTACATACATGTGCTATGCGGAGGTTTAGCCATCTTGATCAGCCACCAAACGCAGAATAATTTGGTATATTTAGCTACCCTTTACAGGTGTAAACATACAAAGCAGATCGGCCTAGGGAAGAGTAATGGAAACAAGCCAAGTGCCTGTCGAGATCTCTGTTTCAAACACAAAACGGCCTGCGAGAATAAGGCGCACGAACAATGCGAAAAGTCGAGCGCATATCCTAGGTTCCTGTCCGCAGTTAGGCCAATAGCTCACAGAGGTTGCTGAAATCTTGATTTTCTATATGATATTCGTGAATGTACTCTTACAGACTACAGGTTTATCAAGAAGAGTCCCTTTCCACCCTGATGGCCTTCATTCTGTTTATATACAAAAGGTGTTTTCACAAGGGGAAATACTTATAAGGTTCATGCAGTTGTTATCTATTTAGGATCTTACGTTGCAACTTCCAATGTCAGAGTGGAATTTATAATGTCAAGATAGTCGCTCTTAGTAATGATATAGTCCGTAACTACTTGCACTATATATAACGAATCTAGAATTGCCTAAATTAATGTTTATACCACTTATAAGTCAACCTACAATAAAACATGCTGTTAAAAGAGAAAATGATACTCCGCTATCAATCTACTCTCTTGAATAGAATAGAAAGAAAGAAAGTCTATAGTATACTACCACTCAACCACGTTCTCAGGCCCGTGAACAAAGGCGGCGCCAGAACGGGACGAAAACGGCAAGGTCTCCCCCCCTGGTTTCCGCAGACGAATCCATGGTTGTATTCCGCAATACTCGATACCAGAGGGAAAATATTAGGGATCGGTGGGTCATCTCCGTCCCGACTAGTATTGGCAGTGTATGGAACTACCAACCTAGGTAGGTAACTACACCAGAGGTAACAGGAGAGGGACATTAGGGAGACGAGACTAACAAGGAACTAAACTGGCCCCTAGGGCCCCTACAGAGAATCGACCGAATTCCTTCTCGCATCCACCCGGATTGGCCCAGACTCCGTCGAACGCTGAAGTGGCAGCCTCAGGCCCTCCCCGCCGGTCACGCCGGTTGCGGCTTCATTTCCTTTCATTTGATTTGATCCAACGTTTTTTCCCCATCCTCCCCTTCCATCTCTGCCCCCATCTTCCTCCTTCTCCTCCTCCTCTTTCTTTTGCCCCCTCCTTCACTCTTTTCATTCCTTCATTCTTGTCCTTCGCTTATTCTGTTATCCTCTCTCTCTCTACCTGCTTTCGCTTCAATTTTCCTTTGTTGTCGGGGAGGTTGTGTGTCCGTCTCGCCCATTTGTCTACTAGTTTACCTGCCTAGTATCATACCATCCTCGGGCGCTCTATCGCTGGTCGGACTTCCCTGTCTCGCGCCCTCTCACCCTCTCTTGCGTAATTCTTACCGCATCCGGTCTTTTCTCAAAACGACCGGTGGTGGATAACTGCGATTTCTAACGGGATCATTGATGGCTCTCGCTGTTCGAAAATATCACTTATATCATTGATCAGGGCCTCAAGTTATCCCGACTCGTTATTCCACCCTTCGCTGAACCTTTTTTCTTTCTTTTTTTATTTTCCTTTCTCCCCCAATTTTATCTCTCCCATTCGCTGTGCGAACGACTTCATGTCCGATATTTGACTTGATATCTCGGTTACTCCCCTCGCTCAGAACGTGTTCTTTCATCTTCCTCGCGATATCCTGCATTTCAGTAATCGGTACCTGCGGTACGAGATGACAACCGTCTGTACAACCCCTAACTCGCCGCCCGAGCTATCCGGGTCCAAATCCTCCAAATCCTCCTCGTTTCGCTCCTCGTCGCAACTATCAGCCCCGGATGGCATCTTAACTGATATTTCCAACTTCGAAGAGATCGGTCTGGAAGACGATGCAGATTTGTGTTATAAGGAGACTGCGTACGGGCGACCTGCTGGGCTGTCGCGATCTTCAACGGCCAGGCTGCAAGCCAAATCCCCCGTTACCACGACACGCGACCTAACGGCAACCCCCAAATCGAACAAAACTCCCTATCCGCCTCTACAAAAACAGGTCAACGGCACCTTAAGTCTTCAAACTCGGGGTGGCTCTAAACCTAAGACTGGGGGCAAGCGTGATTTGAATAGCACTACAACTTCCTCATTGCACCCTTCCAAGCCTCACCGTTCGCGCTCCACGTCGCCGCTGCGGCCGTCGTCCGCCCTAGGCTCGTCGCCCACCAACAGCCTGTCTTTGTCGCCCGTCAGTGCCCGGCCTCCTCTCAACCGCAAACAATCATGGCAGCCGAATCGCAAGTCTCTCAGAGAGTTAGAAGAGGAATATCATGATTCTGATGAGGATCTACCGGAGGATGCAAGTCTTTGGAATGTGCCCATTTCTCCTCGGCCCATGCAAGATCGCGCCCCGTCTCGGGGGACAAGTCCCGATGGCCGAAGTCCAGGCCCCCGGCCTTTGCCATTGTCGCACTCGGTCTCGGAAACATCTGTTCCTCTGTCTCCCGGTGCTAAGTCTCCCCGTGCATCTCGTTCCGGCCGACACAACCTGCGGTCGACCTCTGCAGGACCTAAGAGTGGTCAGATCTCCCCGCGAAACCCCCGCGTCTACTCATACAATAGCATGATGTCCGATTTGTCGGAGGAAGCAAAAATCATCACGGAGGCGCTGGAGTTTCATGCCGATGAACATGATCGCAAGCGCGGGGACAACCTACAAAGTGGCCTGTCATCGATGCGGTCGAGCACAGACTCCAAGCGGGGGTCCAGAGGCCCCATCGAACTGCCTCCTCTGCAAAAGTCCAACATAATGATAGACCCCTTGCCGATCAGCAAGGAGAAGGAGAAAGTCTTGACACGGACACGGCCCAGCTGGCTTCCTCCGAAAGACCAAAAGGAGGAAAAGAAACATCTGAAGGAATACAAGCAGATGATGGCCCAATCCCGCGAAGCAGGTCAGTATTCGCACCCTGTAGCCTCACTTCAAATTCCGTGAAGATACCGGTCAGCTAAAATTCAACAGATAAGCGTCGGGCCGCGAAGGCCGCTTCGGCGAAATGCGAAAAAGATAATACCCGGGAGGCCCTGCAGAACATCTGGGATGACTACGTATATCCGAACTGGAATCGTGCCATTGGTGAGACCCGTACGCGGGAGCTCTGGTGGCGGGGTGTTCCTCCGAAAATCAGAGGATCTACTTGGCAACGTGCCATTGGCAACGAGCTGGCCCTGTCCGAAGAAACGTACAAAAAGGCGTTGCAACGAGCCAAAGACGTCAAAGCCAAACCCGCCGGGGATTCCGGTGAGAGTAATAAAAGGATGCGGGAGTGGTTTGACACCATCGAAGCGGACGTGTCAAAGGCGTTCTCAGATCTGAATCTCTTTCAAGAAGGCGGCCCGTTGCGTGATACGTTGATCGACGTGCTTGAGGCATACTCCATGTATCGTAGCGATGTGGGCTACATTAGCGGTCTTCACGTGAGTGGCTCATGGCATCCCTATACCATACTGAGTGTGATAACTAACGAACCTTGAAAGACCATTGCCGCCCTTCTTGTCCTCCAATTCCCGTCGCCTGCATCCGCATTCCTGGCCATGGCCAATGCCCTTAATCGACCGCTTGCCGTGGCCTTTCTCACCTTGGATCGTGGGGCCATCGGCCGTACATATTCACTAGCGTCTGCGACGCTTCGCTATAAATTTCCCCGCCTTGCTAGTCATCTTCACGAGACACTGCAGCTCACCGATGAAGATATCTGGGAGCCCATGTTCCGCTCCCTCCTCACAAACGGGCTCGACTTAGAGCGCGTGAGTCGCGTCTGGGACTGCTGGGTGTTCGAGGGGGATCGCATAATGATCCGCGCGGCAGTCGCGGTTCTCGGCTGCTTGCAGCCACAGCTATTTGGAATCACCAGCCCGGACGACCAGGGTCGTCTCACTCTCAAAAATATTCTGGGATGGGGTCCACACCATACGGGGGCTAAACCAAGGGAGCGTCATAGCGCTCCAGCAGCTTCTGCCGCTGGATTTGGCGGCGGACAGTTCGCCAATACCGGCGAAGGTGACTACTGGATACTCACCTCTGCAGGTGATGAGGATGGATTCATGACTGAAGTTCGGGAAGCGGGTAAAGTGCGAAATTAGGAGTTGAATGTTCATTGAAGACCTTGACTGTGGTTAAATTAAAGCGTCCGACCGTCGCTTTCGAACGGCCGTTTGTTGTTTTGCTTTCTTTTCTTCGTGCTCTCTTTTGGACCGTCTTTTCTTTGGATATATTTTTCTGGCAACCTGGCTAGTGTCCTTTCCTGATTCTATTCACTGTTGGTTCATCGATGGTGCTGTTTTCCCTCGTTCATGATTACGTGCACCCATAAGCAGCCATACACCTAGATGATAGGCTAGCAGCGCCATCACCTATGTACAAGATGTATTATCACTTTTCATGATTTTCGCAAATTTATCATTATTGACACCTTGGATATCCAACAATTCAGTTCTGGACAAGGACATAGCCATAATCTATCCACGAAGACGGCTTCACAAGCGTGCACGTCTGGCTAGTGGGTCAGGATAATGCCGGAAGAATGGCTCAGGTCTGGCCCACACGAGCCTGGCTGTGGTGGGAGACGAAATGGTCTCGAAGGGTCGAGTGCCCTGGTACTCGAAGCCTTGATAGGGTAATTCAGCCAGAGCCACAAGACCACATCTCTGGAAGGTGCGTTGTGATCGACTGGTCGCTTTGGTCATGACTTCTTCGTACCCATGTTGACATGCGTACAGCATCGCAATCCATATTAAATCAGCTACAATCCCGCGACTCTCGAAATCCCGGTGAACTCCCCCAGAAAGAAGTGAGAGTTTGCCTCTCCGGGTCGCTACGATTGGCCAAGTGATGTGCAAATTCGGCGTCCAATCGGTCAAAAAGGTCGTACATGGGCTCCAAGCCCACAGGCGCAGGGTAGGGACCCTCTCTCTTCCTCCACGGGCAACAATTACGCCCGCAATGATGGTATTTTCTGCCGCTTTTGCGATCACAGCGGTGCCGGATGAAGCCAACATAGCAAATTCCTATTGACAGGCCAGTCGGAGTTTCTCCCGCTGTTCTTCATCTGCCAGTGTGAGTGCACAAATGACCGGCTCGCGCTCCATAAAAACACTGGCAAATAATGAGGCTAGATTGTGCACATCGTCTTTATGGGTTGGGTTTAAAAACTGCACGGTGCTGCCAGGAATTCCACTGGCTTTTGCAGACGTTTTGCAGGCAACTTCGAGATTGATACCTGAGTTCGCAACATTGTGAGGATGGATCGAGTTGGTCATCTTTATTCACAGATTGATCCGGAAGATAATAGAACTACCACAGGAAAGTAGGTACAAATCTTTGTCTCCTTTCCCCAGATTACTTGGCCTCGCTGGCATCTTCTTAATAACAAGGAACCCTTGCTTAGCCAATGCAATCATGCACTTGACCGATCATGTGGAATTCCTCGAAAAGTTTACCGCCATGGTTGATGTACACATAAGCTTGAATAGTTGCGGTCAATTTTTCCGTGTACTATATAATCGGAAGCTTCAACCAGAGACGTTGAAAAGTATATGACTAAGTGGCTGTTACGTGAGGCTTTTAACCCGCCAATCTGTACGGTGAGGCATTTTCGGGGCACAAATGTGATGGCCCCGTGATGACCGGATACTTGCATATCCCTTGGAATCGAGAGCTGCCATTTTGCTTGGAGTATAAATGGGTGCTAGGGAGGATAACGCTAGAAATAACCAACGGAAGTGTTATCTTCACCCCATCTTCTCTCACTATGAAAGGGTGACATCTCCGTGAAGGCATCGGGACCAAATCGAGATACATGCACGATGATCCAACCATACAAGGTCCCTCATAGCCACCACCACGAGATCGATGCTCGCGAGCCCCAGCATTCGTTTTCGCTCTTTCACGGATTCAATTTCCCTAGCATCCTTAAGCGCCGCTGGCTTTTCAAATCCGACGATCCCAATTCCCTCGAGCACTGCCCCCTGCTCCTCCCTCCACTGTCCTTCGCAGAGAAGTATGGCAGTTGCCAGAAGATCCTTCACTATGGCACCAAGAGCTCCGTACGACTTTATGCACGACCTGATACTTCCTCAATTCGATCTCCTGCGCTCAGACATCAACAGCAGGTCCTCCAACTTCACGTCGTGAAGATCTTCCGTCATTCATCCAATCCCTCGATCATCGCAGCCCAGCGATTCGAACAAGCCCTCTCATCGGCGATCTCTCATCCGAATGTCTGTCGCACTCGCGATGTTCTGCTCAACGAGCGCGGCGAGATGTGCCAGGTTATGGATTACTGCGCCGGCGGAGACCTCAACATGCTCATCGCGACGTCGCCGCGTCGGGGTCTGGACGTTTGCGCCGCGAACTGTTTCTTCAAGCAGATCATCCGGGCGGTAGCATTTTTGCATGAGAAAGGCATTGCACACTGCGAACTGAAGCCGGAAAATGTATTGTTGACTCCGAACGGGGCGGTGAAACTTGCGGATTTTGGAAGTGCACAGTGGTTGGGGATAAAGACGGCGACAGGAAGCAAAGAGGGTGATGAGGAGGAGGAGGAGGATGAGGAGGAGGATGAAGAGATGGACAGAGCAATGCGTCCCTCTCGCTCCCAATCACTGACTCTGTCTTTGTTTCCTCAAACTGCTCAGCCGCCGTTCTACTCGCCGCCGCGAAAAATACTTGGCTCAATCGCCTATCTTCCGCCAGAGGAATTCCGTCCCCAGCATGGCAGGCCGGATCGTCGAGTCGGCGATGTATGGGCAGCCGGTTTAATGTACATGGTTATGAGATGTGGTCGCTTACTCTGGCGAACGGCATGCGAGAATGAAGACGGCGGGTATCGATCCTATCTACATGGTCGTCAACAGGCCGAGGGATACTTCCCCATCGAGGAGCTGGGAGACGTAAGTTTACATGCCTTTTCGTGGGATGTTGCTTTGCTGTTTTGGAGGGTTCTGTTTCGCTAACTTTGACTGATGATGGTAGGTTCGCTGTCGAAATGTGGCTTATGCGATGCTGCATCCTGATCCCAGCCGGAGGATTAAGACTGCTGATGTGCTTCGGTCTGAGTGGTTGTACAATGTGAGGCTTTGCGAAGCGGGAGAGATGGGATTGTAACTTCGTTTACAGATATCACGTAACTCGGATGCTTATTATCGTACGGAAATATTAATGATACATATGATTTTGCCCGACACTCCCTATAATGTGGCCGGCAGCCCCTAGAGCGAGCCCGCTGCCAACACATATCCTCCGTCCACCACGATCGTCTGCCCATCCAGGTACTGGTTCGTAGTCGTGAAAAGCACCGTACTTGCCATGTCCTCTTCCTTGCCCGGTCGAGCGGCAGGCACCTTCTGCTCGTACTTTTCCTTGGGAATTGCACTCTTCTGCCCTTCGTCGCTTCCACCGGTCGTCATCTCGCTCGGGAACACGCCCGGCGCGATGTTATTCACCCGAATCCGCAGGTTCGAAGACTGCACCTCGTGCGCTAGCATCTTCGTCAGATGAATCGCAGCCGCCTTGGACGCATTATAGGCGAAATGGTGCTGCGAGACCTTCACAATACCCGAGATGGACGAGATGTTGATAACAGTGCTGGACCAGCCGCGCTCCTGCTCCGATCCCTTCTGCAGCAACGGCAGGAAGGCCGTCGTGGTCAGGAACAGCTGCGTGACATTTGTCCGGAATACGCGGTCCCATTCTGCCACGTCCGCCGTCTCTTCGAACAGGCTCTGGCGCAGCTTGTTCGCGTCCTCGTGCTCCGTCGTCTGCGTCTGGCTGCTGATTCCTGCGTTGTTGATCAGGATCGAGAGGAACTGCTCCCGCGAAGAGATTTCCTGCGCCAGCTTGTCGACGGATTGCTTGTCCGTCACATCTGCTGTGATCGGGATGATTTGGCCCGGGATATCCTGGCCGTAGAGCTCGACGACGCGGTCGAGTTTCTCGCCTGTACGTCCGGTGATGTATACTTTTGCACCGTTGACGGCTAGCGCTTGCGTGGCCATGAGGCCAATGCCGGATCCACCGCCGGTGATCAGGGCCACTAGAGGGATTATGTTAGTCTCTGGGGAACTATAGGGAAGGTAGGGAATAGTGGATGAAAATGTTTTGTACCCTTGCCCTTGACGTTGAAGAGATTCTCCAACTTGAAGTTCTGGTTGCTGCTTTGGGCGCTCATTTTGGTTTGCTCAGAAGCCAATTGATTTGTCGATGAAGGGATGAATGAGTAAGAGGGGGACGTAGAGAATTGTTGAGTTTTGCGAGTATTTAGAGGTAGTCGTTGAGTTGGGATGGTAAGGATTCGATGATCGGCCCGGATGGTTCTGGAGAATTGAGGTACACGATTTATGAGATATCTCGGTTGGAACATGACTAGAATAAAAAGAACATTAGTCGAGGAGCGGAGTGAAATCCAGCGCTTTTTATGTATGGTTGTAGGCCGTGGTCGATGATGGGGCAAGAAGAGGCGAGAAGGGCTTCCATCAGTATGACGTCGATCATCAACCAGGTTCGTCGACCTCCAATGAGGTCAATTACCTTCATTTCTTCACCACCGGGCTCTGCAAACAGTCATTATGAGATAGTGATGGTACTTGGCTATGGTTGGTCGATGGTGAAATGGCAAGCAGGTTATTATAGAGTATACAGGTTGTTATGTTGCCGGTCTGACGACGCCCTGATATCATCATCTGCCAAACGCTCTGATTCAAATACCATGTGTATTTCCAATCTTATATCTACATGTTACATATAACAAATCAAGTGCAAATAAACAGGCGCAAAGAAGAATCAACTCAAGTTCAGACATATTGCAACAGACCGGCCGTCTACAATTTCGCCTTGAAAGCAAGCGCCTCGCTCACCGGGGCCACCTCGACCATCATCTTGCCCGTGTTGACTCCGGCGTAGAGATTCACCAGACTCTTCGGCGCCGACTCCAGTCCTCCCGGGACGATGTGCTCCTTGCGCTTGATCTTGCCCTGCGTCAGCCACGTAGCAAGGTCATTCAGCGCAGCCGGGTATTTCTTCGCGTAGTCGAAGACGATGAAACCCTTCATCGTCACTCGTTGCGACTGTTTTCGCATGGATTGTTAGCGGCTAATTCTTGACCCAACTGAAGAACAAACGTAGAAAAAAAAAAGGGGGGGGGGGAGGGGGGTCCATGCACTTACAATGACAGTCATGAAGCTCGCCGGTCCCTGCGGCTTAGCCGCGTTATATTGACTGATCGCACCGCAGATGGCGAAACGAGCGTCCCGCGCCGCCCGAGCCAGACAGGCATCGAGGATCTCGCCTCCGACATTGTCAAAGAAGACGTCGATGTACTCGGGCGTCGCCTCCTTGAGCTGCTTCTTCCAGTCCGCATCCTTATAGTTGATCGCCGCGTCGAAGCCCAGTTCCTTGCGGAGGAACTCACACTTGTCCGCACTGCCCGCCAACCCGACGACTCTCTTCGCGCCCTGCACGCGGGCAATCTGACCGGCCACCATGCCCGTCGCACCGGCAGCGCCCGAGATCACCACCGTCTCGCCGGCCTTGGGCTTGCCGACCTCCATCATGCCAAAGTAGGCGGTCAACCCGGTCATCCCAAGCACAGACATAGCGTCAGTGGGCTGGCAGCCCGGTGGGACGGTGACCTTCTGCGCCTCCTTGGCCCCCAAGAGGGCGTATTCCTGCCAGCCCGAGTACGCGACCACCCAGTCGCCCGCCTGATATTGGGACTGCAGCCCGCTGCCGACCTTGAGCACCTGGGCGATACTCTGGCCGCGCATGACGTGGCCGCGCTCAACGGGCGCGATGTACGATCGTTTGGCCGTCAGCCATTGCCGCATGGCCGGGTCGAGGGAGAGGTAGTGCACGCGCACTAGCACCCTGTCGTCGGGGACACTGTCGGGGATGGGGACCGTGTTGAGCTTGAAGGTGCCGTTGGTGAGGGATGGGTCAATAGCCGGCGAGGGCGTATTGGCGTAGATTAACTGACGGTTGGAGGTGGGCATTTTGGGACGGAATCTGGGTAGAGAGACAGATAGCAAGAGAGAGATAAAAAAAAAAAATTGATTAACACTCTATCTCACAAGACTGAAGTGTTGAATAACTGATGGTGAAGGGGGAACGATCTCGCTCCTCGCCGCAAATGAACCTCGGTTGTTTCGCAGCGTTGCCGACATTTCTTGATTTCTCATCGTCTGGGCTTTGGGACTTGTCTTCATGTCCGGAAAATAATGAGATGGAATTATCTTTTCTACTCGATATATTCCTTTGAATTATCTGTTAAAAGAACTGACTAATTCAAGTCTGTTAAAAGAAAATGGCGCCAAAAGAACAGAAGAAGACCTGTATAAGAGCAATGCTGACTCATGACATGTTATACAGTTTGACATGCATGCATAAACTGGATGACGTAACGATGACTTATCGGTAAGCGACGGCATCACATGACCCTCTACGAGCCCGATATACAGCACGGAGCACACGATAATAATGTGATAAGAATGATGAAGCAGGCAAAGACCCTTGCGTAACCCTGGACGAAATGCAAACACTGACCCAAGCCATGGGGAAGATCTGCAGTCTTGAATTGGCTGACGCCACCGGTTCATGGTCGACCCAGCCAGTTCTTGAGACTGACGTCATGGCATCACCGATGATGTCTTGTGCCTGATCGGTTTCTATATAAGCATCCTCCCCGATCTTGGAGTGCAAGGGCAGTAATTGACCTTTATTTGATTTCAAAGCTTAATCCTTTAGTTCAAAGTCAGTCGAAACTACCACTTCTACTATACCATCATGAGCACTCAACCCCCTTACCACACCTCCACCTTCGGCGCTCCCAACCAGGACCCCAGCGCTTCCACCCCAATTGGAACGCAGGTTGGCGCTGCTCCCCCGATGGATCCGATGACCGGGCCTGCGCCTTCCACCGCCGGCCCTCACCAGTCGAACGTGAGCAATCAGCTTGATCCTCGCGTGGACAGCGACCTGAACAATCATGGTCAGCACGTCCCCGGAACCACTGCCACGGACAACGCCCACCACACCTCGTACAACCAGGGGTACAACCAAAGTTCCAACGCTGGTCCTCACAGTTCCTACGTGATGAACAAGGTTGATCCCCGCGTGGACAGCGACCTGGACAACCGGGCCCAGTATGCCCCTGGGACCACTGCCTCGGGTAATGCCCACCCTGGCACCGTGCAGGACAACTCGTACAGTCATGGCGCGAACGATGGTCCCCATCGTTCATCGATGATGAACAAGGCCGATCCTCGCGTGGACGCCCAGGCGGGAGAGACAAGCACCAAGACTACGACCCAGACTGGTTCGGGCGCCGTGCACACGCCTGCCGGCACTTCCAGTCACCCGGCAGGAACTGGATATGACCCTACTACTGGACACGCACCGATTCATGCCCGTCCCAACCCTGAACATGAGGCCAAGTATGTTCCTCACGGTGAACAGCGCGAGTATGATACCACCACTACGGGCTCGAGCGCCACCGGGTCTCAGTCGGCCCAAAAGGGCGAAAAGGTTGGCCACGGCGTCAAGTCTTTGTTCGCGGGAGTTCATGTAAGTTTCCCTGTTACAGCTCAGATTGACAACCGCAATGTTAAACGGTACTAATATGGTTTTTCCTCCAGGGTGCCGGTGAATCGCTCCGCGGCGGTCTCACTGCGGCGGTAGATAAGGCCTTCGGTCATGAGGAGGGCGCAGCGAAGAACGCGGAAATTGCTAGCAAAGGCGAGCGTCAGATCCAGTCGGGTCAGTTTGGCCGGAATGCTCATTGAGCGCGATGTGTTTCGTTTCTTTATCCCACGAGTGACGATGTTATGAGAGCACTGTATTTATAAGAGAATCAGATCGGGAATCTTTCTTTGTAAGATTAGGCAATAATCATAGTAGATTATCATAAAGAGAACAGTAAAGGAAGAGCCAGTACTCCGTACCCCAGAACATCCTCCGTAGTGCAAATAGTGAACAATCCTTGCATAAAAAATCCGATGGCGAGACCAACGGGTGTTGCTGCCTCGGGCACTCAGTCCCCATTTCTTTGGCGGATCGACGCCTTCCGTCCTTCTTCCTCTCCCACCTTCTTCTGCTCTTTCCAGGTTCCAGCGAAGATCTTCCGTCACATCATTCATCCTTTTATCATTCTGCCTTTGCCGTTCATCTACACTAGTCATCTAGTCGGAAACGGCGAATTGTCATCAATGTACCCCTCAACGGGGTTTCCAACCATGGCACTCTCAAGCGATCCAATACGCTGCCCCCAAAAAGATCCCCCCAAAGCTTGAGCCGGAGCTCCCGGAGGCTATGCTGTGGAACCGGTTTTTAGTTTTCATTATTTTTTTTGGGTTTCCACAGCCACAACGAACCACCACGAGCCATGAAGACTTCAAATTAATGAATCAATTAATGGTCCATCAATCGACCGATCAGTCTAGTGCGGACAAAACGGACCCAAAACGGCGTACGAATACGACTCTAACGGAGTAGAAATCCAAAGTGGGCTTTACATGTGACGACATACTAGTTCGAGCTGCTTCTTCTTTTTCGCCCTGCTATTTTTAATTTCCTTTCTGAATCCATCGTCTTATCGACTCTTTTGGCGTCCTCTCTCGTCGCCTCTTCGGATCTTACTCCCCCTCTCCCTTTCTTCCAAATTCTATCGCATTTACTCTGGTCATCCCAATTGACCCTATCCGAGATTTCCCTACATGGTGTAACCCGATCTTCAGTCGTCCCCTTCTCTCCGTTGCTCCTAGAGTTATGGCTGTTCCTTTGTCATCGCGTGAACACCATGATCCGGTCAATTCTATCTCGGACCCCTCCCCGGCCCTCATACTGTCGCCTCCGGTTGGGAATTCCAGTTCCGATAGCGAGGAGTCCGGGCAGCAAGGACTGAATGCCGCCCGAGAAGATGAAGCCGATGAAGTCGTCGGTGTCAGTATCAGTCGCGCCCAGAGTCGCATGAAGGCGCGACTCACTCCTGCCGAGGAGAAAAACCGTATAATGGAACACAATGGTGGCTATTTCGAACCCATCTTGGATGCTAGCGAGTCCGACGGCGTGTTCGCCGGCGAGATCACGGCAGAGCCGGAAGAGGTCGAGCCAGAAACCAGCAGATCGTCGGGCAACAACGACGGCCTCGCCCATGCACGGGCCTCAAGTCACAACGGGCTGCACCCGGATATGGCCAAAAACGCTGGCCAGCGTTCAAGTTTTACTCGCTCGATCTTAAAGAATGGTTTGCCGCTGCGGCCGCGCGCCTGGTCCGGAGATAGTCTGGCTAATCGGAGTCTCAAGAAATTTCTTCCGGACTTGGGCTCGCTGGCCAGAAGATCATCGCTCTCCTTCCGCTCGAACAACTCTCAGCGTCCGTGTCGAAGCCAGACTTTGAAGCCCTCCTCGTCCCGGTTGGCACTGGACCAGGAGGAACCTCCGCATACCGCGCCTCTGCGTCGCCGGTCGTTCACTGACCCGGATCCCAACGCGGAGGAACCGATTTCCGATCTGAATCCCCTGAATGGACTAAAGAGAGCCAAGCACTCGTATTCTCGCCGACCCAGTGCCACGGCCTCGGGAGTTCCGCCCATCCTGCGGAGGTCTTCTTCGGACCAATCCCTGTACTTAAGGGCCTCATCCACAGCGTCCTCGCTTGATCAGCCAACCCAATACGAGAATGTGCATACACAGGTCAACAGTCGGTTCAAAGCCATCAAGGACAGCCTACAGGACTCGAGCAGCCGTCTTCTCAGCATGCCTAGCCTTCATTTACAGGACCTGCGGAACGACTGGGGCTACAAAACGTTCAATGACACTGCTCAACGCAAAGGCAACAACTACACCAATGAGCCACCTTCCCCGCGTGCTGTTCCGGGAGAACCGGCGGCGGCGCAGACTCGAACCCGCCCACCCCGCTCGAACTCCAACACGATGCACCCGCTTCTGACCGAGGCTATGTCTGAACTCACAGGGGATGTGGTTGTCATGGGCGGCTATCGTGGATCGATCTTACGCTCCGCGAAACCACCCCAGCGCCAACTATGGGTTCCGATGAAAGTCGGTCTCAATCTCCGCAAGGTGGATCTCGAGGTGGGATTGGACCCGGAGGATGAGGAGCGGATGGAGGAAAACATCATTCCTTCGGGCGTTCTCTCCCACATCGGGCCGGTCGACATCTGCCGGCGATTGCTGAAGCGCCTCCAAAAGTGCGAGAATGCCCTAAACGGAGACCTCCGTGTATGGGACTATGGCTACGACTGGCGCCTAAGCCCGCATCTCCTCTCCCGGCGACTGATCAAATTCCTCGAGGGCCTTCCCTGCAACGCACCCGACGTACCGCGAGAGAAACGAGGAGCGCATGTTATCGCCCACAGTCTCGGGGGCTTAATCACGCGCCACGCCGTCAACCAGCGTCCGGAGCTTTTTGCGGGCGTGGTTTACGCCGGCACTCCACAGCACTGCGTGAATATTCTGGGCCCACTTCGCAACGGAGATGACGTACTACTCAGTTCTCGCGTCCTCACGGCACAAGTCAATTTCACTTTCCGAACGAGCTTTGCCCTGCTCCCCGAGGACGGACATTGCTTCATTGACAAGCGCACTAAGGAAGAATTCCGCGTAGACTTCTTCAACGCCCAGACCTGGGACGAAAACCGCCTCTCCCCTTGTATCAGCACGGCCCTACCTCCTATGACGGCCAAAGGTACGAACCTGATGGATAACATTCCCCGACTCAGCAAACGCTTTTCGACCGTTCTTAGCAGCAAAGAGAACCTATCGTCCGACGACTCCCCCAACGCATCGGCCGACTCGGTATCGTCGCGACGTAGTGGAACCGCTGAGAGCGAGACCGCTCAGAGTCAGAACGGAACCCGCAATCCCACCACCCATAGTCACCCAGGTCTGCCATCCGAGGTGGCCGACAAGGCCTCCGCAATGGCCCCTAACGTCGACGGCGTCGTGGGGCCAAGCTCCCATCTGCGGGGCTCATCCAATGTGAAGACTACAACGGCTGTCACCATCCCACGCGGCGCCGCCCTCTCTTATCTCGAACGCACGCTTGCCGAGGTCCTTCGCTTCAAACAGGAACTCGCGTTTAACCCCTCCCATCACTCTAACAACCGCTATCCACCATTCACCGTCATATACGGTAAGTCCGTTCCCACGCTGTACGGCGCACGCGTCTGGTCGCGGGAGCACATCAAGTGCCAGGATGCATACGACGATCTGGCCTTCGCGGCCGGTGACGGCGTCTGTCTTGCGTCGGCCGCTATGCTCCCGCCGGGATATCGCATCATCAAAGATGGCTTGGTGAAGAGCGATCGTGGCCATGTCGGTCTGCTAGGTGATCTAGAGGGCGTCGGTCAATGCCTTAAGGCGTTGATTCGTGGACGACGAGAGGGAGTGGGATTGGAGAAGCCCATCTCCTAATCTCTTATCATCTCTCTTCTCTCTTCTCTTTTTTCTTTCACTCTGATTTTTCTTTTTCGAGGTTTCTTCACATACCTCTCAGCTTTTCGAAAGCGATACCCTCTTCCCTACTCCTTTTCCGCCTGATTACGATGATGACAACGCGATTCACGATAACGTTCATGGGTCGCTTTAACACCCCTACCACATAGAAGAAATTATTGCATGTGCCTTTGTTTGCATGCCTGCAGGCTTCTGTACATTATTCTAGTTCCTGTATATAGTTACAAATCATATAGAAATACAAATCAATTAAATGAAACATTGTGTTCGCATAGTAGCATAGATTAATGCTTAATGTTTATGTCTTGCGATCTTTCAGGTCTTTTCCTTTCTCCGAGGCCTCCAAATAATCTTGAGGATTAGATAGGAGGGAAATGATGGGGAGGGAAAGATATAAAGCTTCAACCAGGAAGAGAGGAATATGTTGAACCCAAGAAAAAGAGAGAAATGATAAGAAATGAATATATCAGAGTATACGGAAAACGACACATGAAAAAAAGCACGCCTGATGCCAACATCAAAAGCAGAAGTCCAAAGACCAAAACATAAGAAAAAGAAATTATATCATCAGATGAGAAGATAAGAAAAAAGGGGGGGGGGAAGAGAAAAGAAAAGAAAAGAAAACAAAATCTTTCACGTATCTTTAAATCTTAACTCTTAACCGGTTCTGGAGTTGGCGATGTTCAAGACCAGAATGTCGGAAGCGCCGACCTTGGTCAGCTCGTCCATGACGGTGGCGATCTTCTTCTTCTCGACCATCGAACTGACGGCCACCCAGTTCTCCTCCTCGAGGGCGGTCACGGTAGGAGCGCGCTTTCCGGGGGTGATGGCGGAAGCGGTGGCAAGCTCGGATCGAGGGATGTTGTACTGGCACAGGACGTACTTTTGGGCGGCTGTAAAGGAGGTAAAAAGGAAGTAATGGTTAGTCGGTTGGGGTGGAAAGACATGGGAGGTTATTAGGAGGGATCCATACTGATGACACCACGGATACGAGAAGTGATCAGGTCCACGAGAGGGTTCTGCGTGTTCTTGGCCTTCACCAAGACAGAGGTACTCTCGACCACGGTATCGATGGCCTTGAGACCGGCGGCCTTCATGGTCTCACCGGATTCTGCAATGTTCAAAAAGAATGGGTCAGTTCGATGTGCCCCATATGATAATAAGCCGTTTAAGTCCTTCCATGAAAGAACGCACCAACAAGATCCACAATTCCATCGGCCACACCCAAGGCGCAAGCAGCTTCGACACTACCGCCGACGTACTTCACCTTGGTGCGGATGTCGAAGCCACCGTCAGCACGCGCCAGCTTGCTGGCATCGCCCTCACTCTCCAGGCCGGCGAAGAAGGCCTCCGTCAGAGCCGTGAAGCTGGTCACAACGTTCCGCCCAACCAATTGCTTAGCCTCCGAGACGTCGCCCTTCTCGGGAACCTGCACCTGCAGCTTGCATCCTCCGAATCCGAGGTCCAGAATCTCCTCCACCTGGGACGTCTCACCGAGTGCCAATTGCGCGTCGTGCTCGGCGATCTGGTCGCGACCGGTGATACCCAGGTCAACGCGACCCTCGCCGACAAAGGTCGGGATGTCGGCGGCGGGGAGGAAGATCAGGGCGATGGGAAGGTTCTTGACGAGGGCGATGTCGAGACGGGTTTCGCGACGGAATTGGATGTCGCAACCGGCCAAGAGGTCCAAAGTGGCCTGTTGCAAGCGACCCTCTGTTGGCAGGACGATGCCACGTTAGCTAAGTCTTCTTGATTTCGCCTAGATAGAGTGACGTTGTGCGGCAGCGGCGGTGAGTCATGGCACTTGCTTTTGGGGACGGCGAAGAGAAGTCTTCCTTCGAGGCTGGGGAGGCATCGTTAGCAAGGAAAGTCAATTGGAACAAGACGGGACAGGGTATAGAGTGCTTGAGAGTATTTGGGATGATATCAAGGCAATTGACTCACTGGTTGACAAGATCCATTTTCGCTGATGATCAATGCGCGGGGTACTTCGGATAGAAAGAATTCGTGTCAAAGAAGCGATAGGGAAGATGAAAGGAAGGAAGAACAGTTCAGAACTCAAGAGACAAGTTCGACGGCGACACGGAGAAAGGGAGACCAGATCTACCGGAGATAGGACTCAATTGCAGGAGGGGAGAGCAGAGACTGAAGAAGAAATCGGGAAATCGACCGAAATCGGGACGGCGGGGCAATGATGACCGTGACGGGCTAACCGGGTTCCCCAGGCAGTAAGGTATTCAGGCAGTACGGCATCCAGGCACAATGGCTGACCGCCCGCGTGGATGCCCGACGGCTCAGGTGTCGATTAGCCCTGAACCCTCGCGTAAAGTTGAGCCCAAAGGGGAAAGGCAAGCCCACACAAGCCGCAAATCCTCGATTCCAATTTCACGCCGGCCTCAACTTCCACCTCCGCCCGCCCCCTTCGCCATCTACACCTCCTTCCCGTCAACCCTCGCTGTCGTCAAGCCCTATCTTCAAGATGGATGCCAGCAAGCAGCCCGCTAAGCTCGTCAAGGTCACCCGTGTCCTCGGCCGTACCGGTACGTTTTTATCGATTGGGGATTTTTGGTCGGCGCATCGGAGATTCCCGATGTTGTGTGTATAGATGGAGGGGACAAATGCTGACCTTTTTTTTTCTTCGCTACGTACAGGCTCCCGTGGTGGTGTCACCCAGGTCCGCGTCGAGTTCATGGACGATACCTCTCGCAGCATCATCCGTAACGTCAAGGGCCCAGGTATGCGATTTCCGTGATCTTGAAATTTTGATTCCTTGCTGTGTCCACCGCCCGCGAAATCGACCTTGCACAAAAAAAGGAGCATCCACAAAAGAAGCCAGAGAGAAGGAACTCTGCAGTTCGGAATCATTCGAAGAAGAAGAAAACAAGAGCTGGGAATACAGGGAATACAATGAATCTGGAATTCAACACTACTCGGACTGGATCAGCTTTCTCCGCATGGGATTTCGTGGGCTAGGAGGGGAACAAACAAGCACGCAAGCAAGCAAAATCGAAACAAAGGTGTTGAAAGCTAACGCAATCTCGTCGCAACCAACAGTCAAGGTCGACGACATCCTCTGCCTGCTCGAATCCGAGCGTGAGGCCCGCCGCCTCCGCTAATTTCCTTTTCCCTCCGAATTCTACTTCACGCTTTCCTCCCGGGGCTATGTACGTTTGCTTGCGTTGGAAATGATTTTGGGAGGAGGTCAGGAAGGCAAAAAAAAAAAAAGATCATGGGCTTGAGATGCGACATGCCGGTGGTGGACCCTCTTTTCGTTTCTTTTTGAACATTCTGTCTGCGTCGAAGTTCCAGAGAATAGACAAGAGAGAAAAGATCGATCCATCTGATAATGAAACAAGAAAAAAAATTTGAAATTAACGGGTTCGAGTGGTTTCACACGCTGCCTTCAGACCATGTCGCAATCCTAGTTCGTGTGGATGGAGAAGGTACGAGGTCACGAAGCTTACAAAGGGCGACCCTTTTTCTTCGGCGGATTCCTGAACTCGACTTCTGCCAAACGGTGTCTTTCCCCACGTCTCTTTGGGTGCTGGGAGCGGAATCACGGAGTCGGATTGGAATTATCGAACAAAATGAATGATATCCTGAATCTCTACAACTTTTCCCTAGTTCCAACCGTGCCTCGCGCAACCACGCCTGAGTTCATCGCGCCCACATGGTCTTCGTGAGAATCTACGTGTAGCTGGTCAATAATTCGCCGTAGACATGACTATTCCCGAAAATGAGTTTGGATTTATTTACAGTGAACTATACACTCTTGTACAGGAATTTCTTGGACTTGTTTTGAAGAAAAATGCAGGTGATTCAACAACAATTGGCCCGGAATATTACAGCCAGCTATAATTGCTCCGCACTGTTGATCAGTCGCTCCACCAAGGCTTGGTTTGTTTCGGACGAATCGTCCATGACATTTCCCACCACCGACACCAGACCAGCCAGTTTCCGGCGTTGGATCTTGGCCTCCAGTTCGGCACTCTTCTGCTTCGCAACGTCAAGCAAAGGCCTTGGCAGATTCGCCAACCGCGCAACGTTAAGTCCGTAACTGCGATGAGCCACTCCTTCGCCAACCTCGTAAAGGAAGGTAATATCTTCGTCCTTCCCAGATCCCGACTCCGTAAACCGCATATGCACATTTCGAAGCTCGTGGTTGCGGAACGAGTGCACTACTGAAGCAAGATGTTGATAATGCGTGATGAAGAGGGTAAGGCTGCGTATAGACCTGACCATGTAATCGAGAACCGCCTGCGCGATTGCAACGCCATCATGCGTGGATGTACCACGGCCCAGTTCGTCCAAGATAACGAGTGAACGCGGCGTCGCTTGCTTCAGGATGTCTGCCGTTTCAGAAAGCTCGACCATGAAAGTAGATTCGCCCGCCAGCATATTATCAAATGCCCCCATCCGGGTAAAAACAGCATCCAACATGCCAAGTTTAGCTGACTGAGCAGGAACATAGGACCCGATCTGTCCCATGATGGCAATCAACGCTATCTGTCGTACATAGCTGGATTTACCACCCATGTTTGGACCCGTCACAAGGAGAGCGCGGGTCTCATCGCTGTCCAATGCGATATCATTTGGAACGTAGCTATCCAGCAGAAGTTGTTCAACCATAGGGTGACGACCTTGTTCAACATGGATACATGTGTGGTCCGTATATTCAGGCTTCACATAGCCAGGCTGGTTGGCAATGACTGAAAGCGATATTAGACAATCAAGGATTGCAAGCGACTGTACGCAGTCCCGGAAAGACTGGTAATTTGCCGAAATGTCGCTGAGAAGCGCCATGTACGCTTGATCACAAGCCGCAGCCAGGGCTTCTTTGTGCTGGTCTCTGAGACGCAGTAGCTGGATAACTTCAGGAGTGTGGAACCTTGAGACCTTTTTGGTACCGCTTACTTTCACCCAAGATGCAGGCACACGCTTAATAGCAGGTGAACTATTCTCGACCTCGATCAAGTATTCGATGCCCGCAACAGTAGCATAACGCGCTTCTTTCCTCTTGAGGATCTCAGCGGCGACAGAGAGATGCTCCTGCAACTCATGCTCGACGCTGCCGATTCCAAGTTTGTGCTCACTTATCTCCTCCGTCTCCTCTGATTCCCTGAAAAAGGCATATTTATCGTCACTTTTGGCGGCATGCAGGTTAATTTTATCGAGGAAGAACACAACTTCCTTCAAAATGGTGGGCAAAGACGCGATTGCCTCGCTAACGACGGTCGATGAAAATCCAGTATCCGCTGGGGTCTGGAAATCAGCAAACTCCTGGGCAATCATCTGCAATGTCCGCAAGACAGTGAGAAGTTCCGGACGTGTGCACTACATTCAACTGTTAGCCTGCACGTCGGTGTAATAGAGTTCCCATTAAAAGATGCCAAATTCACCTTCCCATAATATATCCGTATCAAGCTTTTCTCTAAATCGCTCTTCACTCGTCCCAACAACTCTTTAATACGCTCTACCATAGCGATCCTTTCTGTGTTTTTCAGCTCTTCAACGGCATCGATCCTTTCTTCAAGCCTCGCTTTCTCTAAAAGTGGACGTCCTACCCATTTCCGAAGTAGCCTCTGCCCAAAGCGAGTCTGTGTCCGATCGAGTGTCCAGAAGAGACTGCCTTTTGTAGATTGATCGGTTTGGTTTTGGTAGATCTCGAGGCTAACCAAAGTGTTGCCATTGAGCAGCATGTGTGACCGAGACGAAAAGTGTTGGAAATACTTCGTCAGCTGGAAAACGTGCTCCAGACCGTATTCCGTCAGATGCTCGATCATCGCGGAGAGACAGATCGTTACCTGCTCAGGTAAATTGAGCACTTTTTGGAGCAGGGCGCTCGACACCTCATCGTCCACGGCATCAGCCGTCTTCATTTTTCCGGCATAGAAGCTAGAAACGTGACTGTGACATTCTGCTGCCGCCGTTTTCGATTTTGGCGCTCTCTCAACACGGATGCTGTCACCGAAGACATTTGTCCTGCCGCCCGAAAGATGCTGTACAAGCTTTTCGGTAGCCTTGGACAGTTCCCCTAGAATGAGAACTTCACAAGGCGAGATGTGAAGTAACCGGGTCTCAATTTCACTTCGCATAAATCCATCTTCGAAATCATCGTATACGATATCTCCCGTTGCCGGCTGGACAGCAACAATGCCTACATGCACCTTCTCATCGTTTCCCCAGCCTTTCGCATTAGTCTCTGTGATGCAAAGCATATAGCCAGTTGCTAAAGAAGCGCCACTAGATGTCGCATGCGTGGGTCCCTCCAACCCCTCAACATCATCAATATAAGTTGCTTTTGTGTACAAATTGGTGAGCTTGCGGCCAAAGGGGGCGTTGCGATTATCCCCAGCAGCCTTCAGAGCAGCTGTTTCCACTTGCCGAACTACCCCAACCTTGTGCCCAGCAGAAACAAGTCGTTTCACGTGAACATGGAGTCTGTGTACTGGTATACTGGCGGATGCAAACCGGTCCAGATGCGCCTCCGAGGAGTCTGAGATGATATGAGCATAAATTAGAAAAGCCAAAGAGGAAGAAATCCGCGCTTACGTTCATCATATCTGAACTTCCCTGGGATGCAAACGATGTTCAGCTCCTTCGCAGCCACCCTCGCATCCTCGCCAAAGAACCGAAACTTGTAGCCAACTTCGACCACTAATATTGTGTCCATGTGCTTGTGCTTGATCTGGATAACTTGTTTCTCCATCGGTGTCAGTTTGCTTCCACCTTTCTTTGCTGTGGCCTTTCCTTTAGTCGGAGGGGCTGGGGTAGGTTCCTCTTCTTCATCGCCCTCCCCAGCCTCATCTGCCGCGACAGAAGCCTCTTTGGCAGCATGTCTGCCAATCCCGATGAGGCAATCCGGACCACCCAGCTTCTGAACAAACTGCTTATGTAGCTTCTCCCTTTCTTTCCGTCGCTCCCTATCCTCCTCGTTTGATCTGTTGTCTTCTTCTTTCTCCGGGACGGCGGCCGGCGAGCTCGCGAATCGGAATATCTCAGTTCGTTGGCTGCTGTTCAATAATGACGTTCGGTCTGGCTGGGTTGGGGCAGGTTGGGCAGAGGTTTTGGCCTCGTCTTCTGAGGGAGCTCCGTTTCTTTTGGACCGTTTTGCGGCAGGTACCACTATATCTTCGTCTTCATCATCCATGACATGCGTTGTGTTCTTATTCTCTTTCTCTTGAGAACTGGCTTCAATGATACCATTGCCCCGTTCTTGCTGTTCGCTGGCGCCATTGTGCGGATCCTTCTCGGTTGTCTGTGGTCTTTTCCCGAAAAAACTTGCGATGGAGGGTTGTTTGCGCTTGAGGTTCGGGGATGAATTTGATGGCGATTGAGACGACTGCGAGGGCATATTTCCTGACTGTCGGGGAGGGAAGAAAATTAAGAAAGAAAAAGAGAAGAAAATGAATGCTTGTGTTCTAGCTTTCTATCAGACGATTACGCGATATAGAGCGAGAAAACAGGTTGCGATGAGACACTTGGGCCCCTGAAGAAGTCAGAAGTATCATGGACAACAGGAAAGTTTGAAGTATTTGCGCAAGCCCAGGAAAGATGTCAACTCACTACAACCCCGGCTGGACCTGGTGGAGCTTGACGCGTGAGGACGCGCTAAGCGTGTTTCGGGACAATTAAGTGGCTTATCTAATCGGCCGCCCCGGCCTGCAGCTAACTACTCTGTACGTACTATGTATGTACCTACATACATGGGCTCAGGTATCGGGCAGTGTATACTATAAATTAAAATAAACTCTGGATAGCACACTAGGAAACAATCAATAATATCAAAGTCCCATCCTATGGATTTGTCACAATATAGGGTGAACAGTACTCTGTGATGTACAAAGACAGTGCTGATATATAAATGTGCCACACAGACGTATCCATGGTGACCGTTGGAAGAAAGCTCAAGCCAAGGTCCCAGGACTGCATGAATAAAGAAGGAAAGCAGAAACAGCTGCTGGCCGGAGCAACAGGAAAAGGGAAAAATAATCAGGAGAACAAACATAAAAAAAAAAAAAAAAGCATAAACAAACAATAGGCATCGATCGGTGGAGAAGGCTAGCAAGAGCTTCCATCTAAATAAAGACGCTCAAAATCATCGTCATCAACATCGGATATAGTTGCATCTGGAGAAGTTGTTCGTGTCACAGATTGGGTGACAAAGGGTTTTTCGGCCTCATGCGTGTATATGCTTTCGTCAAGGGGAAGCTTTGAGAAGGAGGCAGCCAAGGGATTGTATGAGAACCCTGCATGGCTGTCGTGACTCTCGAAAGGACTGATCCCGATGCACTGCGCGTCACCAAAGAAGTATTGAGGTGGATATCCTGTACCAGTTTCTGCCGGTCGTTTCACACTAGGCGATGTCCAGCCTACCAGAGGGTCGATCCGGCCATGACCATTGAAGAGCGGCTCAAGATTCTCCTTCCCAAACCCAAAAGGAGCCGAGCTTCTCACTGTGCTTGAAGTATATGACCCATTGTGTATTGGATGAAAAGACCCATTAATTATAGAGTTTTGTTTGAGCAAGGGTGATTCGGAAGAGAGCAGTCCATCTCCGTAATGCTGATCAAGTAATCCTGGTCTGCCTTGGTTAGATCGATCATGGAAAACATTGAACTCGTTGCGAAATCGCGGCTTCCGGTGATTGAAAGACAGAACAAGCTCATCAGTATCATCTTCACCCGAGCAATTGTTTCCAAAGCGAGCTTGCAGTTGAAGTGGACTATGCGGACAATACAAGTTTCGTTGATCCGAATCCTCCACACTTCCTAGGACAGGCTTGCTTGACATTTTGTTGCGCTTTTGATCCTGTCTCCGATAAATGTTAGGATCTGTTTGAGATAGGATCCTTTTGGGACGATTTGCCCGTCGTCTTGGGATTGGAGTTTCTCCTTTCAGAGGACTGCTGTCTTCAACATTACCGGAGATGACGCGTTGCTTCCGCAAAGCACCAGTAGGAGAGAAGATTAGCTCCGTAGGTTCGACGCACATGGATGTTTTCTCCATCATTCTCAGGATGCTTTCATCTTTCTTCTGGTTGCGCTTGCGTCTCATTTGCTCAGTGGCAGAATCGAAAATGTCCATTCCAGGCCACAGGACGCCCTTCAGCCTAGCAATCTCCTCCGCCCGCTCTTTATCTGCTTCCGCATCATTGTCATCAATGAACGGATCAGAATTCGGAGGCTTGTCTAAAACCTGTGTGGCCGTGTTCGCCATGAGCTCTAGTGTTCTAGTCCAACTGGGCGTGCTTTGAAAAGTCGACATTCCTTCTTCGATATCCAGCCCGGGTTCTTGTTTCCATTGACCGAACATTGACTGCAGAGGCTCTTGGGACGCATTGGTACACAGTGAAGGATACAAGTCGTCTCCGTAAACTGAATTCTCGGCAAATGAGGAGGCCACCGAAGGAATGTAGCTCATGGACCCGGGTGTGGACCCATCACCAAAACCTGACTCCACCTTCAGACAGGAATCAGCCAGTCGTGGATCCAGGTAATCTGGAAGAGCATTGCGAATCGAAGGACTGACATTTGAGACGTTGAATTTGCATCCGCCGTCCCGTCTCGCAGCGAAGGCCTTTTTCTGAGCTGATACCTTACCATGGGGCTTCTTCCGAACATCTTTTGATGACATCCGATCGGACAGTAGTTTTGCCAGATTGTTTGATTTGTACCATCGATCGTATTCCTCGAGTAAGGCCACAGCCTGCGATTCCTGGTGACTGCGGACTTGCAATTTGAAGTAATGAGATAGATGAGCTTTGGAAGATACGTGGGTCAGTAGATGGGATACATCGCTGAACCTTGGGCACTTGGGGCAGATGTTGCAGAGGAGCGCAGCCGCATCCATTGTGGGCGATTCCGACGAAAAATGGAAGGATTAATGATGACCGTTCCTCGAGGGAAGTAACAGGGTAGAACAGCAAGAGGATAATTGCACGAAAGAACGAACAACTCCCCTGGTCAAGGACGTGAGACAAACATAGAAGGACGAGCCCTAGTTAGCAGGACACAAGAGAAGTGGCCCAGAGCCTGCCCTGGACATAACACTGCTACCAGGGCAAGTGGGAGGGGGACCGGAGGTCTAAACCCATGCTCGCTCAAGTGAAGAAGGAGCTGCCCGGCCACTACTGGACAGGCTGAGGTAGGCACGAGACGGGAGCCGGGATCCCGTGCTGGCTGCGGCGAGTTGTAAAAGTAGTGTAAGTGGGATATGGATGGGGGCAGGAACATAGCATTTCATTTCATTTCATTTCTATTAACAGTGCATTATAGGTATCATTGATTTATGTGCCATTGCGTCTTAACAACCGATTAACAGGTTATTGTGAAGTGACGAAGCGGAAATAAGTCGCAATGCCGATCGCTCTTCTCCTGCCTTGTATCCCATAGTCCATTGAAAAGAGAAAACGGGTTATTAGATTGCAGGAGGTAGTACTCCGTAGAGTGACTACGAACAGAAAAAGGAAAAGACCACGTCTTGTGCTACTTGGTCAAATATCTAGTTGTTATTGCTTTCGGCATACAACTGGATAGCCATTAGTATTGGGACCGGAAAAGAAAGGTCGGACGAATACTTACTAGACCGGGTCTACTTCCTCGACACCGTCGTACTTCAGGAGACTCAGGCCAGCAATGGCAAAGTGAGTGTGGAAGACATCAACCATGTGGTCTGGCCGATCTGAAAGCCCACCGGCTTCGGGGTCCTAGCTGGAGTTAATAGAGATCGAGAAATGATATCATCGCCACACACCTGACAGCGCAAAATGAAAGAAGCAAGCTTTCCACCGTCAAGCCAATGAAGCCTGTCGATCATGACCAAACTTGCCCCAACCCACCAGCTATAACACGCATCTTCTAATTTTTCGGGACGCCCATTTAGGCCGCCCTTATCTACCTGGCGCTCGCTTAGCCAGCCACCCAAGCGGTCCTTGTTCACCAAATCAAGTCTTCCGGCGATCGCCAAAGTCCCTACACAGGTGAAGATCTGTCCCGCATGAGATTCAGCTCCCGGACGAATGCCGTAGCCCCCATCCAAATTTTCACACTTTTGGACATAAGCGACGGATTTCGAGACATCAACCATATCAAGGAGGCCCATGAGCGACAGGGCGTTGAATGCACCATATAGGAAGCGGGTGTCTTGTTCACCCCACTCGTCGCCCATGAATGCGCCGGTGTCCTTGTCCTGAAGTTCTGCAATGACTGTGATTGTTTAGCGCGCTTTGCCGGGCGGGAAGAGGCAGGGTTGTCATGAACAGAAAGGGTCAAGTCATACAAGAACCAACTTTCCTTCTGCCTCCCAGCCCACGTGTTTCCAATTCATCCAACGCATCCATTAGTACTAGAATCTGCACAGCCGAGACGGTGTAGAGCATGTGCGCATCATGGCCCGGTGCAGCTCCGAAGCCACCGTTATCACGGCGACATGAGAGCACAAAATCGACGGTGTCTTCCCGGGGGAGGCCCTCGGGACAGCCGAGAAGGTGCAGGGCCGTCAAGCCCCAGTAAACCCCGTTCAGCCGAAGATGCTCGGTGAGCCAATATTCAAGCTCATCCCTCCTCTAGCATCACCTGTCAACCATTTTCCCCATCATGAAGAGAAAAGCCATGGTTTGGATCAAAATGACGCACGCTGTCCAAATTCTTAATGTAATCCACATGTTTTTGGATGCACAACTGCTGGTCGGGGGAGCCGCCAACGGCTCTACCAGGACCCGATACCAGGGACATTTTGGATCCAAGGTCAGATTGATGTGTTTACTAAATATGATTGCTGCTGGGTTTGTGGGTGTTAGTGCCTTGAGGGAATCAATCACCCAAAGTGCTTAGCTCGTAAGCCTCAAGGGATGGTGGGATTCCGCAGCCCGCTTTGCTTGATTTTTTTTTACCCCTCAAAAATGAACTGAATCAAGTTTGGAGGCAAGCTAGCAAGGACAGTGCACGGCGAAGACAAGAGAGGTGAGGAGATCAGCAACACCAGCGCGGCAAGATGGCTAACTGGTGAAATCAGATTCTGCACGGCTCTCAACAGGCGAGGGGGGAGAGGAGCCAGGGATAATAATAATGCTGGGTTGCGTGCCGAGCCTCGGAGGGCTGGGAGACCACGTGACCTAGGCGCCACCGAAGGAGCCGAAAGCGGGGCGATGTTTCAGGCGGGCGTTTGGGGCAGGAAGAGGAAGAGGATCGCCCGTGTGGGCGGTGTAACCCTGTAAACCCAGTAAACCCCTGAAGTCCTCGTCGTCATCAGTTACGGAGTGGTTACTCCGGAGTACTGACGGTGGCTGGCTCAGGCTGAGGAGCCCAGATCGATCCATAACTACGGTGTACGGTGTACATAATAATATCATTATAATGATGGCTATTATTATTCTTATTTAGTACTCCGTATGCCACTCCGTTCCTTGGACCAGCCTACTCCGTACGGTCTATACTCTTTTCTCGTTCCCACGTGCGTCCTCCGTATTCGTTAACGCCTCCCTGCGTGTGGAATCGATGTCTGACCATGATCACCGAGCCACCGTTTTTCTCCACTCCTAGGATGGGAATATCTTACTGCGTACGGACGACTCCGTACGGAGTATGGACTATGGAGTCCATTATTCCCTCACTCAGAGTAGTATCAGTCGTTCAGCACTTTGTACGTAGTAAGTACGGTGCAGGCAGTTGGTATCTGAGGTAGCGAGGGGACGCAGTCCTGGTGTCAGTTGAGTGTTGACCAGGGCTATTAGGCACGCTTATTGGTCTTCCCTTCTAGTTTAATGGTTCTGTATGCGCTGGACAAATAATGCGTCCCTGGTACCTGATTAAAGAAAAGAAAAAAAAAATTATGAGAATAATCATTAGTTCGCCCACGCGCCATGGTCCTTCGTACCTGGTCGGTTTCCCGTACCAAAGAACGTTTTGCTCGATTCTTTGGAGGACCGGAAAAAAAAAGAAGATCCACTTGCCTTGCCATTTCTTGGTCCTCGTTACGGTCGCTGGATGGCTGGCGGGGCAGAGATGATAAATGACAATCGGAGTAGTAGTAATAGTAATAAATTAAAATAGCACCTCGTTCTCCGGCTCATATTACTTTTTTTTAATCAACCCCACCGGGTTGTATCAAATGCCAATTGCGATCCATGGTCGCATGCTTTTCACGATGAAGCTCTGAATGAATCTCAAACACAATTACTTCCTGGAATGTTCTCTCCGCTTCTTTGTGATGCAAGCGCAATCCCGTATCGTGTCTCCCGGAGGTTGTCAACGGCAGACGATGATCACAAAGATCACCAAACTCTCAATAATGGAATGCTCTGACCTCTGCTTCGTCAGGGACGGGCATCCGATTCGCCCATGGAATGGACCTTTGCCCCCCATCCAGCGACAAATGGTTGGCCAATCCATCGTCGCAATCAGAGCATCGGAGCCGGGGCGTACATCATCCCGCCCAAGGCACCAACTGCCAGACCCGATCTTTTTGGCCAGTCAACTGTCCGCCCTTTTAGCAGTTCAATGGGTCCTCCCGATCTTTCGGTGTATATCCTTGTACGCAGTCACTGCAGGGGAAAACAACGGGGAAACAGAAAAACAAACACACAAGACCGATAGCCTGAGTCAAACATATGTACGGAGTACGGGGTGACAGATAGTTAAAGGGAGAAAGAGAAAGAGAAAGAGAAAGAGAGAGAGAGAGAGAGAGAGAGAGAGAGAGAGAATTAGGGCTGAAGAGGAAGGAAGAGGGGCTTACCCTCCCTCCCTCTTCTTTTCTCCCCCGTCCGCCAGCAGCATTTCTGTTTCTCCGGAATACGTTGTTGATCAGTTTATGTGGGTTGACCCAACGTCATCCTCCTCTCACAAGCCACCGACTTGCATTGGAATTCTTTTGCCTGCTTTCCATCCTCCCCTCCCTCCCCCTTTTTTTCGGCCACGGACTGCATTGAATTGAATTTGGCTGATCCGGACCGCGTTGCTGCTCACTACACTGATGACGGTGCACTCCAACAGATGGTTTAATTTCTAGATGGCCAAATAGACGCAGTGGCTTTTCCTTCCCTTCACTCGAAGCCTCGTCATTTACCAGACAAGCGCCAGCCAGTCTGTGCGCCAACCAGATAGACTTTCTTTCCATACTTCCATAATCCATAGTCCCTCTAAAGCTACGCCGTAACCTTTCTGGAGCCTTGCACAACGCCATCTCCACCGTCAGTTCGCCCCTTAAAAAAAGACGGGGGCTTCTTAGCCTGACACACAGCCGTGCTTGCATAACGCTGTCAACGAAGGTGTCGCCGCGACACTTCGAGTCTGAGCGCTTTTGGAACCGTGCGGTCATCTCTCCCTCTCGCTCTCCGACTCTCGTGCCTCGTTAACCTCCTCCCCCGACGTCTCTGGGGAATTATTACTTCTTACCGCAGGGGGGAAGATACTTGACTCCATCTCTATTTTATTTATTTTTTATCTCTGATTGCCCATCTTTTTTTTTCTTTTGCTTCTTTATTTAACCTTACTTCAATTTTTATCTCCCCTTCTTTGACCGTGTTCTCTTTTGTGCCCGATCTTCTTTCAATTGCCTTTCCTTTCCCTTCTCTTCCCTTCCTTTATTTTCCTTTTCTTTTTCCCTTTTCCCTTCCAACGCCTATTCACTAGTTACTAGTCGCCGGGGCTTTTAGCCTGTCTCTCCTTGGTTCGGCTTCCTTCTTTTTGCCGACCGCCCTCAAGGCCGTCCGTACACACCGAGGGGCAAAAACAAGCAAGCCTCGATTCCATTCAGCGACTTCCTAGGAATTGAGGGGGGAAAGCGACGGTTGTTGTCGATCTCATAACGAGGTGGAGTCAACGAGGAACATCTGAACAGCTCTTTGGAGAGTGCAGTAACATGAGGGGCATTGCTTTCTGGTACGTGATGATATTACCTCTTGTTTTTGAACGGTCAGGCCGTTGGATTTTCTCCCCCCCATTGTTCACTGGAAGGACGGTTTCACTCCGCTCTTTCACATTGCCCGATGCATACCAAGGGGGTGAGTCCGCGACTGTAAAACCGCTGGATGATTCCATCGTCATTGATGCCTTGTCCCCCTACTTCTGCCTTTGCGACCATTCCTTCCCATTTGTTGCATTCAAGTACGGTCGCTTTGCCTCAATTCTTGGGCACTACTAAAAGTATGATCTTTGTCCAGACCCGAGCGCTCCCATAATTCACCTCCTCCAATATCGATCTTGCCTGCTTTGCCCGTGATAGACGCAGCCGTTGACGACACCACGACCGAGAAAGATTGACAAGGCCGGCTCCGATCCAATCTCAGTTCGTCATAAAACAGTCAATTGCTCATACTCGCTATCATTTGGGCCCGCCTGCACCCTTAATATCCATGCTTCAGGGATTCCGGGATCATCGCATAGTATTCTTCCGATCAAGGTATGTTCCGCGTTGGATTTGCGAGTTGAATACCTGGATTTTCTAAATTTTATCATTTTGCCCCAAATTTTATTCTCACTTACCAACACCTTTGTTGTCCAACGATATTAACAGCTCGGTAAATAGATCCTAGTCTTGCGTCGAAACAGCGGTCCCTAGTTGGTGCTTGGTTTATCAATTATTCTATCGGACTATCCGCCCCCCCCTGACGATTACTCCCGTTCCTATTCCGGGCTGCCAACTAAGACACGAACAACGTCTAAGATGCCGTCAAGAAACTCCACTGTTCCCAATTTAGATCTCAGTACTTCCACCTTGCAGGCGAATGCGAAGATCTCATCCCCACTAACGCCCGGCGCCCAAAGCTCGGATGGGCCGAGTCCCCTGACACCCCGTTCTCCTAAATCGTCGTCTAGTTCACCTTTCTTCAAAGGGGCTACAATTCGCCCTGTCACTCAAGAGTCAAACAGCAAGTCAAACAGCCCTACTCTTCCAGTTTCTCCTAGTCTTGCCGCCGAACCTCCTACCCCGGGATTCACGGCCATCCCGCAGTACCCACCTTCTCCTAAAGATACCCCCAAACACAACCGTGACCCCTCTCGATCTTTTTTCGCAAATCTCAAGGCCCCCAAGTCTTCGCACAAAGCCCAGCGATCGGACGGCTCGGAATCTGGTGAAAAACCCAAGAGTCGTGGCAGCTCCAGGGACCGCAAGACTCAGATTTCGTCCAAGCTGTACGAATCAACGCCAGACCTTCCTGGCGCCATCGAACGCGCGGCACAAGAGGAGAATAGTAAGTGTTGGGACCGTTAGTCCAAGCCGACTATGCTAATGTATACTACCCTAGACGGAAACCCCGAAGACAAGCATTCGCAACCAACAGAGATTAAGAAAGTCGGCACGGAGACCGAGGCTTCTCAGACTCTCAAGAAGAATAAGCCGCGATTTGCCAATCTCCTCTCCCGCTCTCGCTCAATCAGGGTCGACGACTCTTCGATAAACAGAATAGCAAATCGCCGTCCGTCTACCAGCCTCATGAGACTCGAGGAGAGTGGTCGGCGGGAAATGCAAGAATCCCAAAAGGCGCCGGCACGCCAGGAGCGTGGAACGAAGAATACGGCGAACGCAACAGTTCGTAGTCATGTCGCCGATCGCCCCGTCGAAAATAGCGGCGGTCCCGTAAGGAAGGACAAATACCACGGCGGGGCAATGGTCCCGTCCGCTTCGCTAAGTCAAGTTTCTGGCGCCTCTGCTGCGCTTTTCAACAACATTAAACAATCCTCAAGCGGCGCCGCCGATCGCATCGGCAAGGCGGGCAAAGGATTCTTCGGGAAAATCACCAGGAGTGGAAGCACGAATGAGCGGGAACTCATCAATGACGACAACTATGTCTGCTCCGTGATTAACCTGCCTCTTATAGAGCAAGCACGGCGATCCCGCATCGCAAAGCGACTGGAGGATTGCAAAGACAAGACTGAGTTTTGGATGCCAGCCTTGCCGTACCGCTGTATAGAGTAAGCAGACTCCCTTCGGATCACGTGTGGGCGGCCAACTGACGGCAGAACAGTTACCTGAACTTCAAGGGCTGTGAAGAGGAAGGACTCTATCGCGTCCCGGGGAGTGGCAAAGAAGTGAAACATTGGCAACGGCGATTCGATACTGGTAAGTCTATGGAAATAAATGTGCCTATTTCACTGCCGGAGCCATCTCTCATCGATATCTAGAACTTGACATCAACTTGTTTGATGTGCCGGATCTGTACGACATTAACACGATTGGATCTATGTTCAAAGCCTGGCTTCGTGAATTACCGGACGAACTTTTCCCCAAGGAAACCCAAGCCATGATTGCCGAGAAATGCGAGGGGGCAACAACGGCCCCCCAGATGTTGAAAGACGAACTCTCCAAATTGCCGCCATATCACTATTACCTTCTCTTCGCCATAACGTGTCACCTAAACCTCTTACACTCATACGTTGATCAGAACAAAATGGACTACCGCAATCTCTGCATCTGCTTCCAGCCTTGCATGAAAATCGATGCGTTTTGCTTCCATTTCCTTGTTTGCGACTGGAAGAATTGTTGGCAGGGCTGTTGGACCGAGAAGGAGTTCCTCCAGATCGAAAAGGAGATGGACGAAAAAGAGAAATTCCCACAGGCGAAGGAAGAATTCACCCCAGTTCCTCAGCAGGCATCCTCTGTCGACGAAAGGGCTATCTCTTCTTCTGGCAGTAGTCAGCCTGCCGTTGAAGAGGAACCGCCCCGGCCCCAGACAGCGAGAGTCCACAAATCAAGACCCAAGAACATCGAAACAGCTCACCACGGTAGGAGTGCTTCTCAGCTTCCTGAACTTGGACCACCGCTTTCTCCGATACAAATTTGAGCAAGGCTCTTCGCGCTTCTGCCAACATCCATGTCGAATCCAACACCTTAACGGCAATATGAACTCTCCTTGATCTGATGCATTTATGCCTGTCATTTCCAAATCACGTGCACTGGGCTTCTAAATCCAGGCTGGCCTACGTTTTATACCATATTTCTTTCCTTCTTCCGCACAAGAAATCGCCAAATTTGAAAGTCTCGGACTGGATCCGCAGGTTGAACATTTTTCTTGAAAATAGTTTAAGCCTGAAACACTTGCAATTTGTCTACATCCCTTTCATCATAGCGTGCTTTTGTGTGCTGGGTCCAGATCTACTTCGACTTCGTGACATTTTTCCAATTTCTTCGTATCTCCTTTACCTATTCCATGACCCTCTTCCATTTCCATTTCCTCCTTCCTCCTTCCTCTAATCATCCTTCCGCCTTCAACCTTCCTCTCTCCTTTTCTCTTTCTATTTCCCTACATCTCTTATGCTGTATCCTTCTTTTGGGCTATCTCACTCACCCCTGAGTGCATATCTGGCGCCCATGGAGTCAGTTGATGTTTTTCCGATCTCTGAATTTCTTCACAAGTGTACAAATTGACCTCTAGTCTGTTTTTACTACATATATTTGGTGATATGTGCTCATACATCTGCCCAGTCACAGAAATGTATTGCTTCCTACTATTCCTTTGTGTCTAACCACCGATTCCCCATTGGAGCTTTGTTTCGGCGCTTGTTTACTTGCGTTTCTATCTGATTCCCTTGCTTTGTCGCATCTTCATGGAGTGTGTTGCTGGTACATACATGTAAAATAGGTACAGGCATGACCGTACGTTGATTTAGTGAATCTTCAGCAAATGAGAACAGTAAATAGACCTTGACTGTCTCACTTAAATATAAACTGGCACAAGCTCCAGAACTAAGACACGATAAACCATAACTGTACAAAGGAATGCCGGCCCTTTGGCCGAGCACTGCGTGGAAAGGGTAACATTGCTTTTTTTTGTGTTTTGCAGTGGATAATCCATGCAGGCGACATTTGACATCCAAGACCGGCGACTCCCAAACCAAACGCCCAAATAAGCCCAGAATTCCAGTGATGTAAGAACAAGCCGAAGTTTAACAAAGAAGTCTTGACTGCCGAATTAATTCATCATCTACTTTTTTTTCTTCTTCCTTTCCATCTCCACTCTCACCCGCTTCCGGGTTTCCTCGTCTTCCGCTCGTTGGACCGCATCTTCCTCTCGTTTCGGCGGATTCTGTCCTTGCGCTCCGCACGAGACATGCCACGGATCGAGCTTCCTTGGGCGGCAGCATCCTCTTCCTTCTTCCAGTCCTTCTCGTTCACCTCGACCAGCCAACTATCGTCCGACTTGTTGTTACCCTTGTAACCCCAGCGCGGTACCCAATCGCCCTTCTCTTCGTCGTAGACCATCTTCTTGCGGCGCTCCTTGTCCGCTAGTGCAGCGCCAGGCTTAGCGCTATACTTGCCAATACCCTTCTTGCGCGCAAACAGCTCCCACTTCGTCGGGGCCTTGGGCGTGGGCAGAGGCTTGTGGCGGGGCAGAACAGTCGCAGGGGAAGGCAGCGTCAAGAGAACACCTTGTTGAGAAGAGGTGATGGGGCATGTCGTCAAGAGTTGGTTCAGTAGCGATTGGACGCCATCGCGGGCCGTAGTCTTCAGGGAAGCGTTCAGCGGTTCCGAACGAGAGACTTCGATGGGGTTGGGATCATTTGCGAGGAGATGGCCGAGGTCGAAAGTATAGGGAGTAGGCTTCGACACGGTGATAGGTCTAGAGAATTCCGGCAGGTTAGAAGATATATACATAGATCGGTCGATGGGTTCCTGGATGGTGAAAACTCACAGCTTAGGCTTGGCCTCTGCCGATTTATTTGTTTCGAATTCCGACATTGCGACGGCGCCCTGAATCTATCTCAGGAGAACGTCGAGAAATGCGCAAGGGGACTGTGATGAGTAGAAAGGATCTGATCGTTTGACCGGGGAAAACTGAAGCGGGTAAGAAAAAAAAAAGTTAGTAGATAAAATTATGGGGCGCCGCTTCTAGCACTTCGGTTCACCGCCTCCGGGCTGCCTAGGGCGGCGTCCACGCTAAACCCGAAGTAGCCGCAGGGGAGCCCTCTGGTGAGGCGCCAAAATGTGATGAATTTCATTCCAACAACTCCGGGGTTCGACGAAACTAGGACGGCACCCACTCCCGATTCAACCCTCCCATCCTTCCTTTTCTGTCAATTAAGACCCTGGCCACTGTGCCAGTGTGTCGCAACACCATGGTCTCCTCCTTTTGCTGGGGCTGCCTCACACGGCTGCGCCCAACACCTCCGGCTGTTATTCCACCGATGTCAGTCCCCCGAGCGGCATCGTTCCACACGTCCGCAGTCCGCCTTTCGGTCCTCAAGAAGAAGCAAAATGTGATTAAAAGTGGATTCCGTGAATCCAATTCTCCCAAAATGAAGAGGAAGAAGAATGTCGAGCGGGCACGACCGCCTCCGGTTGGAGAACGCAAGGCGATGCGGAAGCGCCTCGTCCTCAGCAACCCCAATGCCCTTGAGGTTGAAGGTATGCAGGAAGTCTCGGCGGAAACAATGGTGGACTCGCGACTCCGCGGATCTGTTCTCGGTCTTCCCGTGCCGATGCTCACTCAACTGCGCGCGGTGGAAGCCTTCAAACCGACGCAGGGCTGGTCGATATTCCGTCGCCCCGGGACAGTGGTCAGACGGGAAACGCTGGAGCTGGGTCGATTGATTGACGGTATCTCCGGTGATGGGGAAGGCAAAGGGAAATCGGTCAAGAAGATTATCACCGGTGCCAGAGGAACTGGAAAGAGTGTTCACCTGCTGCAAGCCATGTCGATGGCTTTCACCAAGAAGTGGGCTGTCTTTACCGTTCCTGAGCGTAAGTTTGAACCAAAGGATCTAAACATTATCCCTCAGCCATCTATCGAATGGTAGAAGAGGAAGGGAAATCAAAGTCTTGATACTAACAATGGATCTTTAGCCCAGGATCTAGTCATTGCGCACACCGGCTACGCGCCCCTCTCCGACGAGACGCCTAACTTGTATGTTCAGAACGCAGCAACTGCCGCCCTTTTGTCTCGCACAGTGGCCGCCAATGAAGAGCTCCTCAATGGTCTGAAAGTGTCACAAGCCCATCCGGCTCTCAAATCCTCCGTCAAGCCCGGTATGACGCTCGCCGATTTCACCCGGCTGGGTACTCAGGACCTCGCCATTGCCTGGAATGTTTTCCAGGGACTGTGGTCTGAGCTGACCGCGACTGCTGCTGCTCCTGGATTGAAGGAGCACTTCGAGCCTCGCCCCCCTATGCTTGTGACCGTGGATGGCCTTGGCCACTGGATGAAGAACTCCGAGTATCGCACTCCTGAAATGAAACCCATCCATGCCCACGATTTGGTTTTCGTGCGTCATTTCCTTTCGCTCTTGAAGCCCGGGGCCGAAAAGGCAACTTTCCCTAATGGCGGCCTGCTCTTGTACGCCACCTCGGCCTCCAACAACCCCTCGGTCTACAGTTTCGAAGCCGCTCTGAAGCAGGTCGAGGCCCGCCACGCCGGCGTGAAACCTTCGGCGCCTGAGTTCCCTCATGCCGATCCTTACAGCCGAGCTGACCAACGCGTGCTCGATGCCATGGATTCTCCCATGCCTACCGTCGCCAAGGAGGAGATGCTGGAGCTCCAGTCTCTTAGCGGACTTACCCGGGACGAGGCCCGTGGCTTCCTGGAGTACTTTGCCCGCAGCGGGCTTCTGCAGGAGAACATCAACGAGGAATGGGTGGGTGAGAAGTGGAGTTTGGCTGGCGGCGGTGTGATCGGTGAACTCGAGAAGCTGGGAAGACGCTTGAGAGTCGGTGCTTAAGTGATGCACAGATCGCATCCGAGGAGATGACCTAACTTTTCCGCTTTGAAAGCTGTTGTTGCAGCTCTGGCTACCCCTTTTTTTTGTGCCACTTATATTTATTCTACCACATCCCCTCCCCATTGTTTGTTTCTAGACCCGTCGACGGTTCTGCGTGATGCCAGGCTCTGTCTTTTTTACTCTATCATTGGGATTAGAAATTTGGCTTTAGTCAAACCATGTGTACTCTACTTGTGATCTTGGGCCTTTTGCGTGTTTTTTTATTGTATGCATATAACGGGATTTGAAAAAGACGTGTTGATACTCTATGTAATGCGCATCCTCTCGTATCTCCTTGAGTAGTTCAGCGACCCGCGGGAGTTAGGGTTGATGGCAGCCTCAGGCAGCATATCCGCACCGCCACGTTTCGGGCGACTTTCCGTCGTCATCTTTCTTTAGTAAATAGTAAATAATCCGCGACAGCTGACCCGGCCTTCTCTTCGTTCTTTTCTTTCTTTGTTTTAACTGCCGTCTTGTACTTCACCCTCCAACAACTTTCTCTGCCTCTGTCAGCTGAGGCGACCATCGGGATCAAATCGGTCAGCCGACCTTCGTTTGTCATTCATTCATTCTTTCGCTTTCTCCTGACGGCCAGCGGCTTCTCTCTCCCCCCGCAGTTGCCCGCACTTCCAGTAAGCGTCCAATCTATACTGATCCTTTGTCCTCACTGTGCACCCTAACGCATGAATTATAGAAATTCACGGCTCGAACTCCTATCCTGCATCTGTTCAACAGATGTCGGGTCCTCCGCAACCCGAATGGCGTCGGCCTGCGACGGCGCAACAACGGCCCCATGCGTCGCAACCACCCCCTCCTCCGTATAATCCAAACACATACGGCCATATGTCTACTCAATCCCCCGTATCGGGAACAGGGACAACTATGTCGCCGTCTACGGGGTTAGACACATCCGCTTGGGGAGTACGATACAATAGGCAGCAACATATCCAAACCCCTCCTCCGTTGCCTGTGAGTACCCAAGTGAAGTAAGGAGTGAATTTCTCAAAGTTGCTTGGAAGCTGATAGACCATGGAAAGCCCCGACCTTCCAGCACTCCTGGACATCCACCCACCACCCAGCCCCCTACAGCGACTTCTGTAGACTCCAGCAATCCTACACAGTATGGGACCCAAACTTCTACACCAGGGCATCATCAGCCATGGCCGACAAGTACACCATATACATACCAGCAGCCTGCGAGTTCGGCTTCGGGACCACCTCCGCCGCCTCTTCCACCGTCTATCCCTCCGGCTTACCATACTGCTGCATCGCAGCCAAGCACTCAACCACAACAGTCTTCAAGCCCGTTGTATACGGCGTCCCCTTACAGTCCACCGGCTGGTCCAAACTCTCAGCAATCCAACGTCCATTCCCTCTCGGAACGCCCAGTACCGCAGACCTTTCAATCTGAGCAGATTCCTGCATCCGTAGGAAGCCCTGCAATGCATTCAGCGCCACCGATGACTGCTCCTCCTGTTCCTCCCAAAACGAGTGCCAACATCATCCCGGCGGGGCCGTCCTCATTTGGTGCCTTCACTCCTTCAGACTGGGAGCACCTGTCTCCTAATCCGGGGAACGTCGATGACGAAGGTTTTTTGGGGTCTAAACAGAACACTGTCGCGCATGTGCCAACTCCCTCAGACTACCCACCAAGCTATACAACTGCGGCTGTACCCAACCCAGCTTCGCAATCCTCAGCTCCAACGCCACCTTCAGGTGTCTCACCCACTATTCAGCCCACGCACTCTCATGACACAACAGGGGTGCAGGACCAATTCAGGGTCTCGCCTGTTAGCCCGGGAACTGGCCAGGATACTATACATGACCCGGCCCCGCCGCCGCCGCCGCCACCACCACCCCCACCACCCATCAGGGTGAAGACGGATGACTCTTTTTACAGTTCAACATCTGCCATAGATGCTTCTGAAAGTATTGATGGTGTCATCGAGGCGTGGAAGCAACCTCTACCTATTGAGTCTACGTCGCCAAATGTCCAAACCGATCCACACACCTCTGCCGGATCGTCAACTCCATTGCGACAGCTTACTCCTCTCGACATCCCTCAATCGAAACAAGAAGCTTTCATACCTCGAGAGACCACACCAGCTCACTTCGAGAATACATCGAGCGGGAGGGATGTATTGCCACAACCATCGTCGCCGAACCCCAGGCAAATAGACCCACATGAAGACTTAGACCCCTGGTCCAAGTCTTCGCTGGATCGTTATGTGGCCATGCTGCGCAAGGAAGCAGTGGCCGACTCAGACACTGAACGCTTCAAGATATTCACAGCTTTCATGGCCAAGGAGACGAAACTACGCGAAATTTTATATAATGTTGATTCCACTGAAGATACCGCTCAAGCACCAACGCCAGCCACACAGCCTCCAGCTCAAAAACTGTCTCCTGTCATAGACCCAATGGACTCGGGCCTTATACCCGTAGAGACAGAGGAGGCCGAGGATTCTTCGTCTGATACCCCAGAAGAGCCTGAGGATGGAAAGTATAGTCCAGGGGGACGTCCAATCCTTCCCCGTCTCCATACACCGAAGATTACAAGTGTGCGCCGGTCAGCTTCTAATCCCGGCGGCCCCAAATATGGCCCAGAGCGTCTGGTGCAGGGTCAGTTTTCGAGATCGACATCTGTGCCACCAACGAACGATTCAGTGCATAAACAGGAGCATTCGCCTTTGAATACTAATCCCCCGCAGCCAATCTATACCCCATTTCGTTACACTGAAGGCCCACAGAGGGGCTCTGATCAACTTTCACTCCATCTTCCAGCATACCAAGCATACTCTGCTTTGCGACAGGCATCTGCCACCAGCGGTAGGATAATGTCGAATGCTCCAAATCCGCCCTCTGAGGATACCGCAAGCCCCACTGTTCCATCCTCGGCGACACAGAATCAGGACGATGAAACCTTCATCGGCCTCATCAGAGAAAAGAGTGTTGCCTACCGAAAACACGCGCGAAAAGCCTCTTCCCCACCACCATTGCCATTGTCTCTCAGGAAGGGGAGACCGGCAAGTGTAATTGACGATCTGCGTTCCATAATTTCGTCGCCCTTGGCGAACCAGTCAGAAAGCCCTTGGCACAAGACCACTAGAGAAGGTTTGGGGCCTTATTCGAATGACTTCAACTTCATCATGGAAACAATGAAATCTTGGGAAACTGCGAGTCAATTTCGCAAGGAGGCCCTAGATAAAGAGCGTTTCCATCGCCAAGAGGAGTCAGAAAAACACATCGACGCGCAATTCAATGACAAGGAAATCGGATACGCCGATATCAACGTCCTGGAGGAAGAATTCCGTCAGACAGAGGCTCGAGCCCAATTGGAAGAAGAGCGTAGGGAATTCGAAGATTTCGAGGCTAATATCTTCAAGAAATTGGATGAGCGTTTGAATGATGAGCTTTCCGCGCTTCGAACTCAATACGAGTCGGCGCTTGGTCAACTTGACCACGAAAATAGCAGGATCAAGGATTCTGTCACCGTCAAATACAATCTTTCTCACACCATGAAGGTCGTGAACGAGATTTACCAAAAGCTCGAGGTCCGCTACCAGAAGCGTCTTGAAATTGCCTTGGATCTTGAGCGCCGACGCAAGAAGACCGAGAGACGGCCGCTGGTCTTCATGGGTGATTCCGCGGCTCTCAAGCGTCTGGACAGTGATTTTGATGAAATGGAAAGGCGGAATGTGCTCGAGGCTGCCAAAGACCGTGATGAAAGGGCCAATCGACTGATGGATTCTTTTGATGACGCGATTATGCACGGGTTGGGTGAAAACCAAAGCCTCCTTGATGAGCTATCTACCAAGTTGTCGAAAGTCGATGCCACAGTCATTCGCGCTTCTGGATTGGCAGATTCTGAGATCGAGCAGGTGCTACACTCGCTCTACAATATGGTGGAATCACTCCGAGCAGATTCCGAGTCGATTCTCCACAGCTTTGGCATAGCAGACTCGGCGCTCAACAACGCAGATTATCAAGTTTCGGTCGCAGAGGCCCGCTACTCCAATGCCGACGTTGAAATTCTGCGTCAGTTAGAAAACGAGAAGAAGAAAGAAGACGCCAAAATTCAGAGCGACCTTCAAACCAAATTGGAGAGTGTTCGTGCTGGTCCGGCTAAGATCACCACTACCATCAACGATCTCTTGAAAGTCATCGACAAAGACCCTATTGCAGAGCAATCCAGCTCGTCAGGGACTGCCACCCCTAGTTATCCTGCTGAGTCGCTCATGCCTGGCCCCCCACCCTCTGCAGTTGGTCCTCGGAAATCGGGCGAAGATACGGCGCATCAAGAACGGCTCCGAAAAGCATTAGAAGATGCGAAGATGAGAAACACCGCCCGACGTAACCCTTGATCCTAAACTTCCCAAGAGAAGACATTCCTTTTCTTCTTTCTCGGTTTCAATCATTAATGCTACTCCTTAATTAAATAATCACCTTTGTTATTGCACATTTCCCTTTTCTGCTTTTAGTTTGTACTTTATATTACTGTTTCTTAGCTATCGACTTCCAGTGGCTATATTCACGACTTGACGATCTCCCTTAACAATACCCCCATGTTCTGCCCTCCCCCCTGCTTTTAATTATTTATCTCATTCTATTGGGCTCTAATGTAGGAATGTTTTTTTTCAAGACCTGGAGATTAAATCCTGACAAGCCAACTCATACCCATGTCCTGCCACCTTTCATGTATTCCTGTAGCAGTGCATCTTATTCCTACGCAAATGTTTTCCATTTTCTGCCTTCGGTATCATGAGCAAAGGCTGCAGTTCCCATAATGGCCAGGGAAAAAATCGTCTTGCTGTGGCAGGAACCGAATAGTGTCAATGGTTGCCATAAGAGCCGAATGGCATCAAACAAGATGAAAATCCGAATGAATACGGAGATGGCGCATGCATGAAGACTGAAATACGGAGCACCGCAATCAAACAAGTGAGGCAATGGAATATAGGGCCGAGGAATGGAATTGATTTCCAGATAACTGCGGCCGATGCGAGCGAACCTGTGTATCGTCGATCGTGACGAGAATAATAAGCGCCCAGGAAGTGGCGCAGAACCTGCGCCGCATAACCACCCGACATGACTTCCTTCAGGACAACTCGATGAAATGATCCGTGACATTTCATTGTCGGGTATTGGACTTAATGATTTCCTAGGTGCGCCGACAAAGCCTGGAAGGGGTTAATAAGCCTCGTTGGATGGCTGTTAGACGCCCGCAAAATTCGCACCAATACCATACAATTTCATAAGGCAGTCTCGGCAGCCCATAGTCAGCCTTTTCAGCTCCTGCGCAATTAATCAAAACATGAATCACCAGCTCTCGCCCAAAGATTATCATCTCCCTGGTATATGCGCCACAGACTAAGCATCCAGCATGGTTCCATTGCAGGGATTCGTGCTTCAAGCCAATTAGGCTTTGGATCCATCATGACAGGAGGCTCGAGATCAGTGTAGCCGCAGTGGACGTTGTCAGTATATGTCATTGGAAGCACAGAGGCTCAAAATCAAATGAAACCCTAAGCTTGATAGCTCACAAGCCTCCATCTTGTTGTCCTCTATGACCCTCCCCACTCTGGACAGTATCTGCGCCGCCTCTACGTCGCATGTAGCCATTCGCTGTCCTTCCCTCAACGGATTCTGTCCTCCTAGCTGGGTCCTTTCTATGCTACTGGCGCAATGACACGATCTGGGGAGTTCCTCAGCTGATGACGGTTGAGGTTTCGTCATGCGGCAAAGAGAAAAAGGGCACTAACGGTGTGGCTCATGCCTGAACCAGCCTCTCAGATAGCAAGTTGATCATTTTGCGTCTGTATGGCACTGTTCTTGCTGTGGAAGCGAGTCGAACAAGTGTGTTGCGGCACTGTCTTGGTTCAGAATACACGCTCCCACCTGTGGCTCTCGACAAATTCTATATAACTCGGGTCAGTCCAACATCAGCAAGTCTTCGTTTGCCCTCAAGTCACTTACTTCTCATCAAGATTGATCGTTTCATTGTTCTTATTTCAGTTTTTCTCCATGTCCGCCCCTACGAGACAGTTTTGTAAGCTGTCCATCGCTAACCCCATGTCACGACCGCGGTCCCAAAACCAGAGAGCACGACCTACGGAGGACGATAACAACGAAGATAGTGAGAACATTGGAAGTGACAGCGAAGAGAGCGAGATGGATGCAGAAGACTCGGGTGAATCATTGACTGTACAAGGGAAATCGGGGATCACATATGATCTGGCCAAGCTGGATTCCGCGTCAGAGGCCAGGGCGCTGGTTGGATTCTCGAGCCAGTTCGAGGTCATTAGCTGCTGCTCCATGCAGACAGGTTACGACTTTCAGCTGGACGAGAAGGCTCGGGTGCACCTGGGTTCGGATGCTTATACGTGCACCTGTTCGGCATTCTCTTGTCGGTCTAACGTGGCTTGTCAACACATTTTTGTAAGTCAAGAAAAGGGGGGCACCTAGTGGAAAAAGGAAAACTTTTTCTTCTACTCATTATGAAGAGTCTGTGCTAATACTTTAGCAAAAAGTGGCTTCTCGATCGGGTTTATGCCTGCCTCCTCCCCCAACTCGTATCCTCTGTGGCCCCTCTCGCTAGCGATGGTCGTCTTCCGAATTTTTCGCGCGCCGAGCAGCTTCTCGATGGTAAACTCGAAGCCGTTGCGGATCAACTGGGCTGGCAGTATGTTCGTTCTGAAGCAGTTGGTGGGATGAGTCGTTCTCAGAAAGCTCGAGACCTCCTGTCTGCCTTCAGCATGGGCGTCCTGCCGGAAGATTTCCGCCTCGACCTGGTGGACGACACGGGGCTGTCACGCACGCCCGAGCAGTGCGTAGTGCAGGGTGACTTCGAAGCTACTTTGTTTCGACTCACCGTGCACGACGACACCGTCTACTCCAGCTTGTGCAAAGCGATGCCCCCGGGAGCCTGTGCGGCAATTTACTTCGACAAAATTCAGGGACGCTCCCGCAAGCTGTTGGCCGACTTCGACCTCTTCTGCCAGACAGGGAAGAAGCCCGAGAGCGGAACGGACGTGGATGTCGCCAATGTTATCCGGGAATTACAGTACAACGTGGGTCAGATTCAGTGGAATATTACCGCGCGCGCGCCGCACGGCATGGAAGGCGCCGCAAAGGCCTTGGTCACACTGCTGGAAGACATTTGCAACCGCAACAAGGACGCCTTGGATGGCAACCGATGGGGCCGGAAATCGTTCCACGGAGAGGACGAGGATGAGCGCAACGTGTATCATCAGCTCATCGGCACGACCGACGAGACTGGCCAGTGCTTTATCCTCGATACCCTTGAGCATTTGCAGGGGTCTGATCTCCACCAGTTCGGAGCCAAGCTGCATGCGATCCTACACAAGAACGAAGTGAACCGAGCGCCGAGAGCATTTCTTCTCAAATTGAGCACGCTGGTGCGTCGAGCCGAGTCGGGTTCGACTGCCTCTGGACAGAAGCGTCAGGCTACGGGAGTGTCGGGAGGGAACAGCAAGCGAAGTCGTTGATATACATGCGCTTTTGATGAGATATAACCCCTTTTGGATTGGCTGTTACTTTGTGCTTCTTTTCATATCTACATTACAGGCTCTTCTATGTTTTCAGCCCGATATTTTGTTGTGTTGTGTTGTGTTGTTATTGTTATTGTTATTGTGGATTCAAGTACTTTTATATAGGCAATTGATTACCAGCGGGGCTGGTCTTATGCTCTGTCTTCTCCTCCCTCCAAGTGTGGATGCACTAATCTAAAGAATATCTGATAGTCAAAATAAATTCCGGTGATCTTCTCAAGTAGGGCACGATAACCCGCACGGTCCCAGGCAAACTTAAAGGCAACCTTAACTGACAGGTTGTTGTTGTTGTGATGACGCATCCATTTCATGTTCAATCTAAAACAGGGCATACAGAGATGCACTTAGCAGATAAACTACTACTACGTCTTGTTCTCAGATCATAATACGAATCGATTGCACATATGAAGAACACACTACAGCAACTATGGAAAATACGCGGACATAAGGTCGTACTCATAACTGCAGTCGCCGCATCAAGCAGGACTAACTGCATCACTCTCAAAACCAGAGCAAATCATCGCTAATGCATGCTTGAACAACTTGTCTAGGACAAGTCAAGGACCACTCGTCCCTGCACCTTCCCATGATGCATCTCCTCGAAGACGCCAGTCAGTGCCTCCATTTTCTCCGTGCGGAAATGAGCATTGATGACGCCGCGCGCCGCGAAGTTCAACGTCTCGACGGCGTCCGCTCGCGTGCCGACAACCGACCCGGTGATCGTTGCATGCTTGAGGATAATGGAACCCGGGTACGCCGTCGCGATGGGCAGCAGATCGTTCTCCGGCACGCCCACGCACACCAGGGTGCCGTTAAAGCGCAGGAACCCGAGCGACTGGGCATACGCCGCGTTGGAAGCAGTGCACACGATGACTCCGTGGGCACCTAGCCCGTCGGCAAGGGACATGACGTGCTCGGTGATGGCTTGGCACTGATCGTCCGCAGGGAATTTCGTGATGTCCACGAAATGCTCCGCCCCGGACTCCTTGACCAGCTCGGCCTTGCTGCCGTGGTCGACACCGATCACGCGCAGCCCCATCCCTCGACTGGCCAGCTGCACTGCGATGTGGCCCAGTCCGCCGCCGGCGCCGGAGATCACAATCCACTCGCCCGGTCGCACGTTGCTGCGCTTCAAAGCGGCGTACACGGTGGTCCCCGCGCAAAGCATGGGTGCCGCTTCGTCTGAGCCCAGTCCATCAGGGATCGGAGTCACGTAGTTGGCTGGTCCCAGAGTGTACTGTTGGAAGGTGCCCGGGGTATAGTAGCCGGACACTTTCTGGGCGAAGCAGAGTCCGTCGGATCCCGCTTGACAGGGAACTATACAATTTTCCCGTCAGAAAGGCATTGTCCACCCGGCTTGAGGATTGAATGTCTGTTAATTGTTACGTACGGCAGTTTCCACAAGCGCTCGAGATCCACTTCACACCGACTCGGTCGCCGATCTTTAGGTTTGAGGATTCGGCGCCTGGACCGAGCTTCACGATCTTCCCAACGCCCTCATGCCCTCCAACCTGTCCAGGCTGTGTGGGGTAAGGGAGTACTTTCCACTGAAAACAATGTTAGTACAGAAGGCTCAGGTGTTCAGAGAGAGAGAGAGAGAGAGAGAGAGAGTCGGCCATGCGTACAGTATTGGTCATCACTCCATAGTCGGAGTGGCAAACCCCGGAATGAGTGCTGTTCCGTACGTTAGATTCTATCTCGCAGTCGAACGCTACAGATTCAAGCCTCGCCAACAAAGGAAATGCACATACAGGTTGATCAGCACCTCGCCCGCACCGGGCTCGGGGACGTCGATCTCCACCACTTTGGTCGAGACGGTGCCGGGTTGGTCATAGATGACGGCTTTCTGTTTTAGGGGAATCTCCGGGGTGGTCATATTGACAGACAAATCGATCTAGAATTCTGGGTAGAGGAATTAATGGAACAGAAAGGGACCGAGTGACGAGAAAGAGGGGATAGAGCCCTCTTTATGTGTCGCGACATTCCCAAGGTCGGTCGGAAAATTGCGACGCCAAGTCCACGTCCAAAAGGCAAAAAAGAGGAGAAGAAGAAAGTGGAGAGAAATCGCGGGGAAGGACGACAGGCTGGCGTCTACGGTTCATTTCCTATTGTCCAACATCCGAGGATGCCATCATTTCTCGCAGGGGCAAATAGTGGAGAGGATCCAGTCGGTGGAGATGAACCTCGGTTTGACCATGGATCAACCGCCGCTCGTGTCGGGCAGTCTGGGGTTTGGTGGTCGGGGAGGAATTCACACCAAAATCCTGGACAGGTGTTGACGAGATCTGCAGGGGGGATCCACGATGACTTTATACCAGTCGTCTGTCGGTGTCCTTGAGTACCTTTGCGGAATCGTCGAGGGCGTGGGCAAGGAGAGCTCGGTCTAAAGCTGCCCGAATCGAATCCACCGTCATCCTCTGCCCTCCTTCTCCTTCTCCTCCTCCTTCTATTTCTTCCTGTTCTGTGGTATGATCATTCTGTTTTCTTCGTCCCTTTCTTGTGCTTGTTTGCCTCGTGAAGAGCGCGTGGAAGATCGACCGGATTTACCCCGCAGCAAGAAAGTTGGCTTCTCTCCGTCATTTCAACCTTTGATCGGCACCTCCACCTCCTCGACTACTCGCATTCGCATTTGCCATGGCCATCCCCATTGTCGACTCACACATCCATCTCTTCCCTGACTCCCATCTGCCAACTCTGGCCTGGTATGGACCGGGTGGCCCTCTCTCCTCCCAGCATTCCGTCGCCGAGTACCGCGATGCGACAAGCTCGGCATCTACTTCTCCGGAAACCACGCAACCCACGTATCTACGGGGCTTTATTTTTGTTGAAACGGACCGCATCTCTTCTGTTGAAGAGTCCGGCAAGGGCTGGTTGCACGCTCTCGATGAAGTCTCCCTGCTGACTCGAGTCATCACGGGAGAGGCGGTCCCCGGAGAAGGGCATCAGAAGGAGGACCACCACCTCTGTCTAGCCTTCGTTCCTTGGGCGCCTGTACCAGGAGGACCAGCAGCGCTCGAGAAATATATCGAACTAGCCAAGGAAAGGACGCAGACGGAGGAGGTATGGAAGAAGCTTCGAGGGGTGCGTTACTTGGTCCAGGATAAGCCGGCCGGAGTCATGGTTCAGCCAGACTTTATCGCGGGACTGAAATGGTTGGGAGAGCAAGGCTTGACATTTGATCTCGGTGTGGACGCCCGACAAGGTGGGCTTGGGCAGTTGCGCGAGGCCGTCGAGATGATACGCAAGGCCCACGGTGGGGTTACGAATGAGAAATCCAAACCCGTCGTGATTATCAGTAAGTCACTCACGCCCTCCCCTAGCTACTACCATGGTTATTCCTCGTGCTAATACACCGACTTCCATAGATCATCTGTGTAAACCCAATCTCCGTCTACCGTACACTTCCCAGGTGTCTATTACTACGCATCCCGACTTCCTGGAGTGGTCCTCCCTCATTACGGCTATGGCGCAGTATCCCAACACCTACATGAAGCTCTCAGGGGTCTTTTCGGAGCTGCCCCCGCTCTCCACCGATGCGGAACCAGACGCTCGAGAGCTCGTTGAGCGACTTCGCCCGTGGACCGACATAATATTCGATACCTTTGGTCCACAGCGCGTGTTGTTCGGGTCTGACTGGCCCGTCTGCAACGTGGGAGGCGGTGGCAACCCGGTGGCCTGGCAGCGCTGGAGGAGGGTGGTGGAGGGCATCCTGGACAGACGGGGGCTGAGGGAGGAGGAGAAAAGAGGTGTCTGGGGCCAAGTTGCGGTGCGAGCATATGGAATTGACATCTGAAAGCGTGCAATTTATCTACATGATCATCTACTTTTCATCTTTTGCATCACACTCCAAAATCACTGGAGATTCACAAACAGTCCTCCATCCACCAGTATCTGCGCGCCCGTCTATGAAAAGGATTGATTGTTAGTACCAGTCCCACAACCGTATCTGCGTTAAGAGGAATCGGGTCACAAAGAAACTCACCACATATCCACTCAATTTCTCGCATGCCAAAAACACCGCTGGACCCGCCAGATCGGGAGGCTGGCCCAACCGGCCCAACGGGATTCGTCCCTCCATATACGTCCGCTTCTCGGGGTCGCTCATATCCTCGTCGTTCAGCTGAGTGCGGATCGTACCCGGCAGCAGCGCGTTGCAACGGATCCCATGCTTGCCCAGAGCCACGGCGCACGACTGCATCAGACTGAGAATGCCGGCCTTCGTCGGTGTGTAGTGCGTCTGCTGCCCACCGCCCACTAGCGCCGAGATCGAACTGATACCGATGATCGAACCACCCGGAGGCGACTGCGCCAACGCCATCTGTCGGGCGGCCGCTTGCGTCGCGTAGAAGGCGCCCGAGAGGTTAGTCGAGATGGTGTGGCCGAGAAGGGGCGGGTCAACCCTGCACAACGATTAGTTTTGAAATCTGACAAATGACACTTGTAGTGTCCAGACCCAACTCACTCTAGGAACTCTTCAAACTTGCACACTCCCGCATTGCTCACGAATACATCCAGTCTTCCAAAGGCCTCGACTGTCTTGGCGATAAACTCCCGTCCGGTCTCGGGCTGCGTCACGTCGCCGGCCACTGCGATGAACCTGTTCCCTTCGCCCCCAACAACATCGGACGCGTCTTTCTGCAGGGCCTCCAGGAGTGAGTCCTCCTTGGGGCCGCCCAGGTGGTTAATGGCTACTTTTGCGCCGTGGCGGAGATATTCTAGGGCGATTGCCTAGCGGGAGAAAGAGTTCCATGTTAGTGAGAATTCTATTGCCCTTTTGGAGAGGACTGGAAGAGAAATAGGAGAAATATCAAACAGACCCGACCAATACCAGTAAGACCACCCGTGATGGCGGCGACCTTACCGACGAGAATCTGGGGGAGAGGCATGATGTGGTTCCTGATGTTGTCGGTTAATCCGAGTAAGAGGAAGTCAGAGAGAGGCACCAAGAGAATACTCAATGGGTTTCAATTGCCGATAAGATGCCGATGAGAGATGATCAGGATAATACTTCGGTCTTTGTGAAATTATTATTATTATTTTCTTTCCTGACCTCTTGGACCCCGCCGGGAGACGAGGCGAAGGCAATGATTTATTGGTGGAGTTTCCTCTCGGGGTTCTCGTGGCAATGATCCTCCGAGGACCCCCCGCTTTCCCCCACGTCGCCTGGAAATCGGAAGTCCCGCGGGGTTTGTGCTTTGTACGTTGTTTCGAGTAGAAGCATGAAGTCCAGAGATAATTCCGCTGCCCAAGGATAATGTTCATATTGTATTCATGTCTAAATACACGCGCATATGCCAATCTTTGGTAAAACATGTTCATGAAAGAAAAAAAAAAATAAAATAAATAAATAAAGACCAGCCAATTGTACGTATGTATATTTATAGATCTAAATTCCCCGCTGTTTCAATCCCATTTCACCCCTCTCAATGGTTTCCATTAGCTCCCTGCTCATGGTCAGTCGGTGCAGGCAAGCTTCTCTGAGGTGCAGGAGTCAGAATGTTGGCGGCCGGAATCAAGGGAGCGGCCGGGTTCAGCTCCAGACCAAATCCAGGCTTGTCCAAGACAGAAACGTCCAGATATCCCTGGGTGGGAATGGGCTCGTTCAAGAAAAGGTTGCCAAATACGGGCTCCACGGTATGACCGTCGGGCGAGTTGGCCAGATACTCTTGGAAGGGGGTGTTGGGCTGCGAGACCACGTAGTGGTAGGAGTAAGGGCCCGAGGCATGGGGCACGACGGGGAGGTCGTAGGACGCGGCCAGCGCAGAGACCTTGAGCAGTTCGGTCAGACCTCCAACCCACATCACGTCCGGCTGTAGGATGTCGAGGTTCCGGCCCTCGACCAGCTTGCGGAAGCCGAACCGGGAGTACTCGTGCTCGCCGGTGGTGAACTTCACGGTGGGGTGCGCTCTCTTCAGCAGGGCCTGGCCGTCGAAGTCATCGGGGGTAAGGCACTCCTCCCACCAGTCGATGTTGATTCCTTCCGCCTCGGCCCGCTTGACCAGCTCGATCGTGTAGGGCACGTTCAAGGACATGTAGCAGTCCACACGCAGGGGAAAGTCGGCTCCAACACTCTCACGCTGCTTGCGCAAGTACGCCAGGTTCTTCAGGAGTCCCTCCGTCCCCTCGTCAGGGCCGTGGGGGAGGGCGACCTTGGCGCCGGAGAAGCCCATGGCCTTGGCGGAGGCCGGCTGGGGTCCGGTGCAGTAGAAGTTGAGCCGCGACCGAGTCGCACCGCCGATCATCTTGTATACGGGTTCGTTGCGGATCTTGCCCACAAGATCCCAGAGGGCCAGGTCGATCACCGAGATGACCGCAACGGGGAGACCCTTGCGCCCGTAGAACATAGAGGCCCGGTACATCTTTTCAAAGAGTTCGTTCACATCTCGAGGGTCTATGGTATCGTGTCTTGGGTTAGCCTGACCTGATCTTGTCTCGGCGGTGGGGAAGTCCCTCGGTTATTCGTTACCTGCGCCGATCAAGAATCGCTCAAAGTGCTGCTGCACCAACCAACAGGCCGGGGGACCACCGAATCCCGTCGCAAAGCCCTTGGTGCCATCCGTAGCCTCGACTTCGACGCAGAATGACCCCAGAACGTTGATTCCCCACGAAGTGCGGGAGCCACGGTATTGAGCCCATCGGGTCATGGGAGTCGAGATGTCGCTGTCTACCAGCCAATGACCTCCTTTGACCTGGATATATGTTCAGTATGTCGTCGGACATTAACTACATACACAGGCAATATCCATGAATAGTTCTACAGGGGACTTACATTGTGGTAATCACCGCCGGATCCCACTCCATCAATGAGGAAAGTGCGCACCTCTTTGATGCGGGGAAAGGTTGCTGTAGAGCCCATGATGTGCGGAGGTCAATGATATCGGATATACAGATCGTAAGGACAACAACTCGGCACCGACGAGAAGAGGAAGAGAAGATAGGAATGGAAAAATAGAAAAAGAAAGGAAAGGAGAAAGGAGGGCGTCCGGGATATTTGAAAGGCCGCAGCAGCCCGTGCTGCCTCGGGGTAGAACTACACCGAGAGCCCGCGGCCCAAAGCGAATTAGCGCCTCCGCGTCTCCGCAGTCTTAGTCAGCACTCCCGTTTTGCGGGGTTGAACGCCCGTTAGTTGCCTCAGGCATGCAATCCCATTGCACCGTCGCTTTTTCTCCGTCGGCCATCTTTTCCTTCCTCCCTCGCCTTCGACTTTCCTACCCCCCCCCCCTCCTCTCCCCATCTCGGTCTCAATTCTCGGCCTAAGGTCCATCTCGGGAAAGGAATACGGCTCTCATTTTTCAACCCCTTCTTTGAGACCGGATCGCCCGAGCCCCATCGAGCTACTAGGATGTTGGTTTGCACGTCATTGTTGATGGAGTTGTTATAACCCCGGATCTCGCTAGAGTACGATGCCGAACGCTGCTGCAACTGTCTCTGCTCAGCAGACTCCACCGTCTTCCCGACTCGTCGGGAACCAAGATAGAGACCACAGCGCCGACGAATCCTGGTCTGCAGCTGATAGCGATCTCGATCGGTTCGCTCCAAATGGCTCAACGGCCTCTAATGCGCTGAAGCGGAAACGCCCCCTCACTGTGTCGTATGTACTCTTTTCCGCCCCTGTTCTCGGAAAATGAAGTCGCTCTCCTCCTTGCCACCACCCCCATCCCCTTGACATTTCTCTCGCGCGCGCATCTCGCCCGGGGACCCGCCTCTGAACGCCAGTCTTTCGTGCAAGTCGCTCAACTGACCAACTGAAGATGCGAGCTATGTAAGCAGAGGAAAGTTAAATGCGGTATGTAGCTCTGCCGCGCGTGCATCAACCTCTGTCTCCACCCATCTGACAATATTAGACCGAGCCCAGCCTAGCTGCGGATGGTGCACCCGCAACGGTCAGATCTGTGAGTATAAGGAGCGAAAGAAACCTGGCCTTCGCGCAGGCTACGGGAAGGAGCTGGAACAGCGCCTCGGTATGCCCTCCCTCTTCGCCTCGGAGTTTTATTCTTGCGGGAACCGTTGCTTATGTGGTGCACAGACAGACTTGAGGAGGTCATTCAGACGCAAGCTCGTCTTATTGAAACGCATATCATTCATGGCCAACCTCAATTTAACCCCGAGCTCGCGCATGCGGCGCCTCTTTCATATAGCTCTCCGTCGGAGCCATCTGCTGGCCAAGGACCTAGTCCTCGGAATGCATTCTATTTTCAAGACACGTCGTCGGTGCCAGTCCCTCCCCATCAACATGAGGCATCTATCACTAGCCCGTCCGACATGTCAGTCAAGAACACCATGCAGGCTCATCTGCCTATCGCTATTCACCCTGCGGCCCCTTTGCCCCCGATTCCTAACACCACCTCTCAAAATGACTATACGGGGAATGAATCATCATTGACGGTTCCGGTCAATCTCTTTGCAAATCAGGAGCAATCACTTGCCGACCCAGAACTTGATCTACCTCCATACGATCTGCTCTACGCGCTGGTGGACCTGTACTTTGAGCATATTAATACTTGGTGTCCCATACTACACCGTCGCACCACCTTGGATATATTTTTTGGTCCGTCGCCGCTGGATGAAGCTGACCGAATCGTTCTTTATGCTATTGTTGCGACTACGCTCCGGTTCTCAAGCGATAGCCGACTCAACGAGCAGAATCGCAAGAGATACCACGACTCGTCGAAGCAGAAAGTCCTTCTTTACGGTCTCGAGAATTCATCAGTCAAGGCTCTTCAGGCACTCGTGATTTTAGCTTTGGACTTAGTGGGCTCTTCCAACGGGCCTCCGGGGTGGAAATTGCTGGCTCTGATTACGCGATCAGTGGTCCAGTTAGGATTAGCCGCCGAGTCCAAATCATCGCTCATTGCGCCGATATATCCTTCCATCTATACTCTGAGAGCAGTCACCCTTCCAGAATCGGATTCCTGGGTCGAGGATGAGGGTAGACGCAGACTCTTCTGGATGGTATACCTACTGGACCGATATTCCACGATCGCTACGGCCTTTGACTTTGCATTGAATGACAAGGATATTGACCGCAAGCTTCCTTGCAAGGATGAATACTTTGTCAAAAACCAGCCCGTGGAAACCAGGTGGTTTCACCGCTCAAGTGAACGAACTGACTACCTGAGTCATGCCGAGAACGTTGGATCCTTTGGCCTCTATGTGGAAATACTCGGCATTCTATCTCGGATACATCTCTTTCTGAAACGGCCCGTGGATATCGGGGCGCTATCTGACGTTGAGGAATGGCAAACGATGTATCGCAATTTGGATAGCGAGTTAACATCCTGGGAGTTCGGTCTTCCTGCCGAGTACGCCTACGAAAACGCCTCACGGCTATTCAACGGACCGAAGCACAGCAAGAGTGTTCCCTGTGACTGGGTCCAGCTTCATACCACATATCAAACGTAAGCCCCAACGGTCCATGGCATTTCCTGTCCCTCTCCTCATTGATTTGATGTCACATACTAATTTCCAACGTTGTCACAGTGCTGTCATTAGGCTTCATTCGTCCGCTGCTTACCCAACCACGCGCTCTCCGATTTTCACGCCGTCCTACAGTGCCAGTCAACGCTGTCTGTTGGCAGTCGATAACATTCTCTCCGTGACTCGATTTGTAGTCGAAAATAACATGCTCGACAAGCTAGGGCCCCCGTTTGCCTTCACCCTCTGGGTGTCTGCTCGGCTACTACTTGTCCATGGCTCCACCATCGCTCATACCGTGAGTCCGGATATAATCTTCTTCGTGGACACGTTGGCTCGCATGGGGAAGTACTGGAAGGTCGCGGAACGCTACAGCTGTATCCTCCAACGAGTGCTCGACGAGTACGGCGAATATCAACAATCTGGCGCTGACGACAGCGAGCGCGTCACTCCGTCCACCGTCAAAATTCTAGCAGACATGCGCCGCTGCGCCTTTGATCTGGACTTCTTGATTTCCCGCCAGCCGCGCTCGTCTCCCGTGGGCAGCCAGCCAGCACCGCAAACCTCAGTGACGCAGTCGCGCAACCTCGCGCCCAACGAACTGGAGTATCTCGACGTCTTTGGCTTCTTCAACGTCCCGCGCGTGCCGCCAGCGCGGGCCCCTGATATCAGCAGTATCGACATCAACGAGGCGGTTGAAAACCCAATGTCAATTCATGGTTTGACAGGAGCCAGCACCAACAACAACACTGTCGTGGAGGGGGCGCCTCCGAATGCGAACGAATTCAATATTACGAACTATTTGATTCCCACCCCCGAGACGGACTGGCTGTTCCGCCCTACAGGATAGTAGGCTTTTTACTTTTACCCCTTGAAGGCTAAGAAACAAATTCTTGGAATTTCAAGGGTATCTGACTGGTACATATCGCCTTACCTATTCCATCATCGTGGATTTAGAAGGGACATTCATGATCTGGACTGTATATTTCTTGATCCCTACGTTTATGACCGATCCCAACTCTTTTCCCAGATAGCTTAATCGGTGGGCTGTTCCTACAGCTCCAATGAGGCCTCTTCAGATCCAAAAATGGAACGCAAGACCTCTTTCTTAACAAGAGTCCGCATCAAGGAGCACAGTATCCATCCATTAATTGCGCCCTTACAAAACCCCTCAAATGCAGTATCCTGAACTCCAATATTCAAAACAAACCTAAACGATTGGAACGCCCTGCCGAAACAAAAAAAAGCATATACCCCCCTTTTCTTTTCCAAGAGCAACTTCTCTTTGACTTAATGTGTACTCGCATAATGTAATCTTATCGTGGAAATATGCCACATGATTGATATCCCTGTCTTGTTACTTCATGAAGCCATTCTCTTATCGCTTCGATCAGGAATGACCTATTCTTCAACTCCACTTTTTGTATATTTTGAAATGCCGGTATAATCGGAAACACCCATGTAAATACAATTTTTTTAAAAAAGAACCTCAAGTGTTTTCCCGCTTTCGCTTCTAATCATTGTATTTTACCGACCCCCCTCCCCAAACACACACAAAGAAAGGAAAAGGAAAGAAAGATTTAAGACAGAAAAGAAAAAAGGCCGAAGGGATCGATTATTGAACATGGAGGAGGATCCAGCTCGAAAAGCACAACAAATACAAAAGAAAGGAAGTGAAGACACTAAACAAGGGCGTGAAGTTCACATATCATGACACGCATATTCAAATCACCGTAGGCAGTAGCTATCTGTTCTTCAATTCAAAACATGTCGTTCATCTGATAAACTCATGTCGACAGCAGTCAAACGCGGACGCTTCAGTTATGGAAAGTTTGCACATTAAAAGTATGATGAAAAGAGATCAAACAACGCCTGAGGGTAAAATGCCGTTGGTAGAAATGTCGTGAAAAGAGGAATGAAGTGCCGGTTTCCAGCGTCATCATTGTTTCGTCGAAGCTGACTCTTCGTCAGGCTCGATCCGAACGAGAACTTCTTCGAGGAACCCTTCCAGGAACGAGTTGACATGTGCTCCCATTCCGATGGGAGCTTCGCTATCCCAGCGCTCAATTCGGGCAAACATACCGCTCAAATCACTCACCATAGATTCTATCATTCCATGGACATACTCTCGGCGGGACTGAAGCTCAAAGGAATCCATTCGGTTCTCACTGCCCTCCAGGGGCATGTTGCGCGAGAGAAGTTCCAGGCGACGGGCACGACGGCGGGTGGCCGCTTTGAGAGCAGGCAGGATGACACTGTTCAGTGCCGTCACCTCGCCCGACAGCGCTGTGCCTCCCTGGTTTTGTAAACTGGCGTCGATTGTTTGATGCAGCTGATGGAAATTCGGCTTGGCAGCGGGTGGGTGCAGGTCACGTAAGGGGGATTGCTGGGGCCTTTGCGGGTTTGGCTGGGGTGGAATATGCCGTGGAGTCGGTAGAGGGCGCGGCTGTGGCTGAGGAGGCAATTGATGGTGAGAGCGTGATTCCAGAACTGACCTTTGATGCTGGTCTGGGGTATTCCGGGTGGGTTGTGTGGACTGTGTGGGCGCTTTTGCGGGCAGAGGTTTAGACTCATGCATGACCGGAGCGGCATTTCGATAGTTCGGCGCAGGCGCGGGGGCCTTGGGGGAACTTTCGAGTTGCAAGAAAGAGAGATCTTGTGCAAGGGACTTTTGCAGCGCTTTGTCATAATCACTGCCAGGGCTTTCCCTTGCGTGTTGAGGAACTGGCCTTTGAAGGCGAGAAGGCGTCTGAGGTGAGCTTTCTGCCTGTGATTGTTTCACTGGTGATGGGGGTAGTGGGACCTTGGTTGGTGAGGACTGCGGTGCAGGAGCTCGAGCGTCTTTCATATACATCGGCCTCTGCGGAATACCATGAGTGGGTCCCTTCTGGGGTTCGTCTTTCAAATCCCACTCGGCTGTTTCGCGATCACGGGTATTCACGTCTGTCTCCTTCATCGGCTTCAATCCCGGTGGTCGTCCAACGGGGCGAACAGTACCGAAGTCCCAAAGATCATCATCTTCTTCGGTCCTTGGGGAAGGCGAGGAGGGCTCGGGTAGAAAGTCCTCATCGTCATCGGCGTTCTTGTTGCCATTCTTCATATTCCAGCGCTCGTAGGTCTCAATAAGCTCTGTCAGATACGTCGTCCTCCGTCCCCGTTTTATGAAAGGATGCTCTAGCAGTTCCTTTGCAGATGGTCGCTCTCGAGGATCACGGCGCAAGCACAGTTCGACAAAGCTTTTGAAGGCTTTGCTGTAATTACCGTGCAAAGTAGGGGGTGGATTTTTAGGAATGAGAAACAACACCTTCATGGGGTGGATGTCCGAGTAAGGAGGCTCCCCGTTGGCCAACTCAATGGCTGTGATCCCTAGGGACCAGATGTCGGCCTTGTAGTCATAGCCTGATTGTTTTATCACCTCTGGTGCCATCCAGAAAGGAGTGCCCACGAACGTATTTTTCTTGGTCATTGTAGCCGAAAGCTGACTGGACACCCCGAAGTCTGCCAATTTTACTTGGCCGTTGGCTGTGAGAAGGATGTTTGCAGCTGCTAGAGGTCAACGTAATGTTGATTTAGCAGGGTGGAGAGAAATCAATTGTACCTTTGATATCACGATGCAATTTCTTGTCGCTGTGTAGGTAGTCTAACCCTCGTAGAAGCTCTCTGATAATGATCGTAATATAGTCTTCAGTGAGTTTCCCTGCACGCATCAAGTCGGAGCAGCTACCGCCAGAGCAAAACTCCATGACAATCCACAAACTCGATCCCTTCAAAAACGAACCATGGTATTTTGTGACGTAGGGGGAGTTAAGTTCTGATAGGATGGCGATCTCTTGAATAATATCCTCGACCTCGTCTTCGGCATTTTCCACGTCGATGATCTTAATCGCGACAGAATCACCGCTGCGTCTGTCGAGTCTGTGGGGAAAGTACGTTAGAATGATCCACGGAATGGATTCAGAGACTCAGGCCCGGATGTGGTAAATAGATACCCTTTATAAACACGACCGAAGCTTCCACCTCCTGCATATACATTAGGGAAACGCCTTTCACTCTCAAGCGGGCTGGTACGGACCGATGCAGTTTTGCTTCATGTAGATTGTCTCTGGGTCCACTAAGCCTTCCATGTTGAAGATGCGCAAATGATATCGGCAAGTATTTGGTCCTGTAGGATGTGGAAATGGTACATTAGGTTACAGCCGCCACAGATCGAGGTTCGAGACAAACAAATCAGCGTGCAAAAAAAAAAAAAAAAAAAAAAAAGGACTCAAGAAGCATATTTAAACTGGAATGCGAAGGCTGATTATGATGACGCATTTAGAGAAAACAGCAAGATCGAGTGCAGATCTAGGATGCAGCGACCAAATGAACAACTAACCGATTGACGGCCTAGAACGGGCCAGGGAGAATGGAGAGCGGAACGGGTGGAATTCTAGTTGAACCACAAACGGAAATAAGACGTCTGATGGTAGGGTCGTCGAAGGGATTGTATTATTGAAAATTGACTTGCAGATCATGCTTGGGTATAGTGATGGTGATCTGGTTATTCCACTTACTATTTTCTTGAGATAGAGAGACCCCTTGCCCGACAGGAGTTGGGGCAGTCGGCCATGAAGGGAGATGAAGTAAATAAATAAATAAATAACAATAACTACGCCCGAGCGGTTGTCTCGCCGGGTTGAGAGCTAGTTTCCTTGCTTCAAGACAAACGGGTGTCCACGTCAGAGAGTACCGGACTAGAAAGCAGGCTAGTGGGTCTAGTCGACAGGGGATGAGAGAGAAAGGGAGAAATTCTGAATGGAAGGGGGAGGAGGGACAGAAAGAGAGAGGGAGAGGAAGAGAGAGAGGAAGAGAGGAAGAGGGCAAGAAGGGATGGGCGACTGATTGGTGCCCGCGCGGGGTTGATTCTGCCGGGCGGTCGGGCAGGCGGTGTTCAGATTATCTCTCTCCCATCGAGTAACTATATTCACTATTATCATATCATCGATTGATCTGACATAAAGTATTCCTCGAGTCTTAAACACCCCGGGTATTTGCTAGCCCTGGCTAAAACCATCCCGGGAAGATAGATCGATGAAATATCAGGGAAAGACAGGGAGGACTCTAGCGGGCCCAGAAAGCTTCATTTCAATGTCTCATCAATCAATATGTCGTATCCTCAACCGAGACCATTTGCATTACTCCTCCATATATCCAATCATCACGGTTCCATTCTTCAAACCGGCCTCTTCCACAGTCATACCGAGGGAATCGATCAAGTTGCGGCCCAAAGAGTTGAGCTCGAACTCCACGCCTGCTTTCTCTGGCAACGGCGGCTCAGCCTTGAGACATTCGTATATCCGCTGAACGGGATCAGACAACAAAAAGCGCCGAATGACCCTCCCAGACGGATGGCGGAACTGAATGCGCGTTGTCGTGGCAGGGTCTGCAGGAGGTTCGGTGTGCGGCCGATTGTCGGGGATGGATAAGAACGGAGAAGCTGCGGCAGCGGCAGATTCACCTTGGTCGTCCATATCGATATCCTCCGCATCGGCAACTCGGCCCTTGCCCTTGACATCCTCGGTACTGCGAGTCAGATCGTCTGGATCCTCCATCTTAGGGGCCTGAGTTGCGTCTGTTCCGAGACTGTTTCTCATAGCCATCTCCAACATCTCCTCCTCGGTCATCGCGTCGATGCTCTTTTCTTTTTGCTCGGGCTTGCGCCTGGCCACGGGATTTCGAACATTGTGCTTGAGGCTGTATCGGTCAAGGAATTCGTGAAGCTGCATCAGAAAGTCCGCCGCCTTGATAACGGGCGGCCCCGACCAGACCTTCATCTGTTCTCCGGTCCGAGGATCCACAATGGCAATGTTAGGGTAGTTGTCGGACACGTCGCTACCCTGGAAATAGTATTGCAAGTAGGGAGAAGCCCGGGGGTCGTCTTTGGAGAATTGCAGGAATATGAAATGTTCTTTGACCGTGTCCCTGACCCCGGCGTCTTTCCAAAGATCTCTATTCAGCACCTGACAGTCAAAGACGGACGAATCCTGAATATTGACCAAGAGCCACTTCTCGGTGTCGCGTCCTTCTTGCCGGGCCAGATCCCATGGGAGCCTAGACATGATCTCGAATGGCGGACGATACATCTCAGCGAGCATATTCGACTTGTTTGACGAGTCGGAGGCCCCGCCCGTTGCCGCCGAGAGTCTTTCACGACGGGTCCTTTCGTCTTCATCATCGTCTCCTGTCCAGATCGACGCGCTGTCTCTCTGGTTGAAGATACCGGGCCGATCTAAATGTTCAAGCTAGTAAGCAACTTGCATGGAAGGATAGAAGCATATAAGGAAGAATAAAGAGGAGTAACTCCGTATACTCACTGCCTCGTTGGCTAGCACGTAGTTGACCCAATATACTGGCGTGCATGTCGCCGTCATCCATCTCTGCCTCCGGGCCTACAAGTGTTTCCGTCGTTCGGGCCATTGGAGCACGCACCCCATCGGAATTATCTTCCCCACCATACATTTCCTCTTGGAGCCGACGGGCCATAGCAGCATCATCATCAAATGTAGAAGCATGTGGAAGTTGATTCGGAGGTGCCGACCGGGCTTCGTCCACCGTAACATCGTCATCCGAATCGACATTCACAATCCCAGACTCATGTTCGCGCCCGGCAGCGTGAGGGGCAGCATGAGGGGCAGAAGTTGATGGTAGCGGTTCTTCAGTCAAGGGCGCACCGCCATTTTCGAAATAAAGCTGCATGGCCTGCTCAATGTTGAAATCGGTTAGTTGCAGATACTGAGTCGCCAGCTGAGGGCTCGAGCCGGTGATCTCAGTAAACTGGGCCACCACATCGCCGTCCATGGCGGGCAAAGAGCGTTTCCGATGATGTCTGATCGGAGTTCGAATATGAACACGAGGGAAGGAGGGTGTCGTCAGCTGTTTAGGATGGAAGAGCGCTTGCAGCAAGCTTTATCGACTGGGGAGGGGGGCAAGGTTGTGATGCAAACAGCTGCAAACTATTGGACGATTGTAGAGAACGATGAATGACAGCAGGTCAAAGAGAGCGAGAAGTGAGGAACAGACGTGGAGCCGAAGAAAGGAGAGAAAACAGAGCAGAGTCCGTAAGCGAGCTAGTCTAGGCGGATGAAGAAGGACTGAGGAATACTCCGTAAGGAATAATATTGAAATGCGTGATGTGATCATCCGCCAGGCGGGCGGTGACGCATTTGTTGCGGGATGCCACTCTCGGGTATCCAGGCTACGGCGCCCGACAGCGCCTCGCCCCGCTGCTTGCGTCGATGGTCTCTGCCCCGCGCCCGAGAGCCAACACGGCACACGTGACGGGTCTAGACGCGCGACACGAAACGCGGTGTCGACGCGACCTGATTATGCCTCCTTTGGGTCAAAGTATGCTCTTAGCGCTTTCCTCCTACTCCGTACTTCCTCAACCTTTCTTAGCTGCCATCTATCCATATCCACTTCCCCAAAGCTGCTCTTGCCTCTTCTACGCCTGGTAGCTCTCCCAGAATGGCAGCCTCGGTTCTAGGCAAGCGCCAACGCGGTGCTATTGACACAGAAGGTACGCCATTGCACTTGCTCTCTTGATCCATCAAACTACTAATACTGATCGTTCCTTTCGTGTTAGCTCCGTCATTACCATTGCGCAGCGCAAGCAAGCGCCGCACACAACCCCCGCGGATTCTTCGGGAAGATTCCAAGGCGTCTTTGTCGTCATCTCGCCAACTGCGATCGAGAGCAAAAAAATCGGACGCGTCACAACAGGACTATCAAGCCGATACCAAAGAGGTTGCCAACGAGAATGTGCTGTCTAAATCTGTGGGTAAGGAGGAGAAAGAAAAGGAGGAGGAGGAATCATCCCGTGTTTCAAAACCGGTCAATGGTAAGTCACCGACACTTGGCCGCGTTGAATTGGTATTAATCGGCACAGATGAAAACACCAAGCCCGTTCAACTCAAAACCCCGTCCAAGTCGAGATTCCGGGACGCTCTAGATTCTCCGCCCATTACACCCAGGCATAGAGTTCAAGTTGGGGGGAAATCTTTCACTCCACGCACTCCTCGACAGACTTCTACTCCTACGACGACTCAAACAATATATACCGATGCTAGGCAATTGTTCGCACGAGGCGCAAATTCGGTTCAAATCGTTGGTCGAGATGCAGAGCGGGAGAAATTGACGTCGTTTATTCAAGACGGTATGAAATCGCGCCAGGGTGATTGTTTATACGTTAGTGGCCCTCCAGGCACTGGCAAAAGTGCTTTGGTCCAGGAGGTGTGTCGTGGATTGGACCTCAAATCTGTGAAGGTTGCACATGTCAACTGCGCAAGCATGCGGACTGCGCGCGATGTTTACAGCAAACTTATTGAAGATCTGTGCGAAGATGATCAGATCTTCAAAAAAAGCGAGGCCGATCGGCTGAAGAGTCTGTTCATTCCAAGTAAGAAACAAGATGGTTTCTTCCTGGTCACTTTGGATGAGATAGACCATCTTCTTACAGCAGATGCTGGAGTCCTCCAATCCCTGTTTGAATGGGCATTGCACACCAAGTCTAAGCTTATGCTTATTGGCATTGCTAACGCCTTGGATCTGACCGATCGATCCCTACCACAACTGAAAGCGAAAAACTTGAAGCCTCAACTTCTTCCTTTCCTGCCATATAACGCCAGTCAGATTGCGGGTGTAATTACGAATCGGCTTCGGTCACTGCTACCCCAAGGTCAGCATCAAGACCCGGCCTTCGTCCCATTTGCTCAGCCGGCCGCCATCATGCTGTGCGCGAAGAAAGTGGCATCTCAAACCGGAGATTTACGAAAAGCATTTGAATTGGTCAAACGTGCCATCGATCTCATCGAGCAGGAAACTCTCGGAAAGCTTGAAAAGCAGGCTACCGGCCCAGAATCCCCCTCCAAAACTATTCTCGTCGAAAACAATAACCTCTCATCTCCGGCCAAGACCAAGCACAATCCGACGTCAACCTACACAGTCTTCACAGCGCCACGGGCTAGCATCGCTCACGTAGCCCGCATTACCTCCTCTGCTTTCGGTCAAGGAACAGTCCAGCGACTTAGAAATCTCAATCTTCAGCAAAAGGCGGCAATTTGTGTTCTGATTGCTCTTGATCGGAAAAAACGCGAAGGAGAGCACCTGGGTACACCGTCAAAGACTCGGCATTCCGTACCGACCATCAAGCAAATTTTCGACACCTACTGCGTCTTGTGTCGCAGAGACAATCTTCTCCACCCGCTTACTGCGACAGAATTCAAGGATGTTATCAGCAACCTGGAGACGTTGGGGCTAGTGGGCGAATATCAGGGTCGAGGTCGAGGGGGTACGGTTGCCGGTGGCTCGGACGTCAGACGCACTCCTTCCAAGTCGGGCAATGGGCCTATGACCCCGAGTAAAACGCTGGATGAGCAGGGCCTCGTTTGCTTTGTTTCTCAAAAAGAAATTGAGAGTCAGATTACAGGGCCAGGTGAGGGTATCCTCAGAAGCTTACTCGGGGGTCAAGGTCTGTGATACCCAGAGTCTCACTTGCCTGAGTCCACTCTATCATGTTTGATTTCTTTTGTTCATGGTGATCGTTGTCACCTTGCATAGCGTTGCGATAGATACACACATTACACTACTTGGGTACAGCACTGCATAGTCGAGTGATGGCGAACATTGCTCACTACATTGGCTATGGTATTATGACGAAATTATAAAGAACCTTTCACGATGCACTTCTACGTCCTCTTGTCTTGGTTATTGTAGATGAATGAATGCTCTACAAGTCAACATCATACAGTCGCTTGTATTGATAAAGGAAGGAAAGAAAACATCAGAATGAAGCATAGTAGACAGCAAAGCCAAAAACAAACACAAAAAAAGAAAGAAAGTCAATGAAAAGTAGTGGGTGGCATTTATGCATACAAAGCAAATGAATATAAACATACAGAAAAAATTGGGTATGTGAAGTATAATGATAGACTTTATACTTGAATACAAAGAAAAGAGTAGAAGCTGCCACCACAATCATCCCAACTTACAAGGCCTGCTGAAAGTATGAGAATTCAAGTGGTCACACATACCTATCTATCCACCAACGATGAAGATGGGGAAAGCTCCATAGTAATGATAGACGACAGATATGCTGAGCCGCTATTTAAAGGTGGGAGAGACCGTCAAGGAAAGAAAAATGAAAGTCTTGTTCCACGTGCAAACGTATGATTTGGAGATTCTGTTCTTTTTCTTGTCCCTTTCTGGTTGCTGCAAATCAATTCAAGGTGAGTATCGACGTCGACGCATTTAATCATCCATGGGTTTATCTTCCAGAGTCACGCCTTTTGGGGGTTCGTTCTCAACCAGGCTGTTTCTCTGGCTGCCCGGCTCTGACTCCCCGCTTGCAACGGTGGGGAAGCTGGACCTGCTGCCGAGACCGGGTTTCCGGGTGTAGATGCCACTAGAGCGAGTGGAAGCGCGCTTCTCGGCATCGTGGGCTGGCGTGGGCGTGGGCGTGGGAGAATCTTCAGGCGCAGCCGGTGGTGGGGGGCTAGACGTGCCAGAAGAAGGGCTTCCACTAGCGGCGGCGGAGGCCTGAGAGTCACTAGAGGTACCATTGGTGACAGGCTCGGCGGTGTTGATGCTGGCGGTAGACAGTTGCTCAGGTCCCGTTGGAGAGCTGTTGCTGCTGGGAACATCAAGGCTATTTCGGACGATGGGCCTCCTCTCGGTCGGGCTGGTGACGTTGACGGGGAAGCGTCTAGTCTCAGAAGCGCCACTGGATCGGTCACGACGGTGTTTCTGAGGAGGCGCCGGGCTATTAGCGCGAGTGCGATCAACGATAGCGCGAGCGCGAGCCTCCATAGCTGCCCGACGATTGCTCTCGTCAGTGCTAATAGCGCGTGGACGATTGTTGGACGGCCCTCCGAGTCCAAGTGCACTTGATTGCCGCTTCAGCTCGCCAAAGATGGCATCCTTGTGGGCGAACAAGTCCCGGATCAGGCGATAACTGTGCCGTTCATTCATCGTGAGGCTGCTTTCCGTGCGTGGACGAAGGATGCAAGGAGCCAATGATTGAGCAAGGGAAGAAACGTAGGCGTCGTCAGCAGTCGTGAGATCTATCAGGCGCGTGAAATGAGTCATGATGGCGTCAAGGGTAGCTATGTTGTTAAGACGAAGTTGGCCCAGAGTGCTCTGCAAGACCTTAATGCGTCCTTCTTCCGTGGTCTCATGAGCAGTGGTAGAATAGATAGTCTTGACAATTTCGTAAACTTGGGAGGAAACAAGAGAGTCTGGGGTTCGAGTTAGCAGATGTTTCAAGTTGTCCAACGAGTCCCAAACATACCTGGCAATTCCAAGAGATACAATTTCAATACACTCGCGATAATTGGCATCTCATATTTCGGCAACAATTCTCCGTAGTCGACCTTGGTGTTGTTCAGAACACCCCGCAGGTGGTGTGTTGCTGACAGAGGAACATCGAAAAGCCAGATTGCGCGCCGCGCCTCATCGCCCTCGAGTTCGGGGTATCCTAATAGAAACTCCTTTAGCATCAATCGGGTTCCTCGATGTAGTGACGCTGACTTACGGTTATCCAAATAGGTCAGAATGGTGGTCACCAGAATAGGAACGCGTTTACGGTCGGCCCTCGCCCTGGCCTCAAGATCCACACCGAAAATTTGATCTGACCATGTTAGCAACCAACTTGTCTGTACATGAACTGAAACCGTAGACACTCACCTTCCACGGACCCATAATAGTTTTCATAGGCTTGTACTCGGGGCACGAAACCTCCCGTGCGGTAGTTCTCGAGAAGATATCTCAAATCCCCAAGTGGTTGAATTGTTTCCTGGTACAGCATCATATGATCCACCGTGCTTTGCAGGTTAGGGATCACGTTGCTAACTGCACCGGAGAAATCCAGAACAACGGCCTTGATTGCTTTCAATCGGTCCAGTTCGCACTGCTCCATAAAGCGGAGGTTTTCCACAATCTCTTCTTCGAGCTTGCATCGGATCTGGTCCAATTTCCGAATAGCACCCTTGTATCGCTCATCAGCCTCACGCGCCTCCCTGCGCAGCTTCTCAGCCGGCGTCTCGTTCGGATGGGGGTTGTTGAGCGGATTCCAGACTGCCAACATTTCCGAAACGGAGGAGATCGGGGATTCACTGCCGTCTTCGCTCGACGCGATTGAGGTCACACGCATCAACGGTGTTTTCTTGTCGGGGATGCCGGTGATTTGGAACACTCTAGGACGCCACTGGTATCGCATCTTGGAGCTGTTGGCAAAGGTGCTGCCCATATTGCCCACTAATCGGAGAATGCCGCCGTCGACAAGATCCTGTCCGATTCTCTCAGCGTAGGTCACGCTGGTGGCATTCATATGCTTTTGGGTGTATTCCACAATATCGGCGCCAGTCGACGTGTTTTGATAGGTTCCGATAATGGGCACTTTAACGTCGCCCAATTTGATGTTGTCCAGCATGTGCAGCAGGAGCTTTTTGAGATCTTCGGGGGTGTACATGTGATCCCCAATCTCAAGTGGCTCTTCCTCCGGCTCCTGCTCCTCAGGAAGGACGATTTTTGGAGCGTTGGCCTTCGGGCTGGTTTCAGGAGCCTGGAAGGCAAGCTTGTTCTCCTCCTCTAGATCCTCCACCACGCGACACTTGTTAAAATATTGGCTTCGCAGTTTCTTGACCAGTTCCACTTGTTTTGTGTGTTCCTTGATGCGAGACTGAAGGTCGTCGTGGGAGATCTGGATCCGAGCCTCGTGTTGGTCGCACCAGCGCCGAAACGGCGTGACGACTAATTCACGGATGTTCGATGCGATCTTCTGATGATTTTTGGCCGATTCAACCATTTCTGTACGAACCCCCTCGTATGCCTGTGATGAAAATATTGCCATGTTAGTAGACAGAAGCGAAGAGGGAAGGCAGCCGCCATCAACTCATGGGGACAATCCACCCACCTTTCGCACACTGGCCCCATCATCCTTCCCAAATCCGGTCGTCATGCGATCCACGCTCGGCGCAATATCCCCAAGCTTGGTACCATATAGTTCTTCGGCATCTGCACGCATGGAGGCAATTGTGTAAACCTGCTTGTTTTCAACAACGCCTTGTTGAAGTTTCCCGTAGAGCACCCCGAGTCCCGTGGCGTAGTCGGGCGTCCAGAAGGAATCCGAAAAGCCAGGCATTGTGACCGCTGAATGACAAGTCGAACCAATTCAAAGAGAGTTGATCTAGTATGGCACACTGCGCGGGTGGTAAAGGGGCATGGAAACTTCCCCCAAAAATGTAAGAGCTGAGCACGGAAACCCAAAGAAAGTCACCCAAAAAGCCAGCCCGGGCACTTAGCCAAATAGACGCCCGAAGAGCAACGAGGAAATCTCAAGAAGAGGGGTAGAAAGAGCGACCAGCTTCTTTCCCAGCGCCTGGAGGAATCAAGCTTTTGCGATTCCTATCGTAACACGAAGCGGCTGCGAAGCGAACCAGCATAGGCCCGACGAGTAGTAGTTATGCGAGGGCGCCTGCGAGCGGGAATCTAGGAGTTAGGTAGGTCACAAGAAGGGCGGCGAGAGAGCAGGGAAGGGGGAGGCGAGAGGAGAGAAAACCGAAGGAGGTGTCCGTAAGGGTGAGAGCAGAAGTAGATAGGTAAGGTAGATGACAACAGATGCTTTTGTTGGCCGAGCGAGATCTTTGATGGGCGCTTCTCTTCCCGCCGGTCCTTTTGGGATCCTTCATCGGTAATTTACCGTCTGGAAAGGCTGAAGGTCTGAAACTAGTCGGACTGGTAGGCCCGTTGCTGCCTCCGACTCACGTGTTCTCCGCCGGCTGGTCTATTTTTGGTCGCGCCGTGAAAGATTACCGACTGAGACATGGTAAATTTGCTACCCCCTGGCCCGCAACAGCCTGGTTACCCTGGCGCTACCTCTGTCAAGTACCGAGCAATACTCTGGATTTAAGTACCGCTAACGTACCCTGCCCCGTGGTAACCACCGTGTATGATTTTCGCCCTCGTACCCGTTTTACTGTACCACCGGCGTTAGCGCCCATCTGGACCGTTCTCCAGCTGGAGAATAACGGGCCACTGACTATCTACATACCACTGGGGTGGAATCAAGGAGTGCTCCCATAAAAGCATAGCCATTATCATTATTATCATACATCATTTGGAAGAGGAAGCAGGGGGGAGAGAAGAAGAAGAAGAAGAAGAAGAAGAAGAAGAAGAAGGAAAGAAATCAAAAATAGATCAGGAAACGCAAGCTCTCGCGCTTGCTCAATTGCTCGGAGAATTTAAAAGCATGGCTAACAGAAAAATTTGTAAAGCTTCTTCCACGCCGGCCACGCCGCCTGTTCAGCTCGCTCTTGTTCGATCAGATACTGGATATCAAGATCCCGGCGCCCGGTATGCAGGTCCATGTCCTTCGCGCGGAGGAAAGGCGTCTTATAATAGAGCTTGTATGGGATGTAGCAGACCAACACAACCGGGGCGGCCAGATACACAGAGAAGAAGTTGTTGACCAGCTCGCTCGTCGTCATATCTTTGTATCCAATGGGAGCAAAGCCGACCCAGAACTGAGCCACAAGCACGAGACAATTGAACCCGAATCCGATCCAAGATCCGACCAGGCCGGGCTGGGAGGTAAAGGCCAACTCATTCAGGCTGTGGCCTTGCACCTTCCAGGCACGCCGGAAGCGGATGTGAGAAAGGCAGACTGAGCCCCAGGTAAAGATAGACGATAGTCCCGAGATGGCCATCATCCACTCGAATGCGATTTCTTGCTTGTCCGAGGCCGCTAAGAAACCAAGCAGGCCAAGGGCCGAGGCAATCAGAATGGCCGGGAGAGGACGACCCTTGCGATCAATGTAAGCCAGGAACCGGGGCGCTTGTCCTTGCTCGGCGAGCGCCGCCAGAGTTCGCGAGGAGCCATAGACAGACGAATTACCAACGGACAGAACCGCTATCATGATCACGACGTTCATGATTGAATCAAGCACGGAAATTCCGGCGTTCTTAATGGCAATCACGAAGGGGGATGCTTTGGCGTCGGAGCTGGAAGCGCCGCTCAGCAGCTGGTCGTTGTTATATGGCACGAGGAGGCCGATCAGAGTGAGAGAAACGATATAGAAGAGGGTGATACGCCAGAACACCTGCTTCACAGCGGTCGGGAGGGACTTCCGAGGATTCGCTGTCTCGGCAGCAGCTAAGCCAACCAGCTCGGTACCCGAAAAGGCAAAAGCGGCGTTGACGAACACGCTGCAAAGACCCTTGAAGCCGTTGTGGAACGCGCCGGGGTTGTGCCAATACTTTCCACCGATATATCCGCCTTCAGGACCACCACCGCAGTTGAGAATGATCCCGAGAATACTGGACTCGCGTCAGTTTGCCTGTTCCCGTCGATATGAGGCGATACCCCGGTCGGGTCCACTTACATAAAACCAATCACTGCAATGACCTTTATCAGAGAAAAGACGAACTCGGCTTCGCCGTAACCCTTAACACCGAACATATTAATGGAAACGATTACTGCCCAGAAGATAGCGACCCATGCTGCGTTGGAAACACTAGACTCCCAGTAGTCGACTGTAATTGATGCAGCAACAATCTCCAACGGCAGAACCACAAGCCACTGCACAGCATAGTTCCAGCCCATGGCGAAACCCCAGGCAGGATCGATGAAACGGGTCGAGAAGTGGGCGAAGGAACCGGCAACCGGGAAGATGACTGACATCTCCCCCAGAGCATGAACTGTACAATAGAGCATGCAGCCGATCAAGGCATAAGCGATAAGAACCGATGCTGGACCACCCGTGGCCAACACTTTTCCGGAACCGACGAAGAGACCCGTGCCTGCAATCACACAAAGGGGGGTCAGCGCGGTACTATCGGACACAGCGAAACAGACAGGGGTACATACCGATCGAACCACCGATAGCGATCATCTGCAGATGGCGGGATTTGAGACTGCGCTGCAGCGGGGAGGCAGCGGTCTGTTCCGCCGCATGTTCGATATCGAAGGACTTCCCGTTCGCTCCAGACGAGGTATGAACATGAGCATTGGGATCCCTCTTGAAACTATCCCATATCCGCCGACCAACGCTTCCTCGAGTGACCTCTGACTCGCCATAAGTTGGCGGCGGAGGTGTGTCAGCGGACACCGAAGGCTGAGCCTTGGGCTCAATCGCGTCCTTCTCCATGGATACGTTCACCAGGGGTCCGTGCAAAGATCAAAAACTGGAGAGGGACCACAGTCCAAGGACAAGCCGTGAGCACCGCAGGTCGTAAGAATTACAAGGGAAATGGATCTCTGGAACGATAGTCAAGTAAGGATAGATAAGGGGGGTAGAGCGAAGAAGCGGCGGAGGAAACAGCCAAGCAGATGAGAGGAGATGACTGTTAGGTATCAGCCAGTGAATCAAGTCTTTTCAGCCAATAAACGAAAGTGGCCAGGAAAACAAGCACAAGGGTTGACTTCGTCGAAGCAAGAGGGCAAGGAAATGGCTGGGCGCATCGAGTAAAGCGACGGAGATTGGAGGGAGCCAGGGAGTATTTAAATCGAGCAAGCAAGTAAGCCACGAGGGTCACGATTGCAACCGGATCAACAACCACCAGGACCGGGCTAGCATTATGCGCACGACGGGCTGACCGATGGACAGTGCTAGAGAGCTAGTACGAGGCAGATGGACATCCAGTCATCCATGAGAGGAGAAGCATACACCGTAGGTAGGTTGTGCTGCAGTCCAGTACGGATCCAGAAGAGGTATCCACGGCGTGGTTCACTATGGGGAAACCTAAAATACCCAGTCGGATTAATTTAATTTAATTCTGATTAGACTATCGGGGGTGTAATCGCATTACTATTACTTGACGGGAATTGACTTATTATCCATCATGCTCTATTGATAAGTCCGGACATGCGGGACCTCCGCGCCACCCAAGAAGTCGCCGACCAGGGTTCGCTGATAGGACAGAAAAAGAAAATAAAAAAGGAGACAAGAGACTGTGACCTGGAGATGCAAGATATTCTAGTCTAGAGCAAAATTAAGTGAAGTGGGATGATTTTTTAATCCCACAGGTCCTAAGAGCACAAAAAAAGAAATGAATGGAAGAAGAAAAAATAAATCGACAAGGACGCGATTTGAACGCGCGACCCCGAAGGGATAAGATAACATCCAGGAGAGGATTCAAGTCTTACGTCTTAACCACTCGACCACCTTGCCTAGTTGAATATCTAAGGGTTGGGGAGGTATGCCTTATAATCTGATATTTTGTCCTGCCGACCGAGTAGCCTTGAACGACCAATGGACACAAGACCAGTCAACCTTGGAACGAGTCGACCAGCTCTTGTCGTGTGATCTAATGCGATTTCACAGCCAACGTTACACTCTCCGATATGCACTTCTGCTGATAGTTGATTAGCCTCCTATCAGTTCATCTAGTTATCGGAGAATCGATTCATAATGGCTTCTGGTAACAACTACGCGGCAATCCCTTTAATTTTGGGGATGCAACCCGAATCCCCAGGGCCTTACACGGATCGCAGGCCAAAAGGGCTAGATCTGGTCGAGCAAATCCTGCTGCTTTGTTCTTGAATTATACGGGGCAAATACACCGTACTACCCCCTGTTATTGGTGGCTTGAATACCGCCGCTTGTAGGTAGCGTTCTTGTTAGAATGTCAGAGCGAGTTGTAGAGCTGCATCCGGATATGACCGGCTGTTGCCACTGCGGTGGAAGATTCGGGGGGAGGGGGGAAACCAAAAAACAAAGATAAAAAAAAAAACAAAAAAGAAAAAAAATCCAACAGTCGAAGCATTGGCCCCCGTGCGGATGAACCCTTGAAGTGCTTCAAGATAACCAATCCAGGTCGGTTTCCCCACCCCGAACTCCAATCAGGGTTCCTGTCGAGCCATCGAGATAAGAGAGTCCCTCCTGCAGGTCCCTTTGTTTCCTCTTGACGTACGCCGGCTGGCGTGGCTCACTACCACTACTAGTTGGCGCTGATAACGTTTCGGCCCAAAGCGCCTTTGTCCCCCAAAGGACGGCTTGCCCATGTTCACTTCTTTCAACTCCCAAATATCGCGCGCAATCATCCTGGCCTTCTTCGTGGCTCCCCTGTGACTCTCTGGGATCTTGTCATGGTTTGGGATAAAGCTTTTTTTTTTTTTTTTTTTTTTTTTGAACCAACGAGAGACCGCAAAGGACTAATCTACCAACGGCCAGCAAATGCATAGAAGCACGGGAGAAAACATCCATCACGGGCAGTCGCCGTAGTCCGGCTAATGCAAACCCTCGATGGCCCCCTCATCCTGATTCGGACTTTTTTTTTTTTTTTTCTTTAAAAAAAAAAAAAAAAAAAAAAAAATATAGCAAAGAATGTCTATGGTGTCAGCTCCGAATCAGTTTATTTCCGAAGGGAGGGGGGGCGGAATCATGTCATAATTTCCTTCAGGCATTCAGCTTTACATGAATAGCTGTCCGGTAGTGAATCCCTTTTCTAGTCTTACTTGGGGCAGTTCCCTCATCCCTGAAGGCACATGCGGCTTGCCGGTCACAAGCAATTTTCAAATAGACGCAGGGCGGGATGTCTTTGGCTTACCGCACATTTGATGTTGCCTCGGCGCAACCAAGTGAAACATGGAGGGTTTACAGGACACCAGGTCGTCGAGAGATCTAAAAAGTCTGTGAGCCCTCCACGGCGTTCCCGAAATACGAACTCAAGTTCCACACTGGTAGCTTCCAGATGATTTCATTTCTGTTGAAACCATGAAAAACCAATCGAGTGCCAGATGATGGAATGGAGGTGAGGAACTCCTCGTTCACCGACCTAGCACTAGCATCACATTCGCCGTATTGCTCCCCTAGAAAAGCCTCGCGCCACTCGTGGCTACCAAAGCGCCATGGGGAGACTAGACGGCTCCAGCGAATAGTCGCCAGGTGCAACCATCCTTACTCGAATATCGAGGCTTCTGGCGGCTGACCAATGACCACTCTGCGTTGACATATGTAGTGCTACTCCAGGTTTAACGGAGTTCCGCAACTTTTGGAACACACGGGATGCGTATTATTCTCCGCATCGCTATGATCTCCGAGTATCTGAGTACGGAACCTACAGTCTAGATATCCCGTGTTCCACGACGGAGATATGCAAGTTCGGTCCATCAACCGGGAGGTAGCCGGTCAGATTCCACCCAACATGCATGGCTTCTCGTCAATCCTTACCGTCTTCAACAACGACATAATCGCGCAGCAGATTAGCAAGATGGTATGGAAGACGAACGTTATTCTAATGACCGATTTTGTTTACGAGGTTAGAGGGAAAGTAAGTTAGAGTTACTTTTCCCCGCAGCCCGTCGCTACAAAACGCGGGGGCTGGCGGAACCTGTTATGTAACAGATTCCACTTGGGATCCGGGGTAGAACCACCTCCATCTTGATTCTTGATATTGTAATTATTGTTCCCCTGCCTCGCTCACGATCGTCCCTACTCCCCAACTTTGACCGGCCCGGCCCAAGCACCCCAGATCCCCCATTGTGGGTCGACCCAAGGCAACAATGTATTGCATATCATCCATGAATCAGAATCATGCGTTGCCATAGTCGTCGTGGTAGAATTGCCTCTCTATCCCCGATTCAGGGCCTTGAGCATTACGGAGTAGTGACTTCAATCCTTTCCAGCTCGCCTTGTCATTGACTGCTTCTTAAAATCATTTCTGTCTGATTTTCCGCTTTGTGTCTTGTCCTCTGTCCTTCCCTTTCGGGACTGTTTGCCAGATCTAGTACCCATAAGACATATCTAAGGCATTTACCAAATCCAACTCTCAGAAATCGTCTGTCCATCAGCTTAATGTCAGGCTTTGTGGTCTCTCGAATCACCCAATGACCGTCTAGTTCGACTTTCTCGGCGCGAGCTCTCATTTTGTCAGCCAAAGTTCATTCTTAGAAATGCTGAATTCCCCCTGTATTGAATAATAGAGTAACGTTCCAATATCTTTCTTCTCTCGCATTACACCGTACTCTTTCTCTTCTCTTATTTATTCCCACCTCGACATTTCTGTGAAGTCTAGAGAACTTTGCCCACTAATGTCCACCCATAGCTAACAATGTCAAGACGGACTGGGGAATTTCCCTATGGTGTCACTGCTCACGTCAACGATGCAAGTTCTCAAGATACAAAACAGTAACCTTCAAGCCCAAAATCAAGAATAACTCGATAAAGACCGCTAGGTAACCTTGGTGCCTTTCTCCTGACGAGATCAAGACAGAGACCAAGTTGGCGATGGGAAAACATTGGCCAGAGATCATAATTCTGTTATTACAGCAGATTCTATTTGACATAATTTTGACGGTCATTCAAAGTGGTTCTCATCATCGCAAGAAAAAGAAAGACATGGATATCATGGGCTTATGAGCTACCAACCGGCCCTTCGCCACCCGGAATCAACTGAGGGTAGATGGTCAGTGAGAAAAGAATGGAGATAGTTCGAGGAGTTATAGCGCTTACCATGCAAACATTATTCCCGTTGAGCAAAATCTTAGGGAGCTTAATTTGGGTTCCGGTATAATCGCTGGTCGTCGTGTTAGCGAGGCAGGCTGAAGTAGGAACCTGAACCATCAACCCCTGGAATCGAGGGGCTTGAAGAGACTCACAACTCGGTCACGTCTTCCAACACCATGTCTAGAGTAAATCAGCATATGAACGAAGTCTGAGTTGGATAATGGGCTTAAAACTTACTGACGTAGTCATCAAATCCGAGCAAAGTGCCGGAGAATTCTGTGCCGGTATTAGTACATCGCCATCCTCAGGACACAAAACTGCTAACCCTTGTCGTTTTTCATGATGACCCAAATCCTCGAGCCGACACACTTGTCAATCAGTTCTAGCATGTTGGTTAGCGAGGGGTCACATGTATATGTAAGCCATTCGGGCCACTTACCTAGGGGAAGAAGTTGCGACGCCATTCTGGTCTAGCGGTAGAGACAATGACTGAGACTATGAGAGGGAATAAGAATGATGAGTCGTCCGGGGGTAATAAAGCTCGGCACCTTCCTCAGGTACAGGTGATATAGAGATTGATGTGGTTGGGCAGAGCAGATCTTCGATTATTGCCGGTCGGACAATCTTGGCGCACCGCATGGACGTCGGGTTTATCCGTTCCGCCGGTCTAGCGCCAATCAGGTCAACTGCCGCGGCTTCGGCCTCTTTCTGGGTTTGTTTATTCCTGAATCTTGACATGATGACCTCTTCTTAACGCCTTCTAGTAATTCGATGATTCTGTTGCTGGGATTCAGTCATTATGCATGCTGCAGCAAAACATGGGAACCTTTAAGACTTGTCCCGGAAGGCTTAGTGTGAGTTCCGGAAGCTATAGTGTCGGTACATTAGGCGTTAGTCTGTCTTCCGTCAGTGCCAGGTATGCAGAGCTGTTCTATCTCCCTTATTTGGGGGTTTTACTGACTGAACTCTAGCTGTCTCAATGGGCCTGCATTTAAAGTGTATCGAAGACTATTAGGTTATTCCTCTCGGTCTTCTCCCATTTATTCGTATACCAAAAAAGCATCTCAGCAGAAGAAACTGTCGGTGATGCTATACCACACCAAAAACTTCAATAGGGATGCTGCGATAGTAATCCATGTTGCTCGGGGAATAACCAGGGAACCGAAACTCGGACTATCTTTCCCTATTCTTGAGCGCAAGTTCCATCCTCCCTCAAAGGAACGAACGCGCTTTTCTGAAATCTCAAGCCATTGTCGCAAACCACAATCTAGGATACCGGTCCTTGCGTCTGCCCATTGTTCGTTAAACTCAAGGATTGGTGTTCTCAACAAATGCAGGCCTCACAATATGGGGCAAGCAAACAGATACTATTCATCCAATGCCTGCACTGAACCAATAGCTGCACAACCTACTGGTCCCGGCGAATATGCTGGTATCGGTCGGACTATCTCTCTGGTTCAAGATGAGACACCCCAATCAATGCCGCCACTTGAAGACTTAACCTCTGATGAAACCCCGGATTCCGTGCCGGAATTCTGGAGCTATAGCTCCCAGAAGAGTCCTGAGGGGAAAGACATCATTGTACATTACTGCAAATCATTGAAAAACACGGAGAAGGTAGCAAAGTACTTCGCAGAGGATGAAGTCCTTGGATTTGATATGGAGTGGAAAGCTCAGGTCTCTGCCTCCGACAGCCTCCAAAACAACGTCTCTCTAATACAACTTGCGAACAAAAGTCGCATCGCGTTATTCCAAGTTGCAATGTTTAAGCCGGCCAAAGGGGTTAAAGACCTGGTTGCGCCTACTTTGAAGAAAATACTCGAGTCTCCAGACATCACCAAAGTTGGAGTATCCATAAAAGCAGATTGCACTCGTCTGCGAAAATTCCTGAAGATCGATGCTCGCGCCATTTTTGAACTCAGTCATTTGCACAAACTGGTCAAACACTGTCATTCGAACCCGCGCCTGATCAATAAGAGACTTGTTAGTCTGAACGACCAAGTGGAAGAACATTTTGGGCTACCGTTGGTGAAAGAAGAGTCTGTCCGTTGCAGCGATTGGACAGTTGCCCTTAATTACCCCCAGGTACAATGTGAGTCCGCCCACGCCCATCGTCTTGGTGTGATCTGCCTACTCAATATTGACACTCCTTTTCCAGATGCTGCCACTGATCCATATGCATGTATCTGTCTGTTCGATACTCTGAATGCCAAAAGGCAATCTTTAGATCCCATGCCCCCTCTACCTGCACATGCCGAGTTGGACCTACCAATTCGAGTAGTAGAGGGATCCGCCGAGAATGTCGATTCTGATGACGTCCAGTTAGTCGACCAGAAAGCAGACACGCCAGCCGAGGAAGACACAAAGCATGTCAATTTGGAAGCGTGAGGAAGAGTACGCGACCATTCATGGTTTTCCATGAACGCATAAGTACAGAAGTCGATGGAATACCCTGTGTCGTTCATTTCTATTGATTCCCTCTTTTTGACATTTCGGATACCAAAGTCTGCAATTTAGAAGCGACCATATATGACAAGAGGTTTATAGACTTTTACTGCTGTATACAATGAAGTTCTCAACTCACGCCGAGGAAGTCTTTTGGGTAGAGTCAAATATTGAACACACTTTCCATGGATTGAACGGGCCACTACATATACAATGGGTATATTTGTCTAAGCGTTGGTTTCAAGAAGAGACAAGAAAGCAGAATAAAGAGAGGCATGACACTCATATGCAAATATAAGACGCTCGATGACAAATAAACGTATATAAATAGATGCGCACGTTAAAATGTTTGAGTCTTGATACTTCAACAGGCTACCCTCTCAAGGGCAGTACTTTCGATAGGAGAACTTCTTGTCGGCAAAGGGGACACTCGGGCTTCTCGCGCACCCAGTCTCGGACGCATGTCCAACAGAATACATGGCCACATGTTGTCACGCTTGGATCCTTGAAGGATTCTAGACAAAGCGTGCATTTGCGCTGCTGACCCGAGGGAACCCAGGGGATGGTGTTAGGGTCCTCCCCTAGATCATACCGAGCGTTATCAGCTGGTAGATGCGGGAGTGAAGAAGGATTTTCGATGGACTGAAGCAAGGACTTGTCCTGCGGATTCGAATCGCCTGACCCCATCTCGACACTTTCTTCTTGCTGCAGACTGACCCCGACCTTTTTAATATGAAGAACACTCTGGACAGCAATCTGCAAGACTAGTAGCACACCCAGCACTTCATATCCAACCCGTTGTTCATTTACTTCGAGCTTTTTCGTAAACACGTAGCGGAGACCCCCAAAGCGCTTCGACAGATGGTAGTATGACCCAGTAAAATAGAAGGTCGCGATGCTAAGAGCGTAGATGGGAGAAAGTGACGTGATTGAGTCAAGATGCTCAAGGATATATTGCTGAATGCGCAACTTTGTAAAAAGCCCCGGTTTCTTCGTAGACTTGCTCTTCGAGTCATTCAGGGTTTCCCGAGTTTGCTGGGCCTTGAGTTGTTGTCGAGCGATACTGCGCTCTAACTTGGCGCGTAGTCGTTGACGAAGGATGGGGAGGGTTTTCTGCAGAATCCATGGAGACAAGATACTACTCATGACGTATCCAGCACGTCGCGCGATAGATGGGAGTCTGAGGGTGTCATCCTCCAGCTGAACAAGATCACAGTATTCCTCTCCCAAGGTCCGGTTCCCGATCAATGTTGTTAAGGAAAAGTATAGAATTTCGGTAAGATTCTTTATGGTATCGGAGTAGGTGTGAGCAAATCGGGCTCCGCGGAGGGATCGAGCTATGGATTGAGCCTGATACACCAGACTCGACGTGAGAAAGACATCTTTCTCATGGGAACGGATGATGTCCGGGGACGTTGCAAATGGGTAAAAATGGGCCGAGGGGCTGGGGACCGACGACGACGGAGGAGTGGATAGAGAGAGATCTTCGTCTGTCATTCTGGTGTATGGGGTGCAAGGAGCAATGCGAGAAGGGGGACGGGGCAAATGGGGAGATGGATAGCTTCATCGGCGACGGCGGCGGCCATCGGCTATCTTTCTCGCTCGCTCGCCGTCTCTCCTCTCTACCCCGGACGGCGGGTCGACCATTGGGACCTCGGCAGAATCCACGTGATCTTGACTCACGTGATTACTAACGTGACCACAATGGATCCCGTTTTGGAAGCCGAGCGACTAGGCCGCAAGCGGGTAAGCGTGGCCTCAAGGAATGCCGCGCGGAGCCGCCTGGACTCTGAAATCGTCCCTGAGCTTCTTCACCTTTGGGCTGCTAGTCATGAATGAGTATTTCGGTTTTCAGACTCACCTTTAGTCGCTCTTTTGCCCTATCTTACCTTCTTCTTCTCCCTTCTATTTTTTGTCTTTTTCGTTTCATTTATTTCGGTTTTTGCTTTTTGGTTCTTGTTTCTTTGACCTTCTCTCCGCTTAGGTGCTGAATCTCCCGGCGCCGCTTCAATGGAATATGGGTCCTGATCAGCATGCTCAACTGGACGACATCAGTCTTGTCCTTTCATTCCCCTGTCGCGTGGCTGTGATTCTGGTTGCTGGTATGCTACCTTCTGCCAATTTAACGGCCTCTCTCTTTCAGATCGCCATATTGATTTCTACAACTAGGTTTCTGGGGCTGGGGTGTTAATCTGCATTATCTCCTGAAGAGAAATATTGTGGGTGAACCGTCCCCCTCCCCCACCTTGGACCACGAGAATTCCAACTGACAGATTGCATTTCTAGGATGTTCCTGCCCTTATTCGATATCCCGCCCGGCATTCTTCCCATCAACGACCCCATTACTCCTCGACCTACCATTTAGCGACCCTTCTGACCGTCCCCCTTGTTTTAACCCTGCTGATATTCTGGGCCGCCACACATGGATCTAAGGAACGAGTGGAAGCGCTGGATTACATTCCCCAGTCATACCTCTTCATTTTCATCATCATTATCATTCTCCCGTACAATCGCCTTGCGCGAACCGGACGACACCGACTACTCACCACCTTGAGGCGAATCAGTGTTGGTGGGCTAGCGGAGGCCCAGGATGGCAAATTTGGCGACATTCTCTTGGCCGACGCCCTGACTAGCTACGCTAAGGTCTTGGGAGACTTCGTCGTTACCTTCTGCATGTTCTTTGGATCTGATGTCTCCAGCACATCCAAGCCCCATCGAAAATGCGGCAACGACTATCTCACCCCTCTCATCATTGCGGCTCCCAGTCTTATCCGACTTCGACAATGTTTAATCGAGTACATCCGGGTCCGTCGGAGTGGCCCCAAGAGAGAAAGTACGGGCTTCCAGCACCTGGCTAACGCCTTGAAATATGCGACTGCATTTCCCGTCATCGTTCTTTCCGCCAAATTGAGGAATTACAACCCCCTGGAGATGTACGGATATAGTGAAATGAGTCTATCCCGCCTCCTGTACGTATTACTGCGGTCTGCGCGGCGTGGAACGATTCGACTAATCGATGTTTTAGATACCTCTGCACTTTTATCAACTCTGCCTACTCTTTCTACTGGGATGTGACCAAGGATTGGGATCTGTCCCTTTTCACATCATCCCGCCTCGACCCAGACCATCCGTATGGATTACGTCGCCATCGCTACTTCTCCGACCGGCAGTACTATGCTGCCATCTTGGTGGATCTAGGAATTCGTTTCGCATGGCTTTCTAGGTTCGTGCCAGGATTCCTCTGGCTCACCGAGACCGAGGGGGGTCTTTTTACCATGATGTTCCTCGAGGTTGCGCGTCGATGGATGTGGATTTTCCTCCGAGTAGAGACCGAATGGGGTTAGTCCCCTTCTACCCTTGTGAATGATCATCACGAACTGTCGAGCTAACACTTCATCTCCCTCAAATAGTCAGGAACAACCGTGGGCCGGCACCCGACGATATCCTTCTCGGGGAGTTCAACGGCAAACGAGACGCCGATTGACAACATCTACCGAACCCTCGAAAAATCGCCTTTTCTTCGATAAGAAAAGAAAATAAATGTCATGACTTGTATTTACATGTAGACAGGACCGAGTGTTATTGTTGACTTACGTACGCCTTGTTTTTTACTGTCATTATTTGCTACGCCTTTGAAGCCGACTATCGCTTGTTCTTTTTTTTTTTCACCTTCGCCTTTTTTTTCTCTCTATATAACTACACCTTCAGCTAGGGGATGGCTAGCTTTCCGATAGACTCATATTCACTGTCCTTTCAGCTTGTAACATATGGGCAAGTGCGTTCCGGAGCTGCTTTGTGCACAAAAAAGATCGTTTCGGTCCTTGTTTTTTTTCTCTTTCATAATTGGGATTTCTGGGGGATGGTTGGATGGATAATCACTAATTACATGAGAAGGGCCCCGTTTTCACCTCCAAAAGACAAAATCAAGAAAAATCAAAAATATAATCATGCAAAGTCTTCCAAAGAAAATACCGTTAAGCGTTATTCCAATAAACTCCGTCGCCGAATATATCACAAAATCAAGAGGTTAGATACAGGGTTCATAGGGAAGGAAAGATGCTGGAAGGATATACAAGATATGAGCACATGGACAGGAGGCGAACGATCCAAGATTCAACATAAGAAAGAAAAAGGGTACCAAAGCGATAGATAAACCGCGTCAAGGCTGTCGTGGCTCATCGAAGCATTTGTTCAAAGAGCAAATCTAAGGCCGTCTTTGAGGAGGGTGGTTCTCGAATAAATCCTCTAAGTATGCACTCGGTGTTCTTCCTGGCTGAGGAGAGGAGAGGTTCACACTGCTAGTAGAGGCACCGACGTACGATTGCCTGCTGGGATGATGATGAGGGTCATACGCACCGCTTGCAGGGTGAGGCGGCGTCCCCGGTGGGCTTGGACCTGATCTGGGTTGAGAATAGCCCTGAGATTGCGGACCCATGCCCGACAGGTCGGACGTTGAGAAACGAGTAGTCGAACCGCCGCCGCCAGCGGCAGCGTTTCCGGCAGCATAGTATCCGGCGGGAAGATAGCTTGAGCCTCTATTTCCGCCGCTGTGCATTCCGGCAGTGGGCGAAAAGAACAATCCGGTGTTGGAGCTGGGGACTTTGGACGACCGGCGGTGCGAGTGGCTTGAACGATGTTTCCCACTCATCTTCTCGAGCGATACGGCGGGTGGGGCTCCGTGCGCATGGCTCGATCGCTTCTTCCTCTTGTGGTGAAGCAGCCCCTTTGTTTCTGATGAATGTGCGATCGCAGCCTGACGGACGGATCGGTTCACAGACCATGCGACAAGCCCACGCCAGGCGAGAACGGAAAGTCCAATGAATCCCAAGGCTGCCCCGACGGCAATGAACACGGTGCCTTCAGGCGTGTCGGACTTTTGCATGTAGGGCGCATCGCTCGTTGGCGGCACCGTCACCACGGGGTGGTTGTTCGTCGAGGATGACGAAGAACTACTCGCAGATTCGGTAGATTTCGATTCGGAGTCGGTGGTTGTCGTCGCTGATGAATCCCTAGATCGCGAGTGGGTGGTAGCAGTTTCATCGCTCTTACTGGTCGCAGCATTGGTAGTGGTCGCAGCGTCGGTGGTTTTCGCATCGTCGGCCGTCGTAGTCGCTGGATCCCGATCGTCACTGGTACGTTGAGCCACCGATAATTGAGCAAAGATGATCAGAGCGAGTAGCACGAGCACGAGAGCTGAGCGTCGGCGGGCCTTGCGAGGGCCCACAGGGAGAAAAACCATGGCCAGTTTAAATATGGTCCGATTCGACGAAGAGGACGTAGATGTCGATGGTTTGTGTCCAGCGCTTCAACGGAGATAACCGCGGCGAAATCAAAGATTGTCGCAAAATTTCGCAACGTTCAAGTTAACGAAAGACTTGCGCAGTAGGTGGCGGGCAGGCAATGGGGGCGTAGATCTTTATCGGATAGGCTCCACTCAAACACTGGGTCAACAATCAACAACGTAGAGATGAGACGACGAGCGTCTAAGATAGATCAGATGACAGAATGAAGGACTGCCACCATCAGGCCAGTGATTTATGCCGGGCGGAATCTGGCGAAGAAGTGAGGGACAGGCCCGAAAGCTGAGAATGCAAGTTGGACGCAGAGATCAGCGGGCAGGCAAAGAAGAGAAGAGACGAGCCATTTTGGCGCCCGTGCCCACGCCGGATGCCCCAGGCACCGACTGCGGAGGCGGAACCCGGCACGTGATGCCTATATTTATGTGGGTTGCATATGTAATGCATTCATGCATCTTCCTACGAAAAGTGACAACAACACAGAAACATACAGATACAGTTTATATGACAGCTAAACATCCAATGGTAAAGAAAAAGCCGTCAATGCTTATCCCCAAACAATGCCCAAAAGAAAAAAGAAACAGAACCGGCGTCATCATCAACTGTAATCACTGCTGTTTCTTCTGCACAGCCGAGGAGCTATCCTTCTCGAAGGCAGCATAGGGGACCTGTAAGCTCATGAGAGCACTAAGACCGACATACAAGATGGCCAGACAGACGAAGGAAGCCATCAACCCCATGAAGATGCCTACGCATAGTAAGCAAGTGGGACACTCTCATGATATCCCCAAGGAACCGCGTGGAGCGGGCGAAAACGTACCGGGTGTGAAGTACTGGTATTCTTGAAACAATGATTTGTTGGAGGCGGGTTTTACCTGACGAGCCCTCACCGAATGGTCACGCTTTAGATCCATATGGATGGGGTCCTGGTAAGGGTTGCTTTCTGACTGATAGAGGCTGGGATCGGACTCGTCGAACTCCCTTGGCGATGTCACATATAGGATAGAATACTTCTTTGACTCGGGGAGCCGCTCAATGATGTCGGATAAAAGTCCATCTGCAGTCAAGCATTAGCAAACATTCCGGCCTCGTTATCACCGAACCATGGGTGGGACAAACCGTTGTCTACAAGTTGCTGGGCTCGATCAGATCCCGAGGAAAGGACGGGAAAGTCAATGAGCAGGACGCGGGGAGCGGATCCCAGATCCGAAGGAGGAGAGCCAGCTAAGAACTTGCATTAGTCTCATTACGCATCTCTCAATCGGATTCGAGGTACTCACAAGCCTTATCGACGACCGTGGATTGGGCGCCGCACTCCCGCTCAAGGACATTCTGGATCTGTTTCGCGTCCAGCACGCCAGCAACCTCATGGATTGTCATCGTCGACCGGATGTCCTTATCCTTCCCCGTCATCTTCGCGCCGAGGCGGGGTGCGGACTTGCGGTTAGAGAAATCGGTGCTATGCACACCGGGTTGAGAGGCGATGACATAGTAGTCCGAAGGACAGGAGCTGAGCTCAGAAGAAAGGTCCTGTAACAACGACGTCGCGGTTTTCAGTCGGGCAGAAGAGGCTAGGATCCTTCAGAGTAAGCTTGTTAGCTGCGGTGTTCGGAGAAGCTGGTGAGGTCACAACCCACTCGGAAGTCGAAGCTAGGAAAAAGGGGGAGGTGTCCCGGAAGGCGTTGACAGTTGCTGCTCCAACAGCAAGCAGCGAGAGCCTACCCAAATGCATCGTGGCGAAAGGGGTCGTATGTATGGTGCCTGGGAGTATCTAGACAGGCGCGGTGCTGTCCGAGAAGCCGCAGAATGATGGTTGGAGCCAGGCTGGTGCCGTTGGTCTCGGAGGCGGTCGAGCCGCCCGACAAGGCGGCGGACCTTAGCTTGGCCCAGAGAAAAAAAAAAAAGAAAGAAAAAACTTCTATTATTCCCCAATACATTTACGCTCCCCCTCCTGGTGTCTATTTACTTTGCGTTCCTTTTCCTGTTACTTTTTCTTCTTTCCCTCTCAATTACCGTCTATAATAGGAGGTTGTAAGAACCATGGGACCTGTGGCGAAACGGCGAAAAGTGCAAAGCAAGACCGAGGAGATCAATTTCGATCCCGACGCCCGCCATTCATTCCTAACGGGCTTTCGCAAACGAAAGCAACAACGGGTGAAACATGCGCAGGAAGTGGCAGAGCAAAAATATAAAGAAGCGCAGAGAGAGCAAAGAAAACGGGTTCGTTACGAAGTCATCATGCCCGCCTTGAGACAACGCGGGCCAAAGTAAGCCTGAGGACTAATGTGTGCTCTCCGTTTAGATTCGGCAAGAACGAACCGAAGGATTCCAGCGTGCGATCGAAGAGCATAGAAAGCAATTAAAGAAGATCAACGACGAGAATCGTGGCAGCGACGAGTCCGAATCTGGCAGTGATGACGAGGAGGAAAATCAGGAATGGGAAGGATTTGCAGAGCCGCCGGCGGTGGATTACGAAGCAGAGTACATCGACGAGGACAAATACACGACGGTGACAGTGGAAGAGATGGATCCTTCAAGAGAAGGCTTGTTGAAGTCTCAAAAGGATGACGACTCGAGTGAAGCGGACGAGCAAACAGAGGCGGCGCCCGAAGCCGAGATCAAACAGTCGGCGGAACCGACAAAGAAGCGGATATCCGATAACAAGGCCCCGAAGAAGAAGAAGAAAAAGTTCCGGTACGAAAGCAAGGAGGATCGCAAGCTGACGCGGGCAAAGCAGCGCCAGTCGAACCACAAGAAGGCTCAGGCCCGGCGAGAGCGAGGATGAAGTACAGAGTTAATCAGCCGGGCACGGATACAACCCCGGCGGCAATTCAATTAAATATGTTCTATGTACCTTTCCATGAGAAAGTATATGTTTGGTTCAAAATAGAATGGGGACAAATAGGACAGACAAGCGGCATAGCAACAAGTCCCGCCAATGCACAGGAGGCAATACGTCCAGCCGGCTCTCCCGTCGACGGATGGCAGTAAATGAAACTGCAATACGCAGGCAACTGAAAAGGAAGTCTGTTGGAATCAAGGTCGAATCGAATATTTCCAGATAAACTCTACGCCCGTACCCATAGTCCGTACTTAGACGTTGCTGATGGAGACCTCGAGGTCGTGGAGATCCTTCTCTAGTTCGGCGTGCTTCTTGGCCATCTCCTCGTACTTGCTCTCCCACTGGTCACGAGAGGCTTCGAGGGCCTGGACCTTACGCTCGTAGTGGCCGGCCTTGACGTCGGTTTGACGGAGTCTACCACGCGGGCATTGTCAGCAACGTGGTCCCACGTAAGGTAAATAAGGGGCTGATCCAGGGAGGCATACTTCTCGTTGGTCTCGCGCAGATTCCGATCGGCTTCTTCAGCCTCTTCCTCCAGAAGCTGCAGGCGTCTCTGGAGGGCTTCGTTCTGGGTGTCGTGCTGGGCACTCTGGGTGGCAGAGTCCTTGGCCTCCTTCACGGAGGTCTCCAGCTTCTCCACCTCACCCTCCAAGAGCTGGTTTCGGTGGTTGAGGGATGTGATTTCCTGCTCCTTGGCAAGGTTCTCCTGTTCCAGCGTCCTCACTTTGGTCTTCAACTCCTCAACCTTGGCCTGGGCATCGTCAGCCTCCAGGCGGAGGTTGTTCATTCTCTAGAACATTATCTGTTAGTTTCGATACTGGAGACCGGGACCAAAAATGATCTCAACGAGTTGGCAGGTAACCCATCTCTGGTATGGATGAGGTGGCCAAAAGATAGGAAATAGGGGACGGGGCAGTCGGGACAACGGAATGTGCATGTGCATTTCTAGGAGCTTCCAAGCTACCCCGCCGAAGGGGGGAGGGAAGGGGAATGTCAACTCACTTCCTTGATCTTGTCCATGGTGAGTGATGAGAAAGAGGTCTATGCAAGGGAGCGAGAAAGTATGTATTGAAGAAGATGGAGATGTAGCAGCGGCAGATATACGGGACTGAAAGGCTTTCGCCAGCGAGAAACCAGGAGAAAATGATGGGAAATAATAAAGGGAAAGACCAAGTGGAGAGAGAGAAAGAGACCGACTGCCTGGCGGTCAGCCGCTCTAAACCCTTTCGGGCCGTCAGGTACTTACCAGTCACGGGAGCCCCCTGAGTCAGCACCTCTCCCGGTACGCCCGTCATACAGTATTGTTACTTTACCTACGGTAGTCCTAGGGTACCTCCGGACTACCTAGGGACTCTAGGGACTCCTTCCGCGCTGTCCGTCCCATGGAATTGGGAAGGAGACGCCCCGGGAGCCTCCCGCGTCTCCACGGGCAACCGTCGACAAAAACACCTGCCAATCTAGAATCACCCAAGGGAACTTCCATCCTCACCGCATCCTCATCCCACCATTCACCCGTCGTCCCATCTCTCCCTCAATATCGATCCACCTCATCCCGTTGCATGAAACAACTCGTCGCATAGCCGCCGCCATGCTGGCTCTTCGGGATCAAGAGAACTTGGCACATGCCCATCAAACCGTCGCCGCCTCCAAGCCTCTGAACCAACAGCTGCAGCCGAAAACTCCGGGAGCTCGAGCTCCGAAAACGCCCTTTAAAGTCCCGCTGAATGATGAGAACGACCCCTTGGCCTTTGGGAAGAAAACCGTGAAGGGTACCGGTAAACAAAAGGAAAATGGGAAGCTGTCGGTCAAGGATGCATTTGTCACACCACTGGGTATGCTTAGCAAGGACAAGGCCATACCGCAGCAAGCTGGATGCTTTTGACTATGACTTCGCGCAGCTAACGGCATTGTATAGCAGACCCTCGTCAACGCGCCCCTCTGGGTATGAAAACGACCAATGCGAAAGCCAAGGGATTACAGACTCCCGCCCCTCCCGCAGGGACCGTGAAGCCGGAAAGAACGACGAAAAGAGGCTCCACGCAGAGAGTGAAAAAGTTTACTCCCTTGGTCGAGCAGAGCCAAACAAAGATTCAGGATAAACCGGCCCAGGACGATGTTCCTGACATTGAATATATGCCGCCTAAACCGAAAGGTAGGCCATCGCTCTGCTCCCTGCCCACAGGAGCTTTCCCGTCGCTAACGACCTACAGAGCTCCCCGATATTCCCGACGATATCACGTACGATACCACGTTCCCTCAATTTCACCCGAAGAATCTTGCGCTTGGTCTGGAGAGCGTGTATGGAGATAATGAGGTTGGAAATGACGGTCTTACGAAGAGAGATCGCAAACTGCAGGAGGGTTCAATCGCGTGCGACAGGATGATGGATGAGATGATTCTCGAACAAATTGCAAATATCGGATTTGAGGAAGCCAGCGGAGCGGAGCAACGCGACGAGTCGCTCCGGAAGGATGCCTCGAGGGCCCGTCGAGTGCGAGCTCCCAGTACGAGGATCAAGCAGACCAGCAATCTCTCGACTGTGCGTGCCCGGGATGCTGCCGCGGCTTTGTCGGGAACCGACCGTTCCCTTCCACGAACGAGGCAGGCCGTCAATCCCAAGATCAAACCGAGAGTGACTTCATCTCTGTTTTCGTCGAAAAAGCCACGCGCTCCTACCAATCCATCGTCCATGCGCCATACGGCGGCGACTGCGAGCTCTCGAACAACCGTCGGATATACCAAAGGTCGGGACGTGTCGTCGAGATTGCATGGCACTCCTTCCGATGCCACAGCGCAGCCTGTCCACAAGGGAATCCTGTCGCCGGAGACCTATGTGCAGCCCGACAAGGCACCTTCTGACAGCGTCTTGGATGCGGACTTTGGCGAGTTCGAAACGGACGGGGTGTCTGCGGAAGTCGAGACCGAGCTTCCGACCTATGAAGAAGATGAAGAAACGCAGAATTTCCAGCTGACTCTGTAAAATCGGGTCATCCTTATTTCCCAGGTTAACTCTTACGGTTTATTCTCATTGCGGCGCACGAATGGTCATCGGGGGTCGGGTTCTCGGAAGGGCAGGGAGGCATCGGGGCGTTTCATAATGTGTATGACGTTATTATTGTTTTCTTTTACGACCAACACCAGCTTGTCCTGGATTGATGTATCCATGGATATACCCAACAGTGTATGGGGCTTTAGTTTATGTTATTCTATTCGATTCTGGTGCATTTTGCAATTTGCAGTTCCACAGGTGTAATCATACGGTACGGACCAGGTACCTGTATTTTGGCCGCGGACAGGAGGTACTTCTGAGGTACTTCACCGCTCCCGACCAGAAAGAGAAAAAGAACAATAAAAATACAAATACGATTAAAAATCACAAAAACAAAGTCGAGGCCGCCCAACCCTGGAAGCTCCAGCTAATTGTAGTAATCTGTAATGCTGTAGCACAACGGTCGCGTTACAATTCCGAAATAATTCGCCTTGGTGGCTGCCCCCGTCAGCGGATCTCCCCCGGCCCCGTTGGCCCAGCTCCGGACACTCTTGCTTCTTCCTACTCTCTTCTCTTTTCCTTCTTCCTCTCTCCCCTAAACCCCCTCCACCCCAATTTTGCCGCCAATTCTTCCCAGTCATGGCGACAAATATTCACCCCGAGTCTCTGGAGGACTTCGAGTTCATCCAGACTCCGGCCGCCCCCTGTACCACCCCAGCTGAGGACTGCGGTGTGCGGACAACTTCGGTAGGTCCCGAACGCCATGCCCCCAATTGCAAGTCTTTGGGGAGCTCAATCATGGCACATTCCGTCGGAATCCATCATCTCCAGATAGGGCTAACCATTGGAATATCCTGGCACAGTACCCCGCCATCAAAAATGCCCCCGTCCCGGCGGATTCGGCTGGCAGTGACAGCTTCTCCAACATCCTGCTGTTCTCCCTGCTTCTCCTCGTCCCCTGGTACTCGGCTCGCCAGGTCGGTGGAGGTTTCTACACCACCATCTTCTTTGCCATCTTCACCACCATCCCCATCCTGATGGTGTTTTGGTCCGTGGCTTCTTCCATCTCTCCCCGCAAGAACGAGAAGGCCAAGTATGCCGGTCGCCCCGTTGAGCACTATCTGGATTTCCACAGCGAGCATGACCGCGCCACGTACCACGGAAAGAGCAAGGTCCCCATGGAGGTCTTCTACGAGAAGTACTTCAACGGCGAGGTTGACTTCAAGGGTGATGCCCTGGAGATGCTCGAATTCCGACACGACTGGGCCAACTTCCGCTTCACCATGGGTCTCTTCAAGCACTTCCTCTTCGGCTTCATTCCCGAATTGCTCGTTCACTCCCGCTCTCAAGGTGAGATCATCTTTCCGAGGCAAAGTACCTCGAAAGTTCGAGGAAGATTTTCTAACGTCGTTACCTCCCAGACGAAGAGCAGGTGCGAGACCACTACGACCGGGGCGACGACTTCTACGCTTGGTTCTTGGGTCCCCGCATGATCTACACCTCTGGTCTCATTGGCGATGTCAACAGGGAAGAAACCCTGGAGGAGCTTCAGGATAACAAGCTGGCTGTCGTTTGCGAAAAGATCGGTGTGAAGCCCGGTGATACCATCCTCGACCTGGGTTGTGGCTGGGGTACCCTCGCTAAGTACGCTTCGGTTCATTACGGCGCCCAAGTCACCGGTATCACGCTCGGTCGTAACCAGACTGCCTGGGGTAACAAGGGTCTTCGCACCGCGGGCATTGAAGACTCCCAGAGCCGTGTATTGTGTTTGGACTACCGTGATGCTCCTCGTGTGGATGGCGGCTATAAGAAGATCACTTGCCTGGAGATGGCCGAGCACGTCGGTGTGCGTCACTTCAGCACTTTCTTGTCTCAGGTCTACGATATGCTGGACGACGATGGTGTCTTCTTCTTGCAGATCGCTGGTATCCGCAAGTCCTGGCAGTACGAGGATCTGATCTGGGGTCTTTTCATGAACAAGTACATCTTCCCCGGTGCTGACGCTAGTACTCCCCTGGGTTTCGTCGTCGACCGACTTGAGGCCGCTGGATTCGAGATCAAGGCTGTTGATACCATTGGTGTTCACTATTCTGCCACTCTCTGGCGCTGGTACCGCAACTGGATGGGTAACCGTGAGAAGGTCGAAGCCAAGTACGGCAAAAGATGGTTCCGCGTGAGTATAACCCCCGGATGATGGGGAAATCCCTAGGTTTCTTCGAGTTATGTTCTAATCAACCGCGTACAGATCTGGGAATACTTCCTGGCCTCCTCCACCATCACCTCCCGCCAGGGCGGTGCTACCTGCTGGCAGCTTACTCTGGTCAAGAACATCAACTCTACTCACCGCGTTGAAGGCATCCAAAACCAGTTCGGCCTTAACGCGGCTCGTGAGGCCGCTGCTCAGAACGTGGGCAACGGCGCCCGCCCCAGCGCTCACGTTCCTAACAAGGCGTAAATGCAACGTCTCACTAGGCGCGTCAGTGCTACTTTGAACGTCAGTAATCTGATAAATTGCCTCGGGCTCTCGCCTTTTGGCGCAAGGGCCCGTTACATAGCCCCCGGGGCTTGGTGAATCAAACCGAAGAATGGATCGAACAGACTCCGATTTATTAGCAAGATTAAGAAGCAAGGAATGGAAATTCGGGCAATCAGTTGTCAGGAACCCGCTTCGTGTGAGATGCTTCTGGTTTAGAACCCGTTTTCGCTCGATCACGGGCAAGCGGGTGGTAAATCTTTACCAGAAGAGATGTATGTACTAATGAGAGATAGACAATCTGATATGTAATTATGGATGGCGACCAATTCTGGCTCCTTTCTTTTCTGGTATCATTTATGTACAATAAGAGAAAGGCTCGCTGTGCTACATATGTTCATCATACAACAAAAAAGGCCTTGTCATAAAAGCCAACGAATGGCTTGCTAGACCGACTAGTGAACTGTGATGATAAGTTCCTAGTCCATTCGCTTGTAGAGCTTAGCCTTGCTGCCCCCGGCACTAGAACAGCATGAAGCGTCAGCTTTCGCCGGTTCTCTATGGAGAGTGGATTTGTTGAAAGACTGAGTCGATGCGGGTACGTCTAACGCCGGGTTCTTAGTGAAGAATCCGTCAGGTCGTAACATCATGCTAATTCGCTCCATTGGCATGACGGGGAAGTCTTCGATTCGGGGGTTATGCGTCAGGCCGAATGCTAAACAATGCAATCGTTAGTTATGCTGGTCTCTCTTTCTCAAGTCCGAGATTCTCGAGTCATGTATATATATATACTCACAGTGCCATAGAACCACATCTTCGTCTTCGGTCTTGTCGTTCCGTTGCACCCAGGTCTCAACACCATGGGCCTTGGTGCTCTGGTTGGTGAACTCGCCGGCGGCGAACAGTTCATCGTCCTGGTATTTGGTGACCCAGATGGGTTTGCTGGCAAACTCGGCCCGGCGGTAGCCCATGGCGTTCTTGCTCAGGAGCAACATCTGGCTGGGTACCGTTACCAGCTTGTATGAGATGGGCTTGTAGGTTACGGGGTTGATGACGTTGTCATTGCGGATTTTGAAGACCCGATGGCGATTGACGTCGGTATTCGCACTGCTGGAGTTCCGAATAACAGTCTGCTCGGTTGTGTATCCGACAAGGTAGGGGTTGTTCTCATCCTCGGGAAGTGGAACGCTGTCCTCGTAATAGACGGTATTCTTGAAGCCATCGATGGCCGGGTCAATTCGCATGGAGAACATGTGCTGGTGGAAGGGAGCCATGACTCCCGGACCAACGTTGGTACCCCAAGCGACGGTTTCTCCGTTTTCGTTGTCGAAGGGGACCGTTGACAGGATTCCAGTCGCGCGGACTTCAAGCTCGATATTGGCCGCCTGGTCGAAAATGTAGGCGAAGATATACTCGTAATTTGCAACGGTGCAGATCATCTGGAGTACAAGCTGGCGGTTACGCGAAACACTGGCAGTCCCAGTTCTGTAATTGGTGTGCTTGTACTGGAGGCCGTTGTCTTGTTCGTGCATGCAAATAACATTCTGCAGAAGGATCGGGTTTCCCTTCGCATCTGCCCTGTAACCATTGAAGTATTTAATGTGGCCTAGACAATCACACCCCAGCGACAACTGATTGGCATTGAGTCCGAAACCAACATCCCCAACATCGAAGGCCTGCTTGCGATGATAAGGCGCCCGAGGGTCTAACAAACAAGGGAGCATTGATTAGCATCAGGGATATGGCCATCTTCCACGCAAGCTTACTCACCTCCGTAGGGAACAGTCATTTCTGAGACCGACAGGCGATAGAAGACATTGCGGTTATCATAGGTCACGTTATGGATAACCATTCCCTCGCGGTTGTTGAACCCCACTCGGAATCGCCACTTCTGCCAGTAGATGGAGTTACCGTCTGCAGAAAATGACGGTCCTTCCGGCTGCTGTACAATGTACGGCTTGAGGTCCTGGCGGAGGGGTTCGTCCAAGAGGTCATGTGCATACTGAACCGTTTTGACAGGTTTCCATGGTTGGGTCTCGACAGTAGCAGCGTCTACACCACCCGGGAGATAATCGATTCGCACCAATTTCTTAGTGGGACCGTCGAAAACAGGACAGAACTTGCACGGCAGGGAATAATGGTTATTTTCGGGGTGGTCCACCGCAACCATGTACATGAAGCATTGGAACAGCCGGCGCTTTTCGTTGTCGTTATCGGTGCCGTACATCCAGGGGTCGTTGCACACCGACATGCCCGGTGGCAATTTAAGTTTCTCGATCTCGGCCTGAACTGCTGGGTGTTCCATGCATACCCGTTCAATATCGGCCAGTTCGTCGACATCCATCGGTGGCTAGGGAATTGTAAGCGGGAGGACATCAAGCAATATGGCGGAGTGGGACAAGGGAAAGGGAGAGAGAGAGAGAGAGAGAGCTTACCTGCACCCCCTCTGGAAGTTCTTTCGTGTAGATGATTGATTTAGTGTCTGCATTGATTAAAGTCTTACAGCACACCCCGCTGTCAAGACGGTGGAAGTAAGAATACAAAAGACGCGCTGGTTTGGGTGGCAAAGGCTTTCTCAGCCGTTCGGCCTCGATATATGGAAGAACATCCTTCTTGATAGGCTCCGAGATATCAATTCTGTTGTACCGAAGGGGAATGCCTGGGAAAGCAGCCTCCAAGATCCGGACAGCCAGCCGAATCTCTTCAGGCGTGACAGGATCGAATGGATGAAGCACCATGGTGTTGGTAGGTATGTAGAGCAGAAGGATGAAGAAGAGAGGTCCAGAGAAGTTGCTTGAATGACCCTTTTGGATGAGGGCCTTCTAGCCCTTTATATAGAAACATGCTCGCCTTGTTCCGCCGGGGAAAGGACGGCGATGACACGGAAGTATGGATTGTGAGGAGGCTCCTCCACCATGGGCTGGATGGACATGCCATTTTGGGCCAAGTAACCGCCGGCGGTGGGGCGCGTTTAATGGACTGACGCTAAACATCTTGGCCACTGAGTAAGTCTGGGCACTTTCGCCAGGAGAATTGCGAGTTGGTCATCGCCAGCGAATCACATGAGGTCGGTGGTCACGATCTCCTTGCCATTCCTCTTCAGGCCTAGTGCTGGTCGCCCCCTCCCGTGACTGCCCCAGGGTCACGGGATCGCGGCGGAATTTGTTCTGATTGACTGCTTCTGCTAACTGCTAACTACTGCGACTTACTCCATCCACTTACTCCGAGACGATAATGATTCCCCCAAAGCCCCCATAAGCAAGGTTCCGATTGGGTATACCCCGTGAATCCAATGGTCCGCAGCCGGTGCAATATCTCCTGCTACAGTATACCCCGCCTATAGGTACGATAAGATTAGCATGCGATGATCTACTGTACATCTGCATAAATCCTCAGCATGAATCAATTTGCCGTTAGCACTCCCTCGAGTGTTTCCCAAAGCGACAATGCTCAAACCTCCACAAATAAAAGATCTAGAAGAACCGGTGCAAAATGGACTCGCTCGGGTTGTTTGACGTGCAAGAGGCGCCGAAAACGATGTGATGAAGCAAAACCCAGGTAAATATAGACCGCAGTTCCACATTGCTCACCGGTCAGCTTGCCTAATTTGGATGAGTAGCTGCCGCAACTGCGTGCGATTGGGGTTCACCTGCGAAGGCTACGGCTCAATGTGGGCGCAACCCCTAGACCCGTCGGCCCATGTGTTTCAGTCGGCCATGCCACCAAAGCGACGAAGACTCAGTGAATCGCCTATGTCAGTCTGCTCTCCGGCATCCATGGAATCCCGGGATTTTTCCAGATCTTCCTTGTCCATCTGCCATGTATCGTCTGCCGCCTCTTCTCCGTTGAACTCCGGCTACACTGAGACTCGTTCGCCAAGTACTGAGATCAGTGATCTTAACGAGAATGATGACGCTGCATCCAATGATGCGTCAATGAAAGACCTTTCAGTGGTCTCTCCAAAACCCCCCGGGCACCTCAGCCACCTGTCGACTCTTGAAACCCACTATCTTCAATACCATATGGAGCAAGGTTCGAAACTACTGGCCAATCTAGAAAGTGATGAAAATCCGCTACGATCATTGATTATTCCCCGAGCTTTTTCATCTCCCCTCTTGATGAAGGCGCTGTGCGCCGTTTCCGCAGTTCACCTTGCAAACCGCTCTCAAAACAGCCTGGATGCTCAGAACGCCGCGGCCAATTACTACATCCGTACAATGAGCGGACTGCGCTCTGCGCTAACCGAATTTCCGCGCAAGAAATTTCCTGACGAGTCGATCTTAGCTGTGGCTTTACTCTGCAAGTATGAAATAGTGCGGGGGAGCGTCAAGCAGTGGGCGGTTCATTTGGATGCCCTGGAAAAGCTAGTCATCTCCCGCGGCGGGTTGGCTTCGTTTGACAAGGACACAGCAGATTTTCTCTGGGGACTGTATGGAATATTCTCCCTTTGAAGTATTCGAGGCGACTCATGGACACTGACACTACGTCGCTATAGTTTCTTGTACGCGCACAATGTGGCCAAAATCACCAATCGCCGGCAAATTACCCTCATCCCCGGGGCAGAAAACTTCAGTTTCACCAAGCTAGACATTTATATTGGCTATACTGAAGAGATCATCAAGTTATGTGCGCGGATTGCAGACCTGCCTCTTCTTAGTCAGGATCCAGTGGCTTTGGGATTGGAGATACATACGATGTAAGTTCACCCCGCCGGAAAGGGAGAGATGCCACAAGGAACCGGAAAGCTAAATGAAACCCCTCAGAGACACATCTCTCCGCGACTGGACCCATACCGCAACGCACTACACAGTACCCCGAGGAACAACAGAGGCTACTCTGCGTCGCCTTCGCATGGTGGCCGAGTGCTTTCGTGACGCGGCATACATCTATCTCCACTCCACTTTGAATCGAATGAGTAGTCAAGACCACACTACCCAGTGTCTACCCTCGTCGTGGCCGGATTTGGTTACCTTGTCAAAGCATGAAGCTCTCGAGCGTTGCTTAGAGCGTATCAAATCCTTTCCACTCGATCAACATTGCGAATATTCTGCTCTCACTTTTCCTCTTTTTATCACTGGCTGCGAAACCCAGGACCCTGAGGCTAGAGAACTTGTCATCGAGTCACTTACAAAACTAGAGGCTAATTTCGGGATTGGGAATGTCAAGCGAGCCAAGGAGTTGTTGAGAATCCTGTGGCATGGGGCGCATATGCATTGGTTGGATGTATTGGAGCAATTGAAATGGGGTTTGATACTTGCCTAGGGTGGCATTCTCGGAGGAGTATTGAAAGAACATGTACCCGGCAATCAGATTACTGTCATTCTTGATGTATAAAATTTTTTCTTTGTATCTATTACGTGGGATGGTGATCTTCTCGCCGTCGAGTTTCATTCTTGGCATGAATATATTAACACTATGAAACATTCGGCAACTATAATGGTCGATGTTCCCGAGTCTAGTGCCCAAAATCCTCTTCAAAATCACTTGACCAATTTATATTTTCGTTACGAAAGGTATCAACTTAATCCCATATTAACCTCGTCCCCCAAGCCCAGTTCTCGCTCCGCCCGTTCAGTGCCCCCAGCAGCTCGAGTACCCCAGCGATCGAGATGATCTTGCGCGTGGGCAATCTCTTTTTCTCGCATACTTGTACTTTCACTGGTAGCGTTACTTCCTTGCGCACTTCCATCCAAGCCATGACTGCCGCTGGAACTCCGGGAATAATTGGATAGTTTTCGGGCCGGGATGCTGATCGGCCTGGAGGTGCTTTTGCCGAGGTTGGAACCAGGAGCCGACGTTATTCTGCCGAGATCTACGGACGAGTTATTGTTGGAGGCTGTTGGTGCAGAGGAGATGTTGCTGGCTTTGTCGCTTACACTCTTCGAGCTCCCAAACCACCGCCGTCTCCGCGTTTTGGAGGAGGTAGACGGGGCGAGACTCTGGGAATCAGCATCGGCTGTTGAAACGTCAAGAACGCCGGATTCCTTCTGTTTCTGCTGCTCGAATGCCTGGGTTAAGCCGGACGTAGCCTCTGCAGATGCTTTCTCCGATCCTAAAGGGATTTCCACCAGCTCGGCATCGCGACACCATTTTCTGCGCCGAGTATATCGATCCCAGCCATCTTGGCCACGACGACCGTCGTTCCACTTTTAAAAGGTGTCCCTACAGTCAGCTAACGGTACCAGCATGGTGGAACATTGATGTAAGGGAGTAAGGACTAACCTTGTTATCATAGTAGATCCAACCACCGCCATCAGAGGTTTTAGCGTCTGCTTTGCTGTGTGACTCGTCGGCACCTTCAATGCGCCACTCACTGCCCTCTACCCAGCGCCACTTGGCGCTGCCATTTTGCACTTCGGGCAGCTCGAATTCGTCTTTGGCGGGAACATGGTTCAGATGCTCATCCGTCCATGAAGCACGTTCTGAGGGGAACAGAGAGTAGGTCCACCCTATTCCAAGCCATCGACGTTGGTTTTCATATATTATGAAGGTAAAGCGCACGCCTGAGGAATCTCTGTGTCGCCGGGTTGCAATGTTCATGGCATGACCATGGCTCTGCGTTCGCGATGACATTTTGTCGACGTTCATCGCGAATGAAAGGCCCGTGACTATGGAAAATATGCGGCGGACCGTTAGGGATCGCCAGAGGATAACGCGTGACACCCTCGCCGGGCGGGAATGATAAGTGAGGATGACGGTGCCTACAATTAGGATGACACGACGAGTAGTGATGAGATGTAAAGGAGGTAGAGTCAACGCAACCCAGATTGGGGTCACGAACAGGATGCGGAAGAAGAGAGTGGTGAGAGCCGGTCTGGTGGTGGCAGAGGTGGCAGTCCTTTGAGTGGACAGGAAGTCAGTCAGCTCCAAAAGGGGCTCCAACAAGATATTGCACCGCGTGGTAAAGGTGCGCATGGTTTCCACGATTTCATCAAGGCTGTCATGGTGGCGCAGGGAGCCATCGGAAGCAACTCTTTGATGGCCCGGTTTGTCCCCGGAGAAAGCTCTCGATGACAGGGGAGAATAGCGCCTCCAGTACATGCCCAGGATGAGGCCGGTTACGAGCAACGGCGGGCCGGCAAATAGAATGATGGCGTCGCCATATAGAACTATCGCCCAAAAGGCCGACACGAGGAGGAAGCTCTGCCATGCATCGCCGCTGGTCCAGGTCAACAAGCCCACCAGTTTATTCAGGGGTAAAATGAACGGGTGCGAGTAGGCCAACGCTCGCGTGACGGGCGGCGGAGTGGCTACCAGCAGCGGAGATTTACGGTGAACAATGATGCTGGAACGTTGCTTGGATGTCAAGGACGAGCCGGAAATGGTGGTGGGAGAAAAGGCAGCGACCGTCGGAGGCTGGGGGTCCGTATGGTCCTGCGAGTAAGTTGAGGGTGCCATGGAATCTATCCACGGAATATCGTCTATCAAAGCATGAGCATCCGTACGAGCGAGGGTCCTCAGACCTTCCTCTCCGGGGAATTGCAAAGGAATCCCTGCAGATATGGGACCGAACACGAGGAGGGATGGGGTTGAGAAGTAGGCAGTAGACATACCGAGAGCTGCCATCCAACAGAGACGTCATATGCATTCAGCAAGGTCATCGCGGGCGGTGAGGGGAAAGAGGAGAGAGCGAGAAAGAGAGGAAGAGAGGAAGGAGGGAGGGAAGGAATAAAGAAGGAGCAGTGGAGGAGAGGCGAGGCGAGGAGAGCCAGGCACAAGAGCTCAAGAACAGCGAAGGACCCGCATGAAGCCAGCGCGCTCTGATCGTCTGCGGGGAAAAGCAAAATTCACCCAAAAAAGAAGTGAAGCTTTTCTGCTCGGGACATGTGACTGTCGGCCTGAGGTGCCCAGACTTCCGGCCCCAGGCCCCTAGCGTCGAAGGCCTCGGTGCCTCAATGCCTCAGTGCCTCAGTGCCTGGGGCAGGAACGCGGACTAAATCCCGCCGAATTTTTCCATCCTTCCGTTTGTTTCCACCGCCCAAACACCCCCGTCCTCTTCGCCATCTCTACGTCCACCTTTTCTTTGCGGTCATCGGGGTTTTTTTTTTTCTTAATTGAAGCTTTCCTTTCTCTTCCCTTCGCCAACATGGTAAGTGGTTCCTGCAGAGTCTCCTCAAAATGAGCGACCCCGGAGAAAAGGGACCCGTGCTGATGGATATCCACCTCTTTGAATAGGCCCATCGCCTCGTTACTCAAGTGGTCGTTACCGGTGCCCGAGTCTTCGGGCGAGCCTTTGCCGAGGCCTACAAGCAGGCGTCGGCCGCATCAAAGCATGGCAAAGGCGCCGCGGGCGGAAAGTCGGGGGGCTTCACGTCGTCGGGTCTGACGCTGGACGAGGCATGCAAGATCCTCAACGTGAAACCTCCGCAGGGGGGTGAGGCCAACCTGGAGCAGACGATGGAGAGGTTCAAGAAATTGTTCGATCTCAACGACCCCCAGAAGGGTGGCAGCTTTTACCTTCAAAGCAAGATTCTTCGGGCCCGTGAGAGGATAGAGATGGAAGTCCGACAAGCCGAGCGAAAGGTGGCCCACGACAAAGAACTACAAGAGGGCTGGAAGCCGAAGGTGTACAAGGATCGGTGATCTGCTTCCTAGCTATTCATTACAACCACCCCGCGACGTTTTCATTCCGACTGCGACCCCGGCTTCCAGCCGATCCCGAAGCTTCAGCACGCCAAGGGCACACGCCACGGACACTGTGACCTCGCGCATCTCTTGCCCCCATCGGCATTCTTTATCTGCAGCATAGCAAGGCGTTTTTGGTGATTCCAAGACCTAGATTGGCAAGAAGTCTAGATCTCCTTTATTCTTACCCTCTATTATTGCGCCGAAAGACGGATTCGCCGTCTGAGCGACCTCCTTCGATTCCGGCATTTTCTCCGCTCTTACATTCCGAAAGATTAGGATTGACTCATGTATTATAAATAAATGTCTTGTGTATATTCTATGTACAATGAAGAAGAGAGTTGAAGGCGATGACTATGATCCTTTTATAAAAAGCCATTGTTAAGGACAAGCAAACCCCTTCCGAGCGGAACTGCGCTCGGCGGCGTTTAGGAGTCAAAAGCCGAAAATTTCCCTTTTCCACCCCTCACCCCTTGACATTCTTCACCACCACTTCCTCCTCCTACTCCTCCCTCCTCCTCCTCCTCCCTCCTCCTCCCTCCTCCTTCCTCCTTCCTCCTTCCACGACGTCACGACTTCACGACTTCACGACTTCACGACTTCACGATCAAATGGGTCGTCCTTCCGTTCCCTTGTCGGCCACGCTCCCGCCGTTGGTTATGGGCACGGCGACATTCAATTCGCAATACAACCCGGATCCCTATGCGCTCCCAACTACCGAACTGGTTCATCGGGCCTTTGCCAGCGGCGTGCGCGCCTTCGACACTTCGCCTTACTATGGCCCCGCCGAGGAGCTGCTCGGTCGTGCGTTGGCCACTGACTTCGTGCGCTCGACATACCCGCGCGACTCCTACCGGCTGCTCACCAAGGTCGGCCGCGTCGCCGGCTCGGCCTTTGACTACTCGCCGCGGTGGGTGCGCCAGAGCGTGCGGCGCAGCCTGGCCCGCCTACACACCGAGTACCTGGATGTGGTCTACTGCCACGACGTGGAATTCGTGTACCCGGCCGAGGTGCTGGCGGCCGTGCAGGAGTTGCGGCGCATCCGCGACGTCGACGGCACGGTGCGCTACGTCGGTATATCGGGATACCCCGTCGACGTGCTCTGCGAGCTGGCGGAGATGATCCTGCGCGAGACCGGTGAGCCGCTCGATGCCGTCATGTCCTACGCCAACTTCACCCTGCAGAACACCCTCCTGGTGTCTCAGGGTCTCCCGCGTCTGCTGGCCGCCGGTGTCGATGTTGTCCCTAATGCGTCGCCTCTGGGCATGGGCCTTCTGCGCCGCACGGGTGTCCCGATCGGCAGCATGGGCGATTTTCATCCGGCGCCGGACGCCCTGCGCGCCGTCACCCAGGAAGCCAGCCGCTTCGCTGACTCCCAGGGCGAGAAACTCGAGGTGGTCGCCATTCGCTTTGCACTGGAGTCCTGGCTGCGCGAGGGCAGCAAGGTTGGCGCCCTGGGCCCGCCTCTGGCCCGCTCCCCCGAAGCCGACCCGGGCTTCTTGTCCGTCGTGAACGTGGGCACCGGCGAGCGTCTGGGCGTGAGCGTCATGGGCGTGAGTAATGTCGACGAGCTGAACGAGTCCCTGCGCGTGTGGCGCAGCATTGTCGAGGGACTGGAGAACCGGGACGAGGAGGTCGAGGAGGACCGCAATACGCAGGGTTCGTCGACCCTGGAGCCGACGGCTGCGAACGCCCCGACCGTCCTGACCCCCTCGGATGGCGTTATCACTGATCGCGCCTGGTCTCGCGATCGACGGGACCGCATCCTATTGCTTACCCGACAGATCCAGTCCATCCTGGGTCCGGACTGGGTTGATTATACGTGGCTCAGCCCGGGCCCGGATTTCGTCAATTCGCTGCCGGCCGAGCACCTGGCGGCGTTGGAGCAGGAGCAGCAGACGACGGCCCCCCAGGATGCTCGGGAGCGTGCTATAATGACTCCCCCCTTGGATGTATAGTGGACTCGAAGATACCCGCGTACTTTCGTTCGCAGACCTGTTTATAGACTTGTGTGATTTTTTGTTCTTGGGAACTGCATGAATGTTGGTCCTCCATGATGACACGGAAAATGCTTGGCCTCATTTGATGTTTGTAAATAGATTTTCTGTTGGATCTATTGTTATTGTGTGCCTCTGGCCTCGTTAGATATAGAGTTTGTCATCAGATCGAAGAGGAAATAAATAGAGCAAGGAAAGAAAGAAGCCACGAATCAGCCCTGGCCTTCTCAACTATTAGCTGTCAACACACAACATTCAGCAATCCTAAATCCGATCCATGAGCATCCTCTCCAAGCAATCGCATATAGCGTTTCCTTGATGAGAAAGAGGTGGAAAGGAAACTTTCGTAGAAGGGAATGAAGACTCGATCGTCCCCATCGGTTTGCCATTCGATTTTGCTTCTAACTCAACTGTCTGTCTGGTTCATTCAACTAGCGAATGCCAGCTAACGGGACGAACATGTGGGGATCCGACATTCTTCTTTCTTATTCTTGGACTGACTGCTTGGAACAGCCAGGGTTTCGATGCCATAGCTGAACTAAATCGAGTACCTAGAGAACAGTCAATGGAGGACAAGTCAGGAAAGCACCCATCTGTCACCCTCATATTGATACCAAATGTCAAATAACTTCCAACCCGGCTCTGTGTCCTTGTTAGTGAGAAGATGATGGGCCTATGCCCAGAATGACGGTTGTTTATCTGGATAGACATTGAAATGAACAGCAGCAAAAAAGCAAGCCAGTCTGCCACAGGCAAGTTGGCGAGCATGACCATTCGGTAACAATAGACAAAAATGTTGTTGGCCAGAGCAGTGACCAGTGCGTCCTGCCTGCTCAAGATGCCTAACGGGAGGGAAATGGCTGCAAACCCCAGCAAGGAAAAAAAAGACTTCCACTCCTCAAAATGTCGCCTGTTCATAAAACAAAGGGTATCTGATACGTGACCAAAATATCTAAACACACGGGCATAACTGTTATGGTACAAAGAAACGGTCTTTCGTTTCTCTGGATCATATAATACACGTCGGAACGGTTCAACCGGCAGTGGGTATTGGTGGAAAGCTCAGCTTTCTCTATCATACCTTAGCCCTGGATCGTCGAGCCAAGTTCCTTCTCTTTAAGTGTAAGGTCTTTGTCCATTTCAGACTGGGTTTTGTAGCCACCAAGTTCCATGGCCCGCGCGTTGCTGATAGAGTTCGGGATAGAAGATATATCGGGTCGCAATCGTCGGAGACGAGTAGCTCGCTCCCGCGACGCTTGCTGCTTTCTTTGCATCTTCGTCTGCTTCTCCTTAGGTTCCTGCGAGGGCCGCGTAGAGGGCGGGGAACTGGAAGGCAAAGGGGGTGGCGGAGGAGGAGACGCTTGCGGAGGTGGAGGTGGCGTGGGAGGTTGATGATATTGAGCAAACCGAGGGTTCGTCTGGAAGATCTCACGCAGCTGCCATCTTTGCTCGGTGTACTCATCATAGTTCGCGGCAATGATGGCCTCCAAGATGCTGCACCGGGTCTGTCCTGACAAGGCGTTGGAGACCATGCGTTCTTTGAGAGCTCGGTATGCCTGAGAAAATGCCTTGAAGACCAGGGCAATCTCCCGGGTACCACCGGAGATATCGTTGTCCGCGTTGTTGGGATCTTCGATAGAAAGGCGGTCGTTGTTTCCCTTGACCTGGTATACTCTCTGTCGAATGAAGCGTCAGCTGGTGAGATACATTGTAATTCGTGATGCGGGCGCGACTAACCTTGTTAAAATAGCCAGGCGGATCCATGCGGATCCCAACTTTTTCATAATCGAACCTGTTTCCATAGAATTCAAAGAAGTCCATAAGGATACTGCCCAGGTTAGGCGCGGTGTGACCATGCGGCAAGTGCTGTAGAAGACTTGTCACGAGACAGATGATTGAAAATCCTCCTAGGCCGCCGGTTGGGACTTCATTAAGGCCACGAAGGAGCAGGAATTGCTTGATCACAGCGACAATAACCGGAATGGCAGGGTATTCTGATTTCCACTGCTGGAAGGTGTCGTTGGCCACGATTCCACTGTCGTTATCGAAAGACAGGTCGACCTTCAGCCCTGTCATTTTATCGACGAACTTCAGGATAGGGACCCGCGCATGTGCGATGGTCTCGATTGAACCGGGAACCGCGATGTCCAAGTTTTTGAGGAACGCAGAGAAAGCGTAAATTTGGCCTTTCCGTTCGCCAAACGTTTTAATTCCGGTACGCATGAAATTGGTCGAGAGCATAACAAGATCTATATCAGCGGTGGGCAGGTAGAGCCCGGAAGCAAACGAGCCAAAGGCACGAAGCTGCACGCCGTAATACCGATTCTGGAACGCGGATTGGAGTCTCGACACCAGATCGGCCCGAACGATTTGCTCATACTGAAGGGGCTTAACCCAATGGTAGAAACTGAGAATCTCATTATGTAGCCTGTAATCACGGTCAGAATGAGCCCGCCACGTTAACACCCCGGAATCCTGTTTGAAAACTCACCTCGAGCTTAGATGTAATGAAGCCTCCGTCTGGCTGAACCACGGGGTCCCTGTTTCAGTGGGGCGTCGTTTCCACTCGTCGATGATTGACGCATCGGAGGAATATCTGCTCAGCGGCTTGCCCGTCTTCTTGGAGAACCCCTTCATCTCGTCGTCGTATGTTCTCTTCCGGTTTCCAAACGCAGATTCACCTTGGCTCCTCGGGCCCGAGGGCGCACCTTCTGGAGGCTTGTATTTGGCTTTCTCCTCATCGACCAAGCCGCCAAATGAGATGAAGTCTTCATTATCCTTCACCGCATCCGTTTGCGCCGGCTTCTGAGAATTCGCCGCAATGCGAGCCTTGCGGATCAACTTAACCACGTCCACCTTCTTAGATTGAGTGTCATCTGGCGGCGGTAGAACGGTGTATGGATCTGGATTTGACCACTTGGGTGCGGGGGGCGCTGCGGGTGTCGAGGCAGGTTTGTCGTCGGATTCCATCGCGCGCTTCTTGCGAGGGTGGGAAGCCTCGTCGTTGTCTGACGAGGAGACCTCCATGTCGGCTTCATCGCTGTCGCTGAGGTTTTCGATGGGCGCGAATTTCATCGACGGTTGCTCGTCGTTCGTTGTGTGGGCGACGAGCTGGTCGGGGGTGGTTTCTCGCTTGCTTCGTAGCAGTGGCCGTTCCGATGTACCGGGTCGCGAGTAGCGGAAAGTAAATTCATGTCGCGGGTGATGTGACCGTCGGTCATGATTTCCTCGAAATTCAAATGCTGGCGGTGGCATGTTGATAGGGTTGTTAGGGGAAAACCAACAGGCGCCACGCGTGAAGAAGGCGATGATGTCGCTAAAGCAGTATCCACAATGTAGTGGGAAAGACGCGATGACCTTTTTTTCTACTTTTTTTTGGGCGGCGGAGGAGAACCTTCTATCTGTGGCAGGCGGTGAACCTCCTCACACGCGGTCCGTACTGCACGCTAAGATGTCCTGACCACCAATCTGACCGCCAACGCCAGACTGACAGCTTTAACTATTGCACACCTCTGCTACTATCGTTTGCGACAAATGCCAACACTGCGCTTTTCAATTCACTAAAGATTGGACTACTTGACTGGTTATCTAGGGGCTATCCTGGACTCCTATCTATTCGCTTCCCAAATTTTCAATCCCGCCTCCAGCTGATGGATAAGCTTTGGATCCACGGCCATTCCCGAGAAGCTGACTCGGCCAAGATGCCATTCAACCCAGTCTTCAGCTCGAGCACCGCTTTTCGCTCGCAACAGACCGACACTCACGTCGATCAGTAAAGGTCGCTCTTCGCAGTGCCAGAAAACAGTTGCACCGCAGCGGCCACAGAACTCTCGGTAAATCCCCGGCGAGCTTTCATATTGCCTCATGGTACCCAAACCAAATGATAACGCAGTACCGTCCGCGTTTTGGAGGTTTGATTTGGGTATGAAAGCCCATGTCTGAATTGGAAACCCGCTCGCCAGACGGCACGATCGACAGGCACAAGTGCCAGCCAGATATTTTTTGCCTTCATCTCGCAGCCACCATTTCACATCCGCAGGGTTTTCGGGTGAACCTGAATGGTAGGGAACCAGCAGGTCAGGCCAGGGGGAGGACGCGTCGTTCGAGCCGGGATCCGACGATGTGACGTAGAATTCAATGCCCCCACAGTGACACCCAGCTGGCAACCGGCGGTCATCCTCGGTCCATTCCTCGATCTTTCTTTCATCCTCCCGGCCTTGCTGGCAGTGTGTATCGGCGTACAGATAACAGCCGGGGCTGGTAGCTCCTGGATCGACAGGAAAAAAGGCGCTTAGGCCTCTGTCCCGAGTGTCTTTCGCCTGCCAATGTCGTATCAATTGGAACGGGGGTGGGTTTTCCTCCCATAGTCCTGCAGCGACAAAGTACTGCTCCGTTTGCTTTTGACGGGCGAAGACATGGGCACCACAAGTTTTACAAAAGTAGCGGCTTATACAAGGTGATTCTTGGTATTCGCCAAGGGATTCCAGGTTTGGAGGCCGTGATTGCAGGGGATAGTATGAAGAACACAACTGCCCAGAGACGGCGCGACAAGTGGTGCAGTGACAGAGATCGAGAATTGAGCGGCCTGACAACGGTCCCAGCACGACCTCCTGCGTGACCCCCTTGCACAAACAAGAAATGCGACCGGCCATTGACAATATCTACGTGAGATCAACTCACTTTATCGGATGTCGATCTGTGGGGAATCTTCTGTTACACTTCGTACTGTGTAGTTGGTTGTTGATTTGTATGGAGTACTCCGCAAGAACGCAAGTAGTAAGCTACGCGAGGGTCAGCAGGGAAGAACCAGACTGAAATGATGTTGGGAATATTTGAGAAAATGTATTCAGCCCCATGGAGCTGGACATTTGGTCCCAAAGGAAAAGAAAAAGTCAAAGATAGTGATACCCTTCAAGCTTAGGGGTGTGTTCACCCCGGGCACAATATGGTAGGCAGAGGGTATGATATGATAACGGTGTTGTTGGCAGAGCGAAGATCAGGCCACCGGTTTTTCTCGTGCGCCCTGCAGTGTATGCAGTATTGTTTGAATACACTTTGAACCGTTTCTTTTAGAAAAATCCGCAGATTCCAAGGATACTCAGGTTGGGAATCGACAAGACCAACGAGGTGTTGGCCACTGTAGCGCGAAACTATGAGGACTTCTGCATACCCGACGACAGAATCAGGGTAAACTTCAGGAAGTGCGAGACTTTGAAGGTTTGAACCAGCGAAAAAGGAGTCATCATGGAGGGCTTAGCCATGCGGCACATGGCTCTCAACCAGACCGACGCAAGAAGCGCCCGATTCGTTCCACTTGGACACTAATTCTGAAGCTAGAGAAGCTGAGAGGTCCATTCCACGGGCAGCATGGCCATTCAGAGGGCGTGGCGGGAGGCCTGGTTGCAGAAATCTGCTCATACTAGGAATATTACGATGATAATAACAAGAAACAATATTGGGGGCGTGCGAGAAGGCAGAGGCGAGAAAGAAAGAGAGAGAGAGAGGAAAGGTGAAACAGCTAGCGCCGTGTATAAATACCCCGCCCTGTCACTTTCTTCCCGCCGATTCAAATCACCTCCAACTACCTCCATCCATCCCAAACGTTCCTGATTCCTGCAATCTCGCTTCACTCTTATCATCATGGGTACGTGGCTGCTTCCTTGTGTGCTTGTCCCTCAACCCCTTGCCTCGCCATCTATAGAGACAGACAACTATACATAGGCTTTGTTTGCCCTGATCCTGGGTGGGGTCAGATGGCGGGGTATCTCTGGTTCATGGGAATCCCCTTCCTGATGGCCATAGCATTTTGCACGAATCAATAGTCAATAGTTCTGACCATACCGTCTAGGCTCCGATCACACTTGCAGCTGTGGCTCCTCTTGCCAGTGCCCTGCCGGACAATGCCAGTGCCCCGTACGTCTTGAACCCTTGACCTTTCACCTCGCGTGGGTGGTTCTTTCCCCCAACTAACTAGAACTCTTTTCGCTTCGTATAGAAATAAACTCAACGCGATGGTTTAGTTCGTCGGATTAGGGGAGGAACATGGCATAAAATTATACCAAGAAGTGGCGAGGGGAAGAGACTCCGAGAGAAACGAGAAGCCAGTGGAGGGCATGACTCGGAAGCCACTTAGATAGAGCCAATAACACGACGCTGACGTTGACAACCGACCTAATGATCCCACCGTAAAGTTGCTTCATACGGAGTAGCGATAGTGATAAGAAACAATGAATATTGTGGGAGTGAGAAGCATCGTTCTCGTGCCGATCGACCATATGACGGAGGGGCATCAGTAATAGCCATTTCAAATCAAATCAAACCAAATCCACTTCCTTTGGGCAGATACCCCGAGCTTTAACTTTTCCCAGTTCCACCTTGGATTGGAAAACTCTCCTTTGCTTTTCGTTTCTTTCCTTTTTGCTTTCTTTTCCTCGCGGCTTTCGCGGGTGGACCGGGGTGCTGTCCTCCCATTCATCCCAGCCCTAGCTAGCAGTGCGTCTTTTTTTTCTCTCCCTAGCCGTTTTATTCTTCTGTGTTGTTTTTCTTCATGTCTCATCTTCTAGTGTTGAAAGGGAGACCTTTGCGTAACGCCCAAAGTCAAGGCAACGCAGTCGTTCTGCAGCTGGCTCCAGAAGGGAAGGTTGTTGTTCGGAGGAAATGGTCGCGATGATGACGGGGCTCCAATCGCCCCCTGATAAGATGGGATCTTGCATGGTCATCAGTTAATTAGTGGTCTCCGGTAGTATGGATGCTGCATGTCGTCATCTGCATGGGTAGGCATACATCGGAGCTTCATGGATATGGATATCCGGGAGACTATCAAACCATGGAGGGGGGGGGGGAGGGGGAAGATAATCAGTCAACCAGTAAACCAGTCAACCAGCCTGTTCACGGGCAGCCTCACTTTCCATTCCCCTCTCGTCTTCCCCACTTGTCCATTCATTCTCCAACGTGTCTCCAAGGGTAGAGGTTGCCTTGAACCACCACTCCTGGATCGGCATGGGCCGACGAAGGAAACGGAAAAAGAAAAACAAAGGAACGGGAATCAGGAGAGCGAGAGAGAGACAGGGAAGGTGAAAGGCTGCTGGCTCTGAATGGCCAACTGCACCCATCCCAACGAGGGAACAAGAAAAAAAAAGAAAACAACACTCCACTCGCTTCCCCCTCCTTTGCTCGTGGGCTGATTGTGATCACCAGACAGTGGTGGATGATCGGAGATGGTCCATCCTCCATACTTACTGAGTAGTAAACACCGACTTCATTCGAAAACTATCGGGTTGGATTAGTAGGCAGCCAGGGCCTATAAAGACCCTCACATATCCCCCTCCCTCTCCATTCTCTTTATTCCCCAAGCGCCTCAATCCTTATTTGTCTTTCACTCTCCTTCCCAACTACAAAAACTATACATATTTTCCACGAAGGAACGCCCGTTCGTCCCATCCTCCCAGCCAACATGTCTCCCTGCGAGTGCCACTGCTGCTCCGGCGAGTGCAACTCCTGCTCCTGCAGCAGTTGCAAGGTAAGCCAGCATGCAACGCTCCATGTTACCTCTCGGTCTGGATCATGGCAACTGACCTATCTCCTAGCACTAAATGAATCCATCCTCGCCGTCGAGTGATCGAATCAGCCGGCCCTTGTTGACGACCGTTGTCTTTCCCTCAGTTGGAGCTATATGGTGGGATAGTGCGTTGTTTGTGATGTCTGATCTTTTCGGATTCTTGTGAACAAGTGGTGGTGCATTACTTTTTTTTTTTTTTTTTTTTTGATTCTTGTGGATATGCTTATATGATGAAATCCGTTACTGTGGCACCGGATTGCCAGACTGAAATGCAAGTTTTGATGTTTCAAGAGTACCCAACGGTGTCAGTTGCATGGCGCGTAGCTGCGTAACCCGAGAGGCTGCGAGTGCAGTAGTGGCCTGCAGGCTGGGAATTAGACTGCATAGAGAAAGGGGAACACTTGGATTTCATATAAGCGCGCTGCAGGATACAATGCAGAAAAGAAAGAGAAAAAAAAATCTTGCTATACGGTTTCTGCGCTATGACAAAATGACGTTCCAAATGCATCTCGAAGTATATTCAACATGAACCGTAGGCGCGGCTCTCTTGTAGTCCCCCTCATAACTCATCCTTGCCTCGCGGGGCCTTGTTATCTTCCTCCTCGCCTCCGGCACAGACGGCCGGGGTGGTGACAAGCATGGAATAGACGCACTTCTCATCTTCGGCGATCTTCAGGATCTCGTTTTCCTCCCCACATTCCAAGATGACAGTGGTGGACCGCGCCGGGCCATTCCAACAGGCTTGTCCGTTGCTATACTGGAGAGAGACCCTGTCCTGAGCCACGATGTCGCCCGACTCGGCGAGTTCGTCGACGGCAACGGTGCCGATGCGAACAAATCGGCCCATGCCCAAGGATGAGCCGCCCTTCTTCGAGTTCTGCTTCGTCTGTTCTAGGAAGCAGTGCTCGTACGTGTACTCGCCCGCGTCCTTGGAAATGCAGACCCCCTTGAGGGCACGGAAGATGGAGGCTGTGCCGTAGTCCGTGTCAAGGTCGGCCTGGTGGTCCTTGATCTTGGATTGCAAATCTTCAACGGTTTTTTGGGCGGCATTGAAGGCGTCACGGGCCTCCGCCACAGCTTTGGACTCGGAGGAGGCGGAGCCCTCAGGTCCCTTGGCCACGATTCCGTTTTCTTGGAGGAAGCTTCGGATGGCAATTGCCTTGTCCTCCACGAAGCTAACGACGGAAGGTGGGAGGTAGGCAGCGAGCTTGTAGACTAGAAATTCTTGTTAGTTCCGACATCACCCTGACCAGAACGAATATACCTACTGGTGTCGACTTCACACGCATCATCCTCATTCTCCCACTGCTCCCAGTTAATACCAGACTGGTCATCGTCGGGCTTCGCGATCTCATCCAGATCGCGTTCCCGAGCACCGTTTTCAAGGCTCTCCGACGTGCCGCGAACGGCGTAGTCCTCCCAGCTCCGCACGGCGCGTTTGACACCCTCGTCGTTGAAGTTGGGGTTATATTCGACCTTGAATTTGGAGAGAATCTCCTCAAGTTCCTTTACTCGGGAACGAGTCTCATCTCTCTCCTTGCGGACTTCACCCAGGGCACTGCGGAGTTCCTCGACGCGGCCCTTCGCCAGCTCAGCTAGCACATTCACCTTGCCCGTTTTCTTGCCCTTGACAATCTTGCTGCGTTCCTCGGCTTCGATCTTCTCCAGATCCGCCTCCAGGTTTTTGACCTTGATCTCCTCGCCCTGGAGCTCGGCCTCGATGACCTTGATTTGATCCTCCACCTCTTTCTGCTGCCTGCCGGCATCCACAAGAAGGTCACGCTTCTTCTTCAACGCAGTAGTCATGGATTTCTGGCGCTGTTCGTCCTTCTTCCGCCACGCCTTGCCAATCTCCTTGCACCTGTCTTCGCACTTGGTGCCGCCAACACGGGCCCACTCGTCACTGCCATCGCAGCACTGCTCATAGTCACAGATGCCATCGTTGACTCGTTGAAAGGGGACGTAGGAGGGCTTGTGGCCCTTGTTCTTGCAGTAAAACCCCGGGAGAGATAACGTGAGCTCCAGCTCACTGTTCCCAGGGCGATCGGCGACCGTCAAAACGGTGTTACGGGACAGGTGGGAGCAGGCAGAGGTTCCCGGCTCGTCACTTCCGTCCGGACAGTCGCAGAAGTCATCGTTCACAGACGAAAAGGGGACCTGGATGGCCGGTTGAGAGATACAACTGAAAGTAGTAGTGTCCTTGTAGAACTTCGCGACTAGTTAAATCGTAGAAGCTGCGTTAGCCTTCCAATTCCCAAGGAGAAGAGATGCACAAAGAATAAATGAGGGCAAATATCAGTGCCATCGTGCATGACATCCGATTCAATCGCATTCAATTTCTATACTCACATTCCGGGCCGACTCCTCGGGGTCGTGACGAGCCGTCGCTCGCAGCAGCTCCGGCAGTCGAACAGGCGGCCAGGCCCGCAAAGAAGAGTGATCCCTGCGGAAGTATCATGACGGTAGCATTGAGCTTGCTGGTCAATGCAGTCCTCACCAAACAACACACACAACGTGTAACTAGAATGCGGAGAGAGCTTCTGGCCAGCTGGTTGATAGCCGGGATCTAATCTGGGGGGGGAAATGGGCCTTAGTCAGCCCGCCTTATCGTCTCATCTTCCGGTGGCGAAGACCGTCGAGTCCACTTCGACGTCGCGCATTATTTTACGACAAGGATTTGGTATTCAGAGCAATCATGGGTAACGACGGAGGAAGGTAATGTTTCCCTGCGCTGAAAATCCCCTATCTGTTGTCCTCAACCCACTGACAGAAATCTATCTCTTCAACAGTATTCCCACCCGCCGCGAACTCGTCAAAGAAGCCGCGCGGGCTCCTAGTACGGCGCAAGTGAAAGAAGCCCAGCGCGAAGTTCAGGAGCACTTTTGGACGACCTGTCCGCTGTCGCATAAGCTTCTCATTCGACCGATCGTCTCAGACTCCGCCGGGAACCTTTACAACAAAGATGCTGTCCTACGATTCCTCCTACCCAGTGACGAGACCGACGGCATCAGCTCCAAGGCGGATTGCGAGGAGATCCTCGGCGGCCGCGTGAAGGGTCTGAGAGACGTTGTCGAGCTGCTGTTTGAAGTCGACACTGAGCGCGAGGGCCACCCGTCCTCGAAAAAGCATGAGAAACGGGAAGGTTGGATCTGCCCGGTCACTGCGAAGCAGCTGGGCGCGAATGTGAAATCGGTTTACCTGGTTCCGTGCGGCCATGTCTTTTCCGAGGAAGCCATCCGACAGATCAAAGATGATAAATGTCTACAGGTAAGTTGGTTCCGCTCCTGTGGTGATTGCGCCGGACTTCTGTGACTGATTTGCATCTTTCTTCTTCTGTCAAACAGTGCAATGAATCCTACACGGAAGAGAACGTCATTCCAATCCTGCCGACCAAGGAATCAGATAAACAGAATCTTATAGCTCGGTCGCAGAAGCTCTCTGAGCAAGGTCTTACCCATTCCCTCAAAAAGGCCCCTGGCGCCAAAAAGCGGAAGAAGCATGCCGGCAATGGGGAGTCTGCCGAAGACGGTTCTCAATCCAAGAAAGAGCAAAGCACGGCGACGAGTCGCAGTAACACGTCAACGCCCACGCCTAGTGCCCCGAACGGTATCAAGCACGCAGCCACGGCAATGCTGACTGCGCGTGTACTCGAAGAGGAAAACGAAAAGAAAAAGCGAAGAAAGATGATGGGTATGAATCAGAATTTGGATAGTCTTTTCACGAAGGATTCCGGGGCGTCGAAGAATGGGGACTTCATGACGAGAGGGTTTACACTTCCTGCGGCGGGCAAAAAATGATTGATGATTTTAATTGTAATGCATCATAGGCGTCTGGGGTAAACATTGGCTACTGGTCTTGCTTGGTTTCTATCTGGTGACACTGCTCGCGAAAAGCTACCATATTTCATCCGAGAAGATGAACTCAATATTACAATATGAACAAGATTTGTATATAATGCGACATGTCAGTGACCTGATGGATTGGGATTTCTATAGTACAAAAATAGTCTCTCAAATCATGCTACAAGAACTATAAAACAAACAGAGCTCTTCAGACAGCCTTCTAAGGTAGTAGAAAGAAGACTTAAACGAGCCCCCTTTCGCGAAGTTCCCGGGCAATCACCTTCTTCCGACCCAACTCCTCATCCCGGTCACATCGCTTCTGTCTCTTCGCGAAAACCTTGATATTGGGTAGGTTCTGGACACGGTGGCTGCCCGCCAGATGCTCGGCCACCTTTGTGGGCTTGGGGTTCAGCGCCTTCTGGAGGTGTCGCAGGACTTCCTTAACCGACGAGATGGAATGAACAGTGGGGTCTGGGAAGTAGTGGCCGCTCAGCTGAGAGAATCTCTTCAGGAACTGTGAACGAGTTAGTTAACAAAAATCCTTAAGCGAGGATAGAATATGAACGTCGACAGAGGCAGGAAAACTAACAGCAAATTTGGTCATGGGGTCATTCAAAGGCAGCCCCAAAAAGCCCTTGTTTTTCAAAGGACCATAGTTCCAAAAAGGCTGGTTCTGTCTCCTCGATGCGGATTCTTGAGAAGCACCCTCCTCCACTTCCGTACCCTCTTCGGCCTCACCAGCTTCCTGCTCCACGGCGGCAGCCTCGGTCTGGCCTCCAAGTTGTTGGAAGATGTACTCTAGAGCGTTCTGCGTCTCCTGGTCGGGATAGACCAGGGCTTCCTTCAATTGGCCGGCTTCAGTCGGCTTGATCTCGCACTTTCTGATCAACTCGTAAACGGATTTTTCGTGCTCCAGAACCTCGCAAACGTTTGTCAACGGCTTGTTCAACGAGTGCAGCACGCAAAGCTCAACCGCCGCTTGGTGGGCGGCCAGATTCAGATGAAGCTTCTTGGTGAGTTTCTTCTTGAGCATGAATCTACCAATTCCATTAGTATGGATTCTAGTAGAGAAAGAGTCATCAATCTTCAGCGATAATTCCGGGATGACTGTATGAAATGCAAGGCTCGGAAAAATCACCTCCGCGGGAAGACCAAAGGGCAGACAGGAAGAAAAGTCCATAAAAACTTACGAGTCATAGCCATCAGTCTCCGAAGGAGGGAGGTCTGTCCATTTTCCCAAATGTCCAATATGAGGGATTCCTTCCCACGTAGTGGCCGGCTCGTATGCGTCTCCAGCGGCGGCGTCCTCGACAGCCTCGGTGGCCTGGGGGGTGGTCTCCGCGACCGATTCGTTCTGTCCCTCGGGCTGGGGTTTCTTAAACTTCCGCTCGAGAACTCCCTCGCCTCCGTATGGATCCTTCAGACCGGGCGGGTTGTCCGTACCCCAGAGCTTTCGGCGCACTCGCTCGGTGAGGGGGGCGTTGTCGGACGACGCATTGCGCAGGAATTGACGGGCGACCAATGGGTGAGGGAGGGCTTCGTGTCTGCAGACGGTGCAGACATAACGGGTGCGAGAGCCCTGGAGGGACAGAGCCTCCAGGTTCAACAGGCGCAATGAGGCACGCATGGCGGTGTTGGACCAATTGTTGGGAACTACCGACTGTCTCGAAAAGTTTACAGGACCGGATCGGAGAGAGCGTGTTTGCAGCGTCCACGTGACCGGCACTTGGACTTGGCGGCCCCAGGCCACAACGATCTACTCCGTATTGGATTTGATCTTATTTCTACCATCTATGTTTTTTTTTCTTTTCTTTTTCTTTTTTACTTCAGTTTCTCCTTTTTATCTGAAAAACTCAATTTATACGAACAGAATGATACATAACTTGTATAGTATGCTGATATCATGATAAAAACCGGGCTCGAATCGTAAGGAAAAACCACTATATACACAAATTCTTCAATCAGACCACAATAGGTAGTTGCTTTTACTCCCGAACAAACATGCCGGCCATTCCCATACCGGTTCCAATACACATGCTCACGACACCAACTTCCTGGCCGGTGCGCTCCAGCTCTGGCAGGAGAGTTGCCACCTGTCTGGCACCGGTGGCACCGAGAGGGTGACCGAGGGCGATGGCACCACCCTTAGGGTTAACCTTCGCCTCGTCAATGCCCAGCTTGCGGGTGCAGTAAAGAGCCTGGGAGGCGAAGGCCTCGTTGATCTCCCAGATTCCAACGTCGGAGACGTTCACGTCCAGGAGCTCCAGGAGCTTGGGGATGGCGACGGCGGGCCCAACGCCCATCTCGTCAGGCGCGCAGCCAGCCACGGCCGTGCCGACCCAACGACCCTTGATCGAGGAGGTCAAGCCAAGCTCCGTGGCAGTAGAGCGGCGCATCAGAAGAGTAGCAGCGGCTCCGTCACTGACCTGCGAGCTGTTTCCAGCGGTGCTAGATCCCGTCGCGGAGAAGGCGGGCTTCAAGCTGGCCATCTTCTCAACGGAGATGTTGGGGCGCACACCGTCATCCTTCGCGACGGTGATTTCCTTCGGGGCAGCATCGGGATTCTCGGGGTCGAAGGAAAGCGTCTTGACGGAGACGATTTCGGAGTCGAACAGGCCTGCGTTCTGTGCGTCCGTGGCCTTCTTGTGCGATGCGGCGGCGAAGGCATCCTGGTCGGCGCGGGAGATGCCATACCGAGCAGCAACGTTCTCAGAGGTGATTCCCATGGGCATGATGCAGTCCCGGGCGTCCTGGGAGTGCGACTCCTTCAATTCGGGCCAGAGCACAGTGGGGATGGCGCGCGAGCCGTAGTTCCGCGTCATGGACTCCATTCCTCCTCCGACACCGACGTTAAGGGCCCCCGCACGGATGCCATTGGCGACGGTGGTGATGGCGGCCAAACCGGACGAACATTGCCGGTTGATCGTGTGGAAGGGGACCGAGTGAGGGAATCCAGCGTGGATTTGGGCCATGCGGCCTGCTTTCGCACCGCCCAGTTCTTGGAGCACGGAGCCAATCGAAACATCGTCAATCAAAGCCGGGTCGAGTTGCGGGTTCGCCTCGAGAGTGGCCCGGAGCACGTTGGCGAGGAGCTCTTCGGGGTACGCATCCTTGAAACCACCCTTCTTCGCGCGAGTGACGGGAGTTCGAAGGGAAGAGAGGATGACGATGTCCGAAGGGGATTTCTGTAGGACCTGGCGGAGGCCTCGGGGGATTGGAGAAGCCATGTTTGACGGAGTGTAGGAGAAGTGAGCACGAGGAGTTGTGCAGCGGAGAAAACGGGGCACGGTCACATTAAATATCCGTCACCAATTTTTAGGGGAAAAAGCGCCTCCGAACAGAATTCCGGGGCTCGGGATCCATCGAGGGTGGACGGAGCCATTGAAGCTGCCATCCAAACTGCCGGCAATGAAGATCGGCTAAGGGCTCTGCCGCCGAAGGAAAGGGTTGGGGAAAGCAATCCGAAGTGTGGAGAATAATGGGCAATCTTATCGCCAGGAACCGCGACGGACCGCGGCTGTGCTTGTAGTCCACGCGGGGGCTACTATTATGCTTGTAAGGCTTGCAACACTGTGAAGACATCTTCAATCGAGTTCTCTGATACCATCCGTTCACATTCGAGCTTCGGATGTAATTGCTTTGGGGTCAATAGGAAGTGGAAACTGAAAGATCTCCAATTCCGCCGGTCGGATGCGAGTGATTATGTCAGCGCCGTCGGAAGGGCGCTCGGAAGATTGGATTTCCAGGTGGACAGCAGAGAAGGCTTTGGTTGCCACTAACGACAAACACGTGGGAATCATACATAATTAGCTGGTCCGGGTACTAGTAGCTATATATACAGGCTCCACTAGCTAGTGGTAGCTCCATATTGGAAGATATCGCGGATGATATGAGGGAGAAAAATCAAACAGGTAAACCCATCCCAAACGCCTAAAACCACTACCACGAGCATAAGGTTGGTATGGTAGTATGGGTATATATGACTCCTTGTTCCGTAGCTACTCATAAATCGGAGAAAAAGAGGAGGGGTGAGGTATAGGGTATCAAGTGTCTGTAGTCGGTTGAGTGATGCGTGATTAATGTCGTTAAAGAACTGGAATAGGACCGAATCATGAGCGGATTATATGGCTGTAATGCCCCGGAACTTTTTGATGGCATTTCTCGCAATCCGCACGGAATCCCATGGAAAGCGTTGCTTTCTTGTTACGGGGTTTTGCAACAGGGTTGGGCCGCGGGTGCAAATGGACAGATGACTGCCATAAACTAGCCCTATCGGCGGGAGACGAACACGCGGTGTGAGATATACCATAGGCCATGTCGACATCGCTAACTGAATTCATGCTGCTCGGAAGGCCATCTTCTGATTCACTGACCGGGCTTGGGAGACGCTGGTCCTGCCATGATGCAGGGTCCTGTGCCTTCTCGGGGTTTGGTTCATGATGGTATACGGGGGATAGAGAGTCCTGCGAGCCCATACTCACGTCATGTCGCTCGCTGATGATGAGCGACTGGTTCACCAGACTGTTGGGTATCGGCGAGGGTTGAATGGCGCCGTCGTTGTTTGTGGAGGCTGTCCATAGCGAAGGGAACGTATTCCCTCCGCTATCGATCTCCATCCCCATTCTTAGCGTATGCGACTGCGAGGTTGACCGTGGAAGTTGGTCCGTGATATTATATTTCTTGGCTCCGGCATCATTATCGTCGTCGTCGTCGGAAGATTCGACGAGGGTTATCGTGGATAACCCGGTTCTTGAGTCAACGTGGTGGGCTTCGATGAAGGAAGGCTTCTGGGATGTATTGGGAGAGGCACGTAAAGGCAGGGGGCAAAGTTTCTAGATTTCGAGGGTCAACGACAGACGGGAAAGGTAAAAAATTACACGTCGGTGAGGCGGACCTTTCTCTCATGACATGCACTGCTGTCGACATCAGCCAGCTCCCCGTGTTCCCTCTGGCGTTTGGAAGAAAACCCGAACATGACCCTAAGGGGCAGGTTGACGAGGTAGCACCGGGATACGAGGAGCAGATTGATAGAGGATCTGAGCTATCAATAATGCATGAGGTTGCACTCCAATTTAGTTCAATGCAATGTGCTTCCAGACCGATTCAGTGGACGAATGCGAGGGGGGAATGGACCAGCGACGGAGTAGCTAGGAGAAAGGAAAGGGTACAATGGAGATTGGTGGGTACGAATACCGCTAATGCCAGTAGACGAGGATCCCTCGCAGACGAGACGTGTAACAGGGAGACAGACGGGTTGAGTTTGGGCTCACCTCACTCACTAGGGATGAGAGGAAGGAGGGAGTAACTTACGGAGTACACAGTAGTACTTTGAGGTTGATTGTCGGCAGACGCGACCGACCGCCAAGCCGAGGTTTGTCAGGGTCGACGGTGCTAGAGATAAAGAGGTTAGCGTGCTGGGCGGACACCATGTGGGCGAGGATGATCAGTCTGATCACACTGATCAGTATATTCTCCATGCATGGTCTATAGCATGGACACTTGGGTCATGCCAGGTCTTCCGGGAGATCTCGTCCGTCGGTCGATTGTTTGAATCGATATAAATATAGATCTGTTTCCATATTCATATATTGATGTACATATAGATGGGTGCTACGGAGTATTCTACGAAGTATGTAAGTAGGTATGTATGTATGCATGGACATGCTTCTTACCAGGTAGACAGGGACTTGTTAACCTTCCTCGGCCACTGCGAGGGCTGAGCGGTGAGAGTCACAGCCAGCCAGCCTTTCTGCGGGCTGCATTGCTTCATTATTATTGTTCCATTCCATGGAGTGGTTGCGGTGACGTATCAATACCGTATCTGCCCGGTGGCCAGCCAGAAAGGGAAGTATGTATGCATCAACCTGTACGTAGTGGGTTGTTCACACCGACGGAAGGTCATCCTCCCAGGTACATACACCGTACACCGTACATACATGCTATCCAGAGTACTACCAGCATGGACCCTGGTGCTCGGGCACATTCCAGATTCCCTCGCCTGCCTACTCTCAGTAGTAATCCTCCACTGTTAGTGGCCAACCTAAATTTTTTTGTGTGCGCCGACTAGTCATTGGCCGTCGCCCCACCTGACATGGCAATTTTACCAAGTCGATCACCGTTTGGCCCGTACCGAAAATGGTCCAGCTCTCTCGTCTCTTTCCCTCCTCGCTCGCTCTGCCAGGGATTGAAACATTCTTCGTCTACTTGTCAGCTGGCTCGTATAAGAACACTACTTCTGCGTCTCTTCTCCCTTCTTGTCCTCGACGTCTCTCTTGGTTCTTCCTTCCTCGAGTTCGTACCAATATCTTCTACTTCACCAACCTGACTATATTTTTACCTATCCTGTTCTTGCATCATGCCCCTCATCAAGACGACAGAGATTAACGAGGACACTCGCGGTGAGTCACCATCTCTTTCTCCAGTCCTGAATGCTTTGGAAGCATTGTACTAATTGAGATTCTTTCTGCATAGTCCTCGGATACGATCCCTTGCTGTCCCCCCAGTTCCTTCAGACCGAAATCCCCGCTGTGAGTCACTCCCCTCCCTCCGACGACCGATGTATACAAGTCGCGTCAACCCTTTGCTTCCTCTACCATCGATTAGAGTAGCCTTCTTATCCTATTTTCATTTCTTTTCCCCGTCCCATCCTTCCTGTGTACTAATCAAATTGAATCCTAGCCCGACCATGCCATTGCCGCCGTCCGGTCCGGCCGCAACCAGGCGATCGAGATCATTGAGCAACGGGATGACCGTCTCCTGGTGGTCGTCGGTCCCTGCTCTATTCACGACCCTGCCACGGCCTTGGAGTACGCAGCTCGCCTGAAGGAACTCTCCACGAAACTCTCCTCCGACCTCTGTGTCATCATGCGCGCCTACCTGGAGAAGCCCCGCACCACGGTGGGATGGAAGGGTCTGATCAACGACCCGGACCTTGACGAGTCCTACAATATCAACAAGGGACTTCGTGTCTCCCGTCAGCTCTACGCCGACCTCACCAGCATGGAGATGCCCATCGCCAGTGAGATGCTGGATACTATCTCCCCCCAGTACCTTGCCGATCTCATTTCGCTCGGTGCCATTGGTGCCCGTACGACCGAGTCGCAACTCCATCGTGAGCTGGCCTCCGGTCTGAGTTTCCCCATCGGCTACAAGAACGGTACCGACGGAAACCTGACCGTTTCGATCGACGCCATCGGCGCCGCAGCTCACCCCCATCGCTTCCTCGGCGTGACCAAGCAGGGTCTCGCCTCCATCACCAAGACTTCGGGTAACGAGCACGGCTTTGTGATCCTGCGTGGCGGTAGCAAGGGCACTAACTACGACCGCGACAACATTCGCAATGCCCGGGAGGCCTTGCGCGCCAAGAAGCAGCGAGAGGTGCTCATGGTAGACTGCTCGCACGGCAACTCCAACAAGAACCACCGCAACCAGCCCCTGGTCGCCAAGGAGGTCGGTGACCAGCTTCGTGAAGGTCAGGATGCGCTGGTCGGCGTGATGATCGAGTCCAATATCAACGAGGGTAACCAGAAGATGCCGGCCGAGGGCAAGTCGGGCCTGCGCAAGGGCGTCAGCATCACGGATGCTTGCATTGACTGGGAGACGACCGTTAGCGTACTGGAGGACCTGGCCGATGCCGTTCGTGCTAGACGGGCCGTCAAAGCGTCCGGCAAGGCCAACGGCAACGGTGCCTCCCAGTAAGTGGCTGAACTCCAACAAAAAAAAGAAAGAAAGAAAGCGAATTTTCCTTTGTTCCAAAATGATGCTTTAGATACCATTAATAGTGTCTCTTTGTTTGTTTGTTTTTGGGCTTTGGTTTCAGCAATCGGCATTTAGATGACATTTTCTCGAGGCCCGATAGCGGTAACTTCAATAAAAGAATAGTCGACAGTTTTGAAACTCAAGGATCTGATCTGGACATGACCTCCTCTTGGTTCTCGATGATAACCATGCTCGTGCCGTATGTTGCTTGTTGCTTCTAATATTCAGTTCTTGTATGGAAAGCTGTAACCAAGGGTTGGGAAAGTCTATATGTACACAATATGATAGTGACCCAGTATTACATTCGGTTCCAAAGACGCGAGAACACCCGAATAAGACGCCGTAACCCCCGGATTGGTGGAGTACAGAGGAGGGATCAGAGGGTGAGAAACTAATGATAACACAATAGGAATGAAAGAAAATGGAAAAAAGGAAGACCAACATGCTCATGCACACACCATGGAAAACAATCGACCCCGCATCATCAGCATTGCATTTTGTTTTTTGTTGAGGTTCTCTGGTTCCTTTCTTACCGTCCCGTGAACCAGCTCTTCCAGCTTCGCGCCGACTGCTTCGCCGCACCTTCCGCATTCTCCGCCATCGCATCCAGTTGACCCGATGCCGACGGCTCTTTCGACTGCTGGGACTGGGGAGCACCTTCCAGGACCTTTGCGTTGAGCGCCTCCAACACCCGGGGCTTGTCCTCAGAGGCGGGTTGTCCGGCCTCCTCCGACTTCAGTCCGCCGAGCAGGTACTGCGTCACTTTGTTCCAGGGGCGCTCAGCCTTCGCCTCCTCCTTCTTCTGCTTGAAGATCTCGCCGATTTCTTCGTTCTTCAGCAGTTCCAGCTGCTCCGTCGTGGCGGATCCGTTGGCGCGGGCTGTCTTGGCGTCTTGCAGCTTCTGGAGCTCTTTTTCGATCCATAGAGCGCGCTGTCGGCGGTTGTATAATGTTAGGGAGACTAGGGAGTAGACCGTAAGAGCTCCGCAGACGCCTATGAGAGAGGAATCGAGTTAGTCGGTCAGTTATCGGCTGCGTTTGGTTTCTTCTTTCCGGAATGGGGTGGTGATGATGGGAAAGGGCAGAGAAGGCCAGGAACACCCTCTCTTCCTCGGAAGGCATGGGAGGAGGTCGTCATGATTTAATCATATAGCTTACCGGACGCGGTGATCAGCGAGTACACCATCACCTTGTGCGCTCTATTCGCAAACCGCCGTCCCACATCGACCATCTGATCTACGCGGGAGGTCGACTGGGCTGTCCGAGCCGCCCGGGCCTGTGCTCGCAATCGCTCGACCTTTTCCTTCGGGGTCTCCGGCTTGCCCCCCGGCCCCTGCGGTTCCGAGGTTGACGAGGTGTTCGACATGTGGCTGGGCAGTTTGTAGGGCGCGTTCCCGGGCTTGGAACTGGCGTAGGGCCCGGTGGCCGTGAACCGCGTAGCATCGGCGGCGGATCGGGACATGTTGGTTGATGGTGGTCGGGTGGTTAAGTTGGTGACACCGATAGGATAGGATAGAAGGGAGAGAGAGAGGAGAGAGTGGGCGTCTGCACGAGGCGGGGAGGGCAGGACCTATCGAAGCAGGTTCATGTAGAAAAACGCACCGACGGTCGACAATTGGGGGAATTGAAGACTCGGAGTTGAAGGAGAAATGAGTGGGGGGGATGTGCTGTGACGGAGGCGAAGCAGAGCAAAGCAAAAGCAAAGCCAATCCAGGCAAATTTTCAGAGAGGCCGAAGAGGCCAAAAGCCAAGACCCGCCGCCGGCCAATCGGGTCCTCCGGTCGCTGCCTTTACGAACATCATGCGATTCTCTCTCCCTCAACTCCTTCAGCCATGGCTTCTTCCTCCGATTACAACGCTGCGGACTTGACCTCCGTCCTCCGAACGCTATCCGCGCTATCAACCCCTGCTCTTCCCCCGCAAGACCCGCCTCAACCAGCCCATCCCGACCATGATGCATACGAACCGACCGACGCGCTACCCCCAACTCCCGTACAAGCACCAACACCGTCGGAGTCCTCTGCGAATCGCTCCGGCCCAGATCCCACATCTCAACCACCACGGCCTCGAGCCACTGGTAACCCGGCCGCTACGCTTGGGGACACATCGTCCATCACTACCTGGCCGCCTGCATTGCGACATGTGATGCGCGCGGTGTCGCAGAGCGAAGACCTCCTTCACCGAATCCGCTGGCTGATCCAACGGCAACACGACCACGAGAAGCAATGGTGGCAGGGACGAGAGGCCCTGCTAAAGAAACAGAGGGCCCGCGTCGACAAGAAGAAGCAATTGGATGACGTCTTGTGAGTTCCTGTCCCTTCCAGCTCTTCAGTTTCTCTCCTTCTGACTTCGCTCTCCCCTCCCTTCTAGACGCTCAGTCGGAGCACCCGTAGATAACACTAAGCAAATCTCTGTATGTTCCCGACCGATATTTGATAGAACCGCATTCCATGCGGAGAAGTCAGCGCAGCCAACTAACTTAGTCGCAAATCAGACCGTCGAGGAAGACGAGGCGGAGTTGAAAAGATACGACGTCAAAGTCTACCGAGCATCGAAGCAAATGGCCGAAGCAATGACTGGTGAACTGCGTGGCCTGCAAATCCCTTTCTTCAGTATCAAATCAGCTCTGATCGACTCCTCTTCGAACACTAACCCTACTCCATCATCGGGCGGCCTTCTCCCGCGAGAGGAATTATCTTCGCTGCAGCGTCGTATGCTAGAGCTGCTTCAGGATCTTTGCAAGGAGTAAAACCCTCGGACTGAAGGAGTTGCTTTGGCGCCGTCACCTTTAACCGTGGGACTTCAAGCATTACAACATTTAGGCAAGGTGCGCGGTATTCCCGCCGCACTCCGTCGGGTCTAGGATGAACATACTTTCTCGTCCACCTTGGCTCTCGACAAATCGCAGTCCATACTGTTACGGGTCTCGATTGAAAGTAGTTCCAGGCATTTGATGTGATTACTATTATGTACACCGAGCATCTCTATCCCAGGCCACCTCGCCGAATCGTCTATCCGTTCGCCTAAGGGTCACGCGTTGCCTTGGGTTCATCACAACGCATCCAACAAGAACAAAAATGCATCAATCGCGCAGATGGGATTAAACATACAAAGCAAGATAAGGTTCCTGCGACCTTCCAACCTCCCAAACGCGAGCAAAGCGATTCAATTCAGAAACAGGTCACTTGTGGTGCAAGAGACGAAAGGCAACGGAGACCAGAAAAAATTAACTCCATTTCAAATGCAACAGACGTAACGCCTTGGATTAAAAGAAAAGTCCCTTCGGGATTAGAAAAAAAATAAGGAAACAAGGGGTGGTCATGAATGAGCTCATTCCTTTTTCTCGGCCACTGCGACTGCGACTGCGACGGCTGCTCCGAGAATCGCACACTCGGGTGCAAGTTCTAGACTGACAGAAGCATCGTCTTGAGACCCGTTAGATGCATTGGTCTCCTGAGTGAGCTGGTTGATATAGCCTTGGCAGCGGTCTTTGAAGCCGGGGTACTTGTTGATAACACTGCCATCGCATGCGATGGATAGACTCCGAGGAGTATCCTCGGTCTCGATTACAGTCACATCTTGGCTCTGCTTGATTGACGATGCCGTGGAAGTCGTGGTGTTGGGGGACTCGGCCTCATTACGCAAGCACCACATACTGTGGATGGCCGTGGCTAGATACCCCGCTGACCGTTTCGAAACAAGTTGACAGACACGGCGCAAAAACTGCAAGTCCTTTGTTGACGGCACAGTGGAAAACGAATGTTCCTTCTGGAGTAGGGCAGCCGAAGACGTAAGCAATGGCGACGTGTCGCCCTCGAGAGCGGCGACAATGCTAGTATCGAACGAATAGGCGTCCCGCATAGTGTGAGGAAGCTCGCCTCCGAACAACTGAGCTGTTTCAACCGCCTCGATCATGATCAGACGAACGATTTCTCCGAGGTAGCGTCCGGTGATCATGTATTCCAAAGGCTGATAGTCAGGCCGGAGATGCGTGCTGTTAAGAACTTCATCCCATCGCGTCATGGGCAGAATGCCGCCGCCGAACATGCTCATTTCGCTGTTGACGATGACGTGCTTGGCATAGTCAAACCAACCCAGTGGCCGCGTACCGAATTTCGACAATCCGATCTGGTGCACGGGGTAGTGGATCGCAACATTGGTTCCAGTACCCAGGATGAGAGACATGCGAGTCTTGGGATCGACGTAGGCTCGGGACAGAAGGGTGGCGGAGCTGTCGTTCACAATGGCATCCACCTGGATATTGAGATGGCGCTTTTGACAGGACTGAACGATGAGATCTCCCAGCTCCTGTCCTAGGGTGCCGTTTGAGCACATAAAACCCTTGCCCATATGGATAACCAATCCACTGCTGTTGGAGGTCTGCTCGATGGGGAACGACCACGACAGACCCATGGATAGCGGGACAGCCTCACGGCCATAGTTAGCACCAACTTCACTCAGCATGGCTTCGATTTTCTCCGCCATCCAATCAAAGAAAAGAGTTCCCTCTAGCAGCTTCACGTCGTTGTCGATGTACGACGAGGAGACCTTGACGATATGCATGTCTCCCTTTCCGCGTAGTTCGACCAAGGCGACTCGAAATGTGGATCCTCCCACATCAAGCGCCAGATAAGTTCCCTGCTCTTGTCCCGAGGGAAGCGCATGGTTGTAGGATGGTAGCATGCTCACGGGACTAGACTGTAAACAAGACTTGAATTGCTCTCGGATCTTCCCTGACATTGCCATCATACTCTGCATGGACAAAGGCGCGCTGAACAGCCGGTCAATCTCATCGGCGAGATCATCCAGGGTCCGGCGACGCCAGTAGGGCTTGTGGAAAGGCTTCTGTCGTTTACGGGTCGGATCCCGGAATAGCGAGGGAAACAAAAGCACGGCCTCCAGGGCAGCAACGATGTTGGAAAAGAGTTCCTGCATCCTGTGCAGGACTTTAACGAGAGGGGCTGTCATTGTCAAGGTGGTGTATGGTGGGGGAGGGGGTGGTGATGATCCCTTTGAACCTCCGAAGGAAGACGACACAAGGTTGGGAAAGAAAGAAGTTGCGACAAGGGACAAGCGGGGCTTAGATATAAGAATCAAAACAAGACCGCTATGAGCTCATGAGGATAGGCATCTGCAGAAAGGAACCATGGGTTAAAGGATTAGGCTAAATCGATAGTGAGACAAAAAAGTGATCACGACACGTATGGGGAGAGATGCAGGTGAAGGGAAAAGGAGGGATTGAAAGGTGGTGAGAGCAACGAAGGCTCTATGGCAAGAGATGGTGCCAAGTCGTGGTAGTATGTAGGAGACTTAAGGTAGCACCGGCAGAAAAACCACTAATCCTTGCTCAGCCTGCAGTGGAGATGGAGTTTGGAGAGTCAAATGAGGGAAGGGAGAGAGAGCGTGCGAAACCCAAAAAAAGAAAAAGAAAAGAAAAATGGAGTCAGGAATTGTGGGACCCAAACCGCAAGAAACAGGGTGACAAACTAACAGATTGATAGACGAAAGGTTTAGTTTTCCCACTAGAGTCAGGCAAGGCCAAAAAAAGATCAGGGTGAATGGATCTGGGTGGAACGAGATGGCGAGGTTGAAGTAAGTTGAAATTCACGACTAATTCCTTAATCGGAACCCCCTGAGGGTGGCAGATCCGGTAGGAATGGTGGTAGTCGAGAGGTCAACGGAGCAGCTCCGTCAATCGGTGAATGTAGGTAACCAGCGGAGATAAAAAAAAGGACAGGCAAGGCAAAGGCAGAGGCAGGTCGGGTAAGGTAACAACAGTGGTAGCAGTGGCTCGGAGTAAGAGTGGTAGCGGTCGGTGGGTGTAGGAGTAGTAGTGTAGTAGTAGTCGGTAGCGTAAGGTAGTGACCGGAGAGCGACGGGACCATTGACGTCGGCAGCCTGGGTCAACGCGTGTCCATTCCTCGACTGCTTCCCAAAATGAAAGAACAAGTGGGAGGGAAGGGTCTCATGGAAGGGGGCAGCAGCAAGCAAATAAGCCCGAGGACGGGATGGACATTGGAAAGAATGGAAAAGAGAGAAGATGGAATGGAATATTTGGGGGACATTCACAAAAGTTGCAACGGAGTAGATTGGGTTGGGCTTGGCGCGTCAGATCAGGTCACGTATGCCATCTTACCCCGTACCGGTCTTGTCAGTTTCCCTGCACCAACAATGGATTGTTTCTATATCTATATCTACGGATTACATATTTATACACATGTGTATAGCGATATCCCCTCCAGGGTCATGGTCACTCTTGTGTTAAATCTACTGATATAAACTGTCAGACTAATTGATGAAGTGTCAACATCTACTTCTCTGATACAACCTATCGACAGTCTCCCTAAGTGTAACAGGTCAACTTGGACTGGTGATTAAGTGAATTGGCCTCTCTGGCAGATATAGTGAACAGTGAATAGATAGATCTAGAGGGACAGTATTCACCAGCAATCAGAATTCACTCCCAGTCTTCAGAGGTATACTCCGTGAGAGGAAGCGGTGATACTAGGTATGTACCTAGTCACTAGACCACAAGGAGCTAGCGTGTTCAGAGTTACATCCAACCCAAGAACCCGTCTGGTACTGTAAATACGGTCACGGACCTCTGGCGGAGAACACATACCACGACTCCGAGATGGGATAACCTTCAACCCCAGCCTGCGTCTATCATGCTGGACTCCGTAATCCGGGGAGGTTGATGATTCGGGTGACGAATCTCTCAGACCGCGATCAGAAGGGGGCGGATTCCCGGCGGTGGCAACCATTCCTCGCGCACCAGCGATGGAAGAAATCGATCACCTCAGGGTGAGGTGGGACGTAACACTCGGTGGGTGCAACGGTGGTAATCGATCTAATCACAATGGCCGGGACGGTTACACTGAGCTGGCGCCCGCCGTCGTGTCCCGCCCGTCTGTCTTGCTGCTCGGTCGGCCTGACTCGCATTAATGAAATATTATATCCCTCCGCTCCACTCCTCGGTGTGTTTAACTGTTTATTTTGTTCGTGCTTGGGATTTTGGTTTTGTTTTTGACCTTGTTTATTTCCCCTCTAGCCACCAACCACTCCTACATTCTCCCGGTATCCTGCCAAGTTGGGCCCGGAGATACGGAGAGATGGAATCCAAGGAACGGCCTGAGCTAACGATGCGTCTTGGAGGCGACCTGTCAAATCTTAAACGTAAAGACTAGAGACTGCGTAGTTCGATAGTCTATACGGTGTACTGTAGGCACGCGATGGGTTCTAGAACCCTCTCAGAATTGCCGAATGCGGCAAAGGCTGGGGATGGGCCATCTCGCAGCTGCTGGGATTCTTTGGGGATGCAATCATGCATCAGCCTCGCTGCAGGCCATTAGCTAATCATCCGTCCGGGCCTGACCGTCGATGGATGGTCCCGTCGCATTGACCGTGCCTGTCCACGGTCCATTGCAACCACATGGCAGTGAGTGCGACTATGGTGACTTGAGACACTGCCAGGTCAGAGCTTGTGGCTGGGAGGAAACGCCGGGTTGGGGGTAAGGCAGCCGAGGAGAACCACCGTCGGTCATGCCATGCTCCAATTAATGTGCAAGGAGGCGTTGCGCCAACGAGGGGTTCGAGGATGAGGCTATACTTATTATTACTTCCGCACGTCGGGGACTGCCTCAGGCTGCTCAAGCATCGTCACGTGCGAATCACGCCTTCAGTCGTTGGAATGTCGATGTCGACTCTTTAGCCGAAGAGCCTCCTGGACTGTGATTGATAAATTTGATACCTGTCTACTCAGCCCTGCATCAACGATACTTCTCCAACTTCTCCGTGCAACAGGAGACTCGAAACGCAACTCCATGCATGGTCTTCGCCATATGCAAGGCGACCTTCCGCCAATGTTGAAAAAGAACACCACGGAACTGCTCACGCCGTCGCTCGCCGTGAAGTGTGCACAACGGAGTATTCAACGAACGACACGATATTAAGCACCATGGGAAACTGATGGCTATATCCATCCCATCAATCATGGCCCGAAGACAGGGCGGACTTGCGGGTCACTGTGGAACGATTCTCGTTAATGGATAAAATTCTTCCGGTCTGGGGGACTTGAAACTTCGAATGGTTTGAAGTTGAAGTGCCTTGGCAGCCATCCCCTCTCCCGCCCGGCAGGGCTGCGAACCAGATCCACCAAAGCATACGGAGTATATACGAGGTACTCAGTATGAACGAAGCCTCAAAACGGAGGGCGCGGTCAACCACAAATATGAATGTCCTGGCGTGGCTTAGGTAATTCATTCGCCTGTTTTTCACTTCGTGTTCCGGCGTGCCCCAAAAGAAGACGAGGCCAGCCATGGCCTGGGGGAGATTCGATTGCCGAATTCACCGACCAGGGGCCATGGAATGGGTCTTTGTCCACGATTCTCGAATTTCAATGACTCCTGCATCGTCGCCATTCAGCAATCAGCGTGTTGCCAGCCTTGACGAAGTTCCCCGGGGCCCGCAAGCTCCACCGTCCGAAACGCTGCCAAGACCGTCCGCTTCTTGTGATCGTCAGCTTCCATCTCAGCACTTACGTTGTCAGTGGCTATTGTCAACCGGAGATGGTTAGAGTCTTGAAAGCTTGGTCTTATTGATCTTTTCCCTCCTTCCTTTCTTTTCCCTCTTGTTGTCCTTTCTTCTAGCTGTCTTTTTCTTCCCGGTTCCTTCCCCCTCGGCCTCATCTCTCTTTTATCGTTTGGCCTGATCAACTCTTGGCGTCCAGATTTCATACGCAGTAGCTGCAATCATTTCGTTTTGTCCTTCATGAATTTGATAGATTTATTCCTGGTATAATTGGAATTTTACCCTAATCGAGTACTTAGCGGGCTATGGTTGTCTTTACGAGCTTAATTTCTTGTATTGCACAGTCCTTGGCCAACTGGTGATTTTTCTATTATAACATTTTCCCCTTTTATATTCCCCTTGGAGATCTTTGCCCCCGGGCCGGTCGTCCAAAATGATGTTCTTCTGCCTCCTGCTTTTGTTTGTTTTTCGCAACGTCGTCGCAGAACCAGACGATGATTTGATGAGCTTTGTTACGGTATGTATGAAGAGCACCGTTTCCCATTTCGCTGGTGACTGACAAAGCCTAGCTTCCGCACGTGCGAGCGTTGAAGCTCAACATCGCTTACTATGATCGTGAAGCTGTAAGCCCGGGCTATTGGTTCGTTGCGCCGTACGGCACGATTGATCCCGAGCCACCCACGCAGCAGTGGAAGCCGTGTCAAGTCGGCCCGTATATCTACGATGCGGATGGCGTACGTTCATTCTTTGCTGGTACAAGATACCAAAAAGGTCGCTCGCACATGCTTACGAACCCTCAATCACTAGGTTCTCGTCTGGGCTGGATCATGTATGTTTGAAAACCGCGGGGTCTTCGACTTCAAGGCCGTGCCCAACATCGATGACCAGCCCCATCTGTCATTCATTCTACAGCACGGATACCAGGATGCTGAGGATAAAGGGCTTGGCTACGTGCTCGATCAGCATTATGAGCCCGAGAAAGCAGTCCCGGTAACCAACGACCTGTCCGCGTTCAACATGCACGATTTCAACATCCTCGACGGTGGAAAGACAGCCTTGGCCTGTGCATATAAAAGTGAATGGATGAACCTAGGGGAACTTGGACGACCGGAGGAATATGGCTGGGTGATCGCCGGTGGCTTCGTTGAAATGGACACGGCCACGGGGGCGGTACTTAACGAATGGCTTTCGACCGGGCACATCCCCATTCATGAGTCGGTTAAAGTACATGAGGATACTCCAGCCTCAGACCGGCCGGGATGGGACCATATCCACGTGAACTCCATCGACAAAAGCCCTGCAGGGAACTATCTCCTGTCTGCTCGGTTCTGCAACACGATCTACCTGATCTCCGGAGAAGACGGACACATTATGTGGCGACTTGGCGGACAGTACTCGGATTTCGACCAAGACTTCACGTTTTCCAAGCAGCATCACGCGCGCTTCGTCGAAACCAACTCGACGCACACGACCATCTCGTTCCTCAACAATGCCTCGGACGAGCTCGAGCAGGAAGAGGACGTCTCCGCCGCCCTCTTTGTGCAACTAGATTTCACCGCCTCTCCGTTGACGGCGCGTGTGATTGGAAGATACAACCGGCCCGATAACGGACTCACGCGGTTGCGCGGCAGCGTCCAGCAATTGGACAACGGCAACGTTTTTGTTGGTTGGAGTGAGCAGGGATTCCAAAGCGAGCATTCCCCGGACGGAAAGGTCCTGATGCAGTCGACCTTCGCATCGGGCCGCTTCTCAACCTATCGATCCTACAAGTACCCCTTCACCGGCCGGCCCAGCCAACCCCCGGACCTCGTGGCGTCCGTGTACGGCACGGAAGAATCAGACCTCACGACCATCATCCACGTGAGTTGGAATGGTGCCACGGATGTGGCCTCCTGGAATTTCTACGCCCGGGCCAGCCAAGATGGCTCCCCCGAGCTGGTCGGCAACACCACGAAGTACGACTTCGAGACTATGTATATAGCGGACGGATACTTTGACTGGCTCTCCGCCGACGCCCTTGACCGCGACGGCAACGTCCTCGGTACATCGTTCCTCCACCGCACCACCACCCCAGCGAATTGGCATCTGGCTGGTTTCCAGGGCGATGAAGACCCAACGCCTGCCGACCCTGCAGCTCCAAGCGCAGCGGAAGAGGCAGAGATGGAGCAAGCATCCGCGGAGCAAGCAGAGACGGAGCAAAAGGAGCAGGAGCAGAAGGAGGAAGAAGAGGCACAAAAAGAAAAAGCCGAAGAAGCAGCCGCTCAAGCGGCCATGGATGCCGAAAAGGCCGCCGAGTCCGCCTTCCAAGCCTCCGAGTTTGTTCACGCAGTGGGAGGCTTGCTGATTCTCATCCTGGTCGCATGCTCTGTTGGAGGAGTCGTCGCAGCGGTAGTTTGGAGTCTCCGACGACGACGTACGCAGGCTGCATACCTTGAGGTGCCGTCCGATGAACGGCCACAAATGGAGGAGTAATACTGGACCCCGCGGATATCATAATTAGGTGGTGGGAGCAAATGAATCTCCCCACAGATCCACCGAGAGGCGCCTACGTCGCGCAGTTGCCATTGCTTTCCAAGAAGGTCCATCCGCATATCTGGGGTTTTTTTTTTTTTTTTTTATGGTTTCGCTCGACCGTGTTTCTTAGTTTGCAACACATGCACATATTGACTATATCCCATTGTTACCTGGACGGATTAAACAGATCCGATAAAAGCACGATGTATTGAAATCCTCAAAAGAACTTTGTAATGCGCGTGTACTAACTATCCAGATAATAAGCAAAACTTTTGTGACACCCCATAACACCGATGCATGCACGCGCCCTTTTCCGGGAAAACTGATCAAACCAAACGAAAATAGAAAAAAGGTACAAACTGTTGAAACCGGGCTCAATGGCCATGCAAAAGCAGCGCATAGAAATCCCCATAAATGACAAATCCGAGCAAAAAAGAAAAAAGGGAAAAAGAAAAAGGAAAAAAGCAGTGGACATCCTAAAAACCGATTCTCAAGATCCTCCTCGCTTTGAGGGGGCCCCTCAGCTGCCTGGCCAGTTTTGCGTCTTCTCTGATCTGGAAAGCCTCCGGCTTCATAAGTCTTTCTTCGATACTGCGCGAAACAAAGTCCAGTTTGTTTTTGTCAAACCTGAGCATCTGCAAGTTGATCTTAGCAAAGTCCAGCAGAGGTTTGTGTTCGCCAAAGACCAACAGGGGGAAGGACCAGCTCTCTCCGACTTCCAGCTCAATGGGCCAGTCGTGCACCGCCAGGTGGACATGCAGAACACGCAGGTCCTCGAAACTCTGGGACATCGCGTCACAGACAAGAAACCAGGCCTTGTCGCTGCGGAACTTGTACTCGCGGAATTCAGTCAGCCGTGGCTCGTTGTACATGCTGTGGACGAGCTCCACATGCTTGATGGCGGACTGGGCGTCTTTACTCGTTGTCTTCATGAATCGAGTAGCAGCTTTGATGCTCCTAAAGACAAATTGCATGTTGGAGTAGAAAAGACGGATTGTCTCGCAGTATGTCAATCTGCAGGTGAAGATAAGAGCCGTAGGGAGTGGCGTACGAGGAGAGAATGGAGGAAAGAATGGAGGAGTGAATAGAGGACGAGGATAGGGTCTCATTTCTCTGTTGATGAGTTGAGATTGTGCAGCACGAGGTGCCAACTGACGATAGCCGAGACGGTAGGGGGCAGGTTTCCGGGGCTCGACCTTTTTCTTTCTGTCTCTGCGGCGGACGATCTCGACACGATGTGTATGGAATAGCTCCTGGTAAATCTGCCAACGAATCTCTGGTGGGAGAAGCAAGAATGAGGCTTTCTTGGTCGGGGCAGAACAAGAAGCACCAGTCTTGGGGGTCAACACTGTCGGACTGTGCTGTTGAAGGGCTGCACCCGTAGTATGGTTGGTAGTCAAAGAACGCTCTATGCGCATGTCGGTCTCCTGTTTCCTGTTGGCGTCCGGAGAGGACGGGGTCTGGCTGTTCTTGGAGTTCAGGAATTGTGGAACGGTCGTACTTTTGATGTCTTTCGCTTTAGGGGCAGCAGGTACGCGAGCATGGCTGTTGGCCTGAAAGCAACCCTTCAGTTATTGACTCGATTGTAGTCAGGAAAGGAGACTGAGCTTACCTTCGGTCCATATTTGTTGCCTGCATTTGCAGGAGGGTGTGGCTGGAAGCTCACTTTTTGAGGGTTGTTATTGTTCTTGGTTTCGGCTTTCTGAGCCTTCGGGCCTCTCTTTTGCTTCTGTTTGCGCGCCATTGTAAACTTTCCAGGAGCGAGCTGTTGTGTGATGGATGAATGTGTTGCAGGAGGAGGAGAGTCAAAGAGCCTGCGAGGTGGTGATGGAGGAGGACTAGCAGATGGTCCTGGTTAGGTAGGTACTCAGTAGAAGAGAACTTGGGGAAAGTATTCACAAAACAATCAGACTTGATGTGTATTGAGACTAGGAGGTAACGGAGCTCTATTCAGGTAGTGAAGAGGCCAGGATTTCACTACCAGCTCTCTCTGAGTCTTTTCCACAGAAGAAATTAGCAACTCACCAGATGCTCTTTCCACCTATGTGCAAAGTATAGGGCAGGATGTAGTCAAATTACGACATCGAGTGTAAGAGTTCTGGACAGCCGGAAACTTGTTCTGGTAAATGGCCTAAGACTCCATCTTCTTCCTTTGCAACTCTCTCTTATCTTGCCCTCACATTCCACTGCTTCAGCGAGCATCCCCATGAGGCTCTGGCAGATACGAGAGACGGAACCTGACTATCCCAGTACGAGTTCTTCCACTATTACCAAGTGACTCACTTGCTTCGTAGAGAGCTCTCCTCTTCCTGACGAGCGTGCAGAAGTAGAAGAAGTGAATGAAGGCGATGGAGGACATAAAGAGCAATAAATGATTTATGAGGATGGCGGGGCCAGAGAGATGAATACTTTATTATGGCAAGGAACATTTAGCACAATAGGAAGGTCCGGGTCTCCTTGAACCTTCCTACTTGTATATAGGCCCTATAAAACAACAATGTACCTCTTGGTTAAACAAGTCGGGTCAATATATATAATACATAGAGTCAGGTGGAACGCTAAGCCCGATGCGGCGCCTGGCATCCCCATGATGTCCGCCAGAATCGCATTTTCCTTCTCTTCTTTTCCTCTTCTCTTCCTACCTTTTTGCTCGAAACCGGTCGTCACGCTCAATTGCAATTCCCCTCTCCTTCGGCCTCCATGTCTCTCTCGCGTGCTGTCCTCCGCCCGTCAACGTTCCCGATCCGATCCCGAGCCATCTCTTCCCTCTGTGAACCCGCCCGATCATCACCCCGACCCCACCATCTCCGACAACAACAATCACCTCTTGCTCCATACCGCCGCCCCTATTCCTCTTCTTCTTCCTCCTCTTCCTCTCCCAACACTTCCTCTCAGTACAACCGCTCGCAATTTAAAATCCTCCCTTTTCTCGCCATCTTTGGTATCGGATCCGGTTCTTACATCTTGCTCGTGAAATCCCGCACCGGTGCTCGCAAACCTCAACCCTCGAACCAGCAATCCTAAAAAAAAACCCAATTCCCTACAACTACCCCTTCTGCCATCGCCTTCTCGAAGAACCCTTTCTACAAAACATAGCACGAACTCAAAATGGCCGAACAATCGAAACCCCGCTTCTCCCCCTCCGACGTCACCGTGGTCTTCCTGCTCGGTGGTCCCGGCAGCGGCAAGGGCACGCAATCCTCGAATCTCGTCCGCGACTATGGCTTCGTGCACCTGTCCGCTGGTGACCTGTTGCGGGCCGAGCAGGTCCGCGAGGGCAGCCAGTACGGTGACCTGATCAAGTCGTATATCCGGGAGGGCAAGATCGTGCCGATGGAGATCACCGTGGCGCTGCTGTCGAACGCTATGGCGGCCGAATTGGCGGCCGGTACCACCGGCGGTGCGGGTCAGAAGGCTCGCTTCCTGGTCGATGGCTTCCCGCGTAAACTCGACCAGGCTGTCTTCTTCGAGGATACCGTCTGTCCGTCCGAGATGACCCTCTTCCTGGACTGTCCTGAGGAGGTCATGGAGTCGCGATTGATGAAGCGTGGTGAGACCTCCGGTCGTGATGACGATAATGCGGAATCCATCCGGAAGCGCTTCCGCGTGTTCGTCGAGACGAGTATGCCCGTCGTCAAGGCGTTCGAGGATCAGAACAAGGTTGTGTCGGTGTCGGCTACTGGCTCCGTGGATGACGTCTATGCCCGCATCCAGGAGGGTTTCCAGGCTCGGGGACTTAACCCTCAATAATCGATTGATTGATTGATTGACCTGCGCAAGGGAGAGGGAATGGAATGCCGATCATCCTCGCATCCACCCGCTTCCTTAGCGACTTTGTATCTAAGAACTGGTGTCTGCAGCGATCGTGATTTTACATACACGTCTAGACATGCATACTTTTTACTATCTTATAGTTGATATATCTTCCGGATCAGCCGTCATTTCGTCGTTATCCTCGCATCTAAAGCTCGGGTCCAAACGTTTCAACATAACATGACTCGTGTCCATTGTTGGGTCCAATTCCGACAACCATGCCAGACACACAGGACAGACCCTGTCTAGAAAACAAATAGCTACCATGAACCGATTAATGACGTCGCCCGTGGGATACAATAAGATCAACAGAAAGAAGAACAGGGAGATGAAAACGTAGAAAGTAAAAAAAAAAAAGCGTACCAGAGAAAAGAGACAAAAGAAGAGAAAGATATGGAACGAAGAGAGAAAAGGAGACCAAAGAAAAAAGAAAATCAAAAAATGGGGGGAAATAGAACACCGTTTTCCAAAGCCATGACACAAAAACTTTTTTTTTTTTTTGCTTCATCTTTTTGTGTTACGGTCTAACTCTTTTGGATTTCATTAACCTCTGCTTTCTACCCTTGAAAATGATCCAATTTACTCCACAGTGACCGGCTCGGCCTGGGGCTGAGGCTGTGACTGCGACGACTGTTGCTGCTGGGACTGTTGGTTGTTTCCGTGGCGCTGTCGTCGATCGCCGGACTTGCTCTTGTCACTCTTACCCTGAGCGGCCTCCTCGGCCGCGGCCTGGGCTTGCAGTCCCTCCCGGACAAATCGCTCGCGCTCGCTGCGCACCGTGCTCAGCACGTTCTCCAGGCTGCGGCGCCAGACCATCAGACGGCCCTGCACCTCGGCCCACTGCTTCTCACCGAAGACGCGGTAGGTGGCGCGGTGCACCAAGAACTCAGACCGCATCTGGGACAGCTTTCCTTCGACCAGGCCGGCACGGATGGTGTCAATGACCCACTTCTCGACATCCTCGGCGGGAACCCGCAGAGAGGTGGTGATGGTCGAGTAGGGCAGCGAACGAGAGGGGGTGGAAGCGGCCAGCGAGGCCAGAGTCAGGAGGCGCATCTTGGTCTGCAGGGCCTCGCTGGATTCGGCGAGCGCGCCGCCCGAGATGGTGGACAAAGGCGTGGCGGAGACGAAGGCCTCATAGGCATCGAGAGTATCAGCGGTGAAGATCTCCAGCAGCTCGAACAAGGTGCTATCGCTGGATCGAAGGCCTTGGACTGCATCGGAGGCCGTCAAGGGAGTGAAATCGAACACGGTGGGGTGAGCGAGGGCAGAGGTGAGGGCGCGAACGGCCAGTTCGCGGGATTCCTTCGACGATGCCTTGGCAGCCGGGATGGTCTGAAGCGCCTGCACAATGTGTCTCTGGACCAGTTCTGAGTCTCCAGCAGCCTGGGCCGCATCCGCCACGGCAAGATGCAGGCGCTGGGCCTCATCCTCGTCCAGTTCCCAGGCGGACAACCACGTGGGCAGCTGGGCGGTCAATTGAGGCTTCAAAGCTTCGAAGGCAACGGCGGAGGCGGACTGGCGAATCACGGCAACGATAGCCAGCAGAACGTGGAAACGGCTCGAGTCTTTGGCGCCGAGCGTGTTGAAGATAGTGGAGAGGATCGAGATGGACAACGACGGGCCGAACTGGGCGGAAGAAGTAATGGGTTTGGCGAGGTAGGTGCAGATGCGCGAGAGGAACATGTCCGGGTCAGACGCCTGGTGGACGAGGTGGATGAGGAGGTTGTAAGAGGGAGTGATCTCTGTTTCATGGTGGGTTAGAGGAGTCCGTCATACTTTTCTTGCATGCTGCAGAGGAACAGAGGGTGACAGAGAGAGAGAGAGAGAGAGAAGTATCGGGATTCAAGAAAGACAGCAGAAACCCCACTCACCCTTTTCGGGGGCCGTGTTCAAGACGGCGGCGGCGGAAACCAGTTTCTTGAGAACCTCATCGCGCTGTTTGGTATTGGGCTGAGCGTCGGACTGCTCCTGCTGGCGGAGGGGCTCTAAGAGCGGGGAGATTTCGGCCTGGAGAGTGGTGCCCTCCTCGGTCTTGCGCAGAGCATCGATGTACTGGGCAAACTCGTCGGCGAGTTCGCTGAAGGAACCCTCGATGAGGAGGGTAGTGGTGGGGGCGGGCATGATGGATGAGACGGTGGAGGGAGGGAGGAGAGGCGGAAAGAGAAGGACGGGAAATCAAGGTAGGTAAGGAAAGGTAAAGGGAAAGGAAGAGGAGGGAAAGAGAAGAGAAGAGGAAAGAAGCGAGTTTGAGACGAATCGAGTTGGTTTGGATTTGGTTGGCGGTGGAGAAATTTCAGTTGTGGGAAAAAGTCTTGGCGCCGCCCTGCCTGGCCCGCATTTCTTTCAACTGTCTATACGAACTACGAAGTACATAGGTACTATGCATTCAGGTATCTTTTTCGATTGAAATTCAAACTGCTCATTTCTCAAGGAGTGACACATTAAAATACATAATTGGATGCAATTCATTAACCCGTGGCGCGAGATCAAGGGGAATAGTGCGATGCATGGTAACGCAGACGACAATCGCAAATAGCAGCAAGCCAAGTTACCCATGGTGTTCGGATCCCGTCATAAAATAGGAATTAAAAGAAACAAAGTCACCGAGCTAAAAGGGGGATGACTAAAAGAAAAAAAAAGGGGGGGAGAAATAAAAACAACCAAGACCCAGCGATTAATAGAAGAATCTCCGTGCTCCATCATATGATTAACAGTTTCCCATCCCTTCGCGTTATTCGCGGCGTTGGAGGGGTTCATTCACAGTGCGATGCGAAGCGCCAGGAAGAAGACCGTCGCCAGCACGCCCGTCGCATGGTCCTGGGCCATGCGCACGGCGGCATTGGTGGCCGAAGCGCTGCTTGCAGTGCTGGAGCTGGTGGCAGTCGCGGTGCTGGACTCATCGTCATCGTCGGAGCTGTCGGATGAACCGGTCGAGGTGGGCAAGGAGGTAGCAGAGGTCGTCTTCGAGGACGAGGACGACGACTCGGAGGCATTCAGCGAGCCGCACTGGCTGCGAGCGTCCTTACACTTCTCTTGGTCGTCCAGACTCGGGGAGCGCTCGATGCACTGCGCGAAGTTCGCCTGGCAAACGAAGTAAGGCACGGTCTGCTGGTAGAGCGCAACGTTGGCGGCAGAGCCATTGCCGCAAGTACAGGTGAAATCCAGATTGGACTAGGTTTGACGAGTCAGTCGGTAGGAACAGGAAGAAGAGAGAAAGTGGCGTTGTTAAGATCGACCTACAGGATCACAAGAGTTGGCGTTGGAGACTCCGCCGCAGATCTTAGGGCAGGCGTTCCGCTCCGCAACACACCAGGAAGCTGATTCAACGTCTTAGTTTCATTGCCGAACCATTGAACGCGCACGAAGACTGGCACGACCTACCTCGTTCCGACGAGTCAACCTTGTTCAAGTCAAATCCCTCGGGGAAAGTGAAGTTGCTGGCGGCCGTTGCCGAGGCCACCAGGGTAGAGAGGAGAAGAATGGGCAACATGGTGATAGAGGACGGGATTGAAGGGAAGAGATGAGGGAGGCAAAAAGCTACTGTTGCTTAAAAAAGATGCACAACAAGGTGGACGGAGGAAGATGGAAGGGAAACAAACGGAGCAGGAGGAGAAGGTGACGAGAATTAGTTAAAGAAGAAGGAGGAGGAGGAGGCAGGGGAGGGAAGAAGAAGAAGAGGGGAAGGGGAGAAAAAAAGGGAAAGCGCGAAAAAAATAGAGCAGAACCAAAACAAGGAATGTCGGGGAATTATTTATTTATTATTATTTATTTATTACTCGAAGTTTCCGGTCCTTGAGAGCTATTCAGTTTTCCCTTGAAAGTGCTGGAGGCAAGAACTAGTCTTTTTAAGTCGGGGACTACCGCATTCATTTCATGGAGCAGGAACGAGCTAGACCGATTAGCAGGTACCAGCTACTGCTAGGGAGGGAGGGGAGAGCGAGCGAGCGAGGGAGAAATAATGATGATCGGCTGCATGCGGGCAGGGCAGCCTGTGCTAAGGGAGATTATTTTAATTTTGCATATTTTTTTTTCCATACCAGCGCCCAGCATGCATGCCCGGAATTGGCATAACTGGTGTTCCACGGAAGAAGGTGGAAAGTGGACGGAGGGAAGTGAAGTGGAACCCCGAAGGTGCTCAGAATGGGATGTTCAGGTCAAGAGACGCAGGTCGCACCGAACGGACTAAGCCTAAGGACCTAATGGGACTATGGGAGTCTCATACTTGGGAACCCAACAGGCCATGGATGTCTTAAGGCGAAGGTAAATAAACGATCCTGAAAACTCCGCAACTCTGCAAGCCCCCCCCGGCCAATCATCGCCCGTCCGCCAATCACACAGTGGGTCCCGCCCGTCGGGTAACGCCCAGTGTGGCCTAGCGCCATTCGGTTTATCTTACCGTACCTTACCGAGGTTGTTCCCCGTCGCCTTGTCGCCTCGTCGCCTGAGGTGCACCACCGTCGGGTGTTTCATCGCCTGTACGGTGTAAGGTACTTGGAGGACTTACGGAGTGGTTATCTCCATCAAACCCATCGGAAATTAAACATCCCTTCGCCGGTCCGACTTGGACTGCTACACCCTACGGAGTCCTTCGTCTACGTCAGGTCGTCAACTGCCTACGGTGTGTAGCTATCAAACACCCCTCTACTCCGGAGTACGTCCTCGCGTCGTTCATGCCCGGTGGATTCAACGAGAGAATCGCCGGTCGATCTTCGCGCTCAAGGATAGTTTCTTCTATCTGGCCTTCTAATGCACATTACCTCTGCTCCTCCGTTCTGCTCCAGGTGCGGCGTACTGCCTAGTCTTTCGTCTCCTTCCTACCTCCCCCGCTCAGGATCCCCGGAACAAAAACTGCATATCCTGGGGAGTGAGCTTTTCCAGCGCCTCTCCCTGGTCCTTGTTGATCGTGCCGTTGATGAGGTTTGCCTTCTTCTCCTGCAGAAGAACGATTCGGGATTCGACCGAGTCCTCGATGCATAGTCGGGTGATAACGCAGGGTCGACGTTGACCAATACGATGGCACCGGTCCGCGCTCTGCCATTCAGCTGCCGGGTTCCACCATCTACCGGGTTATGTCAGCATTGGCCCACCAGAGAGAAGTGGGGGATCACATACGGATCAACGATAAACACCCGTGACGCCTCGACCAAATTTAGGGCGACACCGCCTGCCTTGAGGGAGACGAGAAACACTTCAACGTCCACATTGTTCATAAAGTAATCGATGGATTTCTGTCGCTGAGCCGGCGTCATCGAGCCGTCGAGCATGACGGTGTTGAACCCGGCTCGGCGCAGGCGCCACTCCACGAGTTGGAGCATCGAGGTAAACTGCGAGAAGACGATCGATTTGTGCGTCTGCTTTTTGCTCCTCAGCTTGTAAAGGTCGTAGACAAGCATCTCGATCTTTGTCGACGAGGTCCAGTCCTCCATGCGGATCCGGTTGATGATCGAATTTTTCTTGATGAACTCCTCTTCTTGCTCAATGTCCGGCTGCTCAAAGTCGATGGACAGAGGAATATGACACCGCGGACAATCGACAACCGTGTCGGCATCAAACGACCGCATGTAGTCCTTGGCACATCGGCGGCAGAACTCGTGATGGCAACGCGACCGAATGGCTTCCTCCGCCGATTCGTCGCAGATGCTGCAAACCAGTACATTTTGCCCACTGGCGGCATGTTTCTTCAAGATCAAATCGGGGTGGTTTGCAACCTGTCGCATTCGCATGATCAAACCGAAGATATTGGCATAGTTGTTCAACATCACTGTAGTTCGCGTAAGTGAGTAAGCATCAGCATCACAAATGTCAATACCACAAGAACCCTGATAACGTACCTCCACGGCTCACGTACGTGTCGAACTGCCTGGTGGAGTTAGTCATGATACTTCGGGAGAAATCACGTTCGATCTCGCCGAAGAACTCGTTGTGTAGAATGACCCTGTTATTCGTCAATGACAATCGGATTAGGGGAACAAAGCAACACCGACCGTTTGGGTGGCAGTTCCATGGAAGCTGTGTGGTCACGCTTGACACGCCTGAGCATAATTCTATCGGTGAGAAGGCGCAGCTTCCCCAATGCCTCTTTGCGGGCTTCTGCATTATCCCTTTCCGTGACTGGCCTGTATTAGAATGCGAACAACAAGTTGATGTGCAGGTCCTCACTTGGATTCAAGATCTCCTGGTTGAAGACTGAGACATGACTAAATCCGCTGCAGAGATTGTCAGTATGAGAAGACGCGAGCAGATCTAGGATGTTCTAGGATACGGTACCTGTGTCGACATTCGGTGCATCGTTTCTCGGCGTCTTGGGACCAATGAAGTTGCTGGCATTTGCACTGTTTACAGAAATAACAGGCGAATGGGCGAACTTCCAGAAATCGCAAGAGAGAGAAGAACTCGCCAATTCGATTTTGCACGGGAGTGCCGGACAGACACCATTTGTAGGTGGCTTTCAGCGCAAAACATGCGCGGGCAACACTCGTGGTGCGTTGCTGGGTGCATTAGCAACAAGAAGCCCGGCCACGAAAAGAGCTTTAGCTTACCTTGATGCTGTGTGCTTCATCGAGAATGAGTCGATGGTAATCGATGGAATGGACCACACCTGTCGCATGTAAATATCCGGACGCCAAAGGCGCACGCCGGGCGACTTACTATCCTCCTTGACAATTCCATCATCGCGGTTCCACCCTTTCCATTCCTTTCGATGGATTGACTCCAGACCAGAATCTAAATGAAAGCAATAAAATGTCAGGTATGTTCCTTTGCCCTTTATCCAGCTCGTTAGGGATATATATTCCTACAAGATATCATGATAACATCATAGGCCTGTAGATCTTTCTTTCTAAGATGTTTGACCTTAGTATTAGAATTGTGATAAACCAGAACATTCAGTTGGCCATTCGTGTATTCCTGAAGGGCAAGTCAGATTGACACCATCAATTTCACCGTTGCAACTTACCTTGATCTCGGATTGCCATTGCATTAGAGCAACCGGAGGGACTACAACAAGAGACGGTTTGCCGATCGGGTAATCTGACATGAGGAGGGAAACCGCCTGGATGGTCTTGCCCATACCCATCTCGTCACCCAAGAGACCACCTCTGTACTCTGACTTTTCCTGTTGCATCATCCAATTCAAACCTTCGAGTTGGAAGGGCTTCAGGGTTCGCGATATGCTTGAAGGTTGTTCTGCGGGCACCGGTGTTATTGGGGGCGCATTTCTTAAATCTTCCCACATCTGTATAATCAAGGGATGCTGTTTTTCAAGCTTCTTCCGCTCTTTAAATGCCTATTTATTTCGTCAGTGAGCCGGCACATTGGCTAGAAAAGCAAACTGAACTTACACGGTAGCTCATCCACGTCTGTGACGCAGTTGGGGCTTCAGATGGACCTGCAGCTTGTGTTTGTACCTGTCTTCGATTTCGTCCACGACCCCTGGTATTTGCCGTGCCCCGATTTCTAGATCCTCTCTGCGAGTATGTAGGCCTACTCTCGTTAGACGGCATTTGGGCGATTGGCCCGGAATCACTTTGGTGACTTTCATCGGCCTCCTCTTCGGACATATCTTCCGTATCGAAATTGCTATCTTCGCTGTCTGGAACAGGCGCTTTCTTTGCCGATCGGAGGGAGCTCCGAGAATTGCGCGGCGGCTGCCACTGCTCTGACTCGTCCTCATCCATACCGTCGAAGTCATCGAGCTCCGTTAAGGCGCTGTCGTCGGAATCTTGAATCTCCAATTTGGATTTCCCCACTCTTCGTCGTTTCGGGAGTGGTGCCTGATATTCTTCAAGTTGAAGGGCACGGGCTAGAGCCACGTCCGAGGCCTCGGGAGTAGTATCCTCGGTGGCGATGGCCGAGGTGGTTCTCTTGTGCCCCCTGCGCGGGTTGAGCGACATGGTGCTTGATCGTAATTCCCGGGTCCGAGCAGACGCGCTGACCCTTGTCTTCGGGCGTGAAATGTCTGATTCTGCAGGAGTCATGGCAACGCTGGTCGCTGGAGTAGTGTAATCGTAGGTCCCATCTCCAGACGAATCGCCCTCGCGATTAGACGTGGAAGATGAGCAGGAAGACGAGGGCTTCTTCAAGGGAATGGCAACTTCAAGGACCACAGGTTTCTCATCTTGACGGGGTCCGACAGCGCCAATAGGCGCAGCCACGTCTTCACGTGTGGAGTGGTGATCAGATTGGCTTGCATTGGCGGGGGCGGACGACGACTGGGCCAGTCTCAACGAGGTGCGTCGGGGCAATGACGAAGAATCTAGCGAGGTGAGGGATTTGAGTTGGTTAGCCAGATTACCAGAAGTGTATGGTCGATAACTAGAAGCCAGCGGAACTAAAAGCTTACCGGCCGCGGAGGAGGGTCCAGGCCTCGCTGCGGATGACCTTCTTGCCATGGTGCTAAGGGGGAGAAAAGAATGAACGGGGGAGATGCAGGCACCGAACCGACAAGACAGGAAGAAGTAAAGAGAGATGAAGAAATCAAGAAAGCCCAAGTTGGTGATTGGCAGGGGTGACAGACAAGGACCTGCAGGTGGCGAGGGTTGGTTCCTTACTTTGCCTTCTGCCCCGTCTCTGCCTGTCAGGCAACCGGAGGAAATCAGAGAAAGGCTTTTCAGGGCCCGGACCCAAGGAACAGCTACGTAATTGGCCACTGCCTCACAACTGGCCGATGATTTCAAACCTGTTCTTCCCAAGTACAAATTCCAAACATCTCGCGACCAGGTCGAGGCTCGCGTTAAGTGGAACGCGAATTCGCTCCGGATCTTGTGACCTCATTGGGCCTGACATCACCCATCCCGCTCTCTGTACTTGACTCTCTTTACTGTATTCTCACCTCATCCTCCACCCAAACAAAATGTATGTGTGATGATTGTCCTACTATCCCCCCGCGTCTAAATTAATTGCTAACAGCGGTTTTCTTCAGGGCGGACCGACGGCGCACCAGGAACAACAACGTTCGAGGCCCGTAAGTCCTCCTCCGACCGGCTCGCAGATCAACAAACTAACCACCCCTGCAGTCACTCTGCGCTTACCGATTTCCTTGCGGTATGAAACGATCCCCATGCGCAATTTCGCCGTTGTAATCACGTTCTCCGTCGCTGACCGACCCTTCTCCAGTCCAATAACATATCGGCTGCCCAAATTCACGATGACCATCAAAGACGCCTGAGAGAGGCCGAGCGCCAAGACACTGCGCAAACCCCTCCAGACGTCGCGGAACCTCCCGAAGATGAGAACGCTGGCGAGTCGCCTGAGCAGAAGAAGAAGCGCAAGCGAAAGGAGTCGGCTACCCTGGCCAAGATCAAACAAAGTAAGGAATTTGCTCGTCGCAAAAGTCGGCGCACTGGCGAGCCTGATGGGGACGATGACTTCATTGCAAGGGAGATGCTGCAGGAGAAGTCTCGCCCGATGCCAGGCCAGCTAGAGAATTGCGAAATCTGTAGCAAGCGGTTCACGGTCACCCCATACAGCAAGACTGGGCCCAATGGAGGTCTTCTCTGCGCAAAGTGCTCCAAAGAAGTGGCCGACGATGAAAAGAAGTCAAAGGCCAAAAAGCGTGCCGCGAGGACCGGTCGTCGTCAAAACCAGAGCAACTTGCTTGATGGGATTGCTCAGCACGGAGCTTTGAGCCTGGTTGAAATGTGTACCAAAGTGAGCATCATCCCCCAAATTCTTGACTACATGGCTGTGCGCCGCTGACTTTCTCCTCCTCCTTAGAAAGTTGCCGATAATATCAATAATATTAACGAGTTTGGAGATTTGCCGTCGCCGCTGCTACACCGTCTAAGCCAGATTCTGTCTAAAAGGAGGGCGATGACGCCGAGGACTCTAAATCTATTTCTCCGTCCGGACATGGACTCTATTGATATCTACGATTCTGCGAAGCTTGAAACCGACGACTTCCAGAAAATTTTGACATTTATGCCTTCTCTGGCCCATATCAACCTCCGCTTTGCTGGCCAGTTGAAGGACCGAGTTTTCGAATACATGCTTGATCGGAACCTCCAGATCAAGTCTTTGCAGTTGGACGCTGCCAACCTCGTGTCAGACGCATACTGGCAGCGAGTATTCCAGCGATTTGGGCCGCAACTAGAAAGCCTCAAGTTGTCCAACCTCGACTTTGCTCTGGATGATGAGAGCGTGGCCTTGATGTGTGAAAATTGTCAATCACTTCGCCATCTAAAATTGAAGCACTGCTGGAAGATGGGCGATGGTTCTCTCCAAGCCATATCGACCCTTCCTTTACTCGAAAGCTTGTCCCTGGGTTTTGTTAAGGAGATCAGGCTCGAAAACCTTCTCGAGACCGTGTCCAGGACTGGTTCGGGTCTGCGAACGCTCTCCCTGGAGGGGTTTACCAATGCGGACGATCGAGTTCTCGAAGCTATTCACGATCATTGCAGATCGCTTACCAAGCTCCGGTTTTCGGACAACTCGGTGTGCACCGACCAGGGCTTTGTCAAGCTGTTTAGCGACTGGTCAAACCCTCCATTGCAAATCGTGGATCTTTCCTCGACGCGAGACGTGGATAATAACAACCCCGACGGCCCCGAAGACGCAACTGGCCTTGCCTCTGGGGGATTCGTCGCCCTGATGAATCATTCGGGCGCCACCATTCAAAAGTTGAACATCGCATCCTGTCGCCATGTGTCTCGCGCCGCCTTCGAGGAGGTTTTCTCGGAAGAGAAAAAATACCTCAATTTGAGGGAACTCGACGTCTCGTTCCACACCACTCTCGATGATTACCTCGTCGGTCGGCTTTTCCGATGCTGTCCGGCCATCCGAAAACTGGTGGCGTTTGCTTGCTTTAACATCCGAGACGTGCAAGTCCCTGTTGGCGTCGCGTTGATCGGTGGATTGAAGGCACAGGACTCGATCCTTGTCGAAGGCGGGTTGTAGGGCAATTCGGATACGGGACGGTGTTCGAGCAAGTTCATGCAGCTGGTGAGAAACCGGGTCACCGACAAGGAAATCAACACGATCAGGAAAAGGAAAAACGGACAAGAAAAACAGGAGGGGAGGAAAGCTATTATTGTGCGCTACTGCCATCTTTCCGATCTTGGCCGCAGGCAGAACAAGAGAAACTTAATATACGTTAATATGTTAATTGATGTCCCCCGACTCTACTCCGTACACTGTAGTATTCAGCTACGTAACCGTGAATGTTCCTTTTAGCCGCGCCAGTAGTTTCTCTGGCAGACATGTGCGTTCTGCTCACTATCTGATTTGTCCCCGTTTTGAAGCTAGAAGGCAACCGGGTCTCGAGTGCAGAGCCACCTTAGTTCACGGCGTGCGGCTGGAGCGGATTTCCACGATATATACCGAGTACACATAGCATGCATATAAGAGGTACCTACGGAGTATGGACGGAGTACACCGTACATACGGTGAATAGTATAGGAGGGACTCGACCACCACGAGAGACAGGCGTGACCAATTGCAGACGTCCGAGCAGGAACAAAGGGAGAGGAGATCTGCGGTGTCATAATGTTGTCCGAAAGGAGGCGGTCGTTGGGTGCATTCAGATCGAGCATGGAGCAAGGAGGCGGGCGTCCGATCCACCGGGAGGACACTTGCCTTGTATGGAGTACTCCGGGGAGGGGAGTACCTACACTATACGGAGTACACGAATAATGTACTCAGTACATACTCTGTAGGGAAGGAGAGAGGGGGAGAGGGAAGCGATCTACGGGCTACGGAGCCTACGGTCGTCATTGTGATTGACGATTGTATAATGATCGAAGTTTGTGCCCCAGGGACCTCGGGAGTGCTGAACGGAGACTGGAGGACAGCCGGAGCGATCAGCAGCTTCCGGCTCCACTTATTCGGTCGGACAATCGTAAGATTCTTTCTTGGTCCAACCATTTCAAAAGACTCAAAGGGAGATTGCCATTAAAACTGCGGAGTACAAAAGGAAGAAAGAGAGAGAGGGAGAAAGGAAGAAAGAGAGAGAGGGAGAAAGGAAGAAGGGGAGGGGAGGAAAGGAAGGGAAAAGAAAGTGAGGGAGAAAAAAAGAGAAAGAGAAGAGTGAAAGAAAGAAAAGGTGGCCACTCGTCGGTCCATTTGAGTTTTTTTGCCCCTGATGGGTGGCGCGAAGGGGACTGATCATTTATCGGTCTGCTTCTGCTTGATTTACCCAAGACACTCTGGGTTTGACAGGTAATAAATAATATACATAGTAACCACGTACCTCCTCCTAGACACGCCGTACTCGTACAATAATAATAATCACCACCATCATCATCAGAATAATAAATTAATAATAGTAGCCCCTTTCTCCCTTCTCCCTAGACGATTCTCGCTTCATCTGGAATTCTGGACATACCATACTCCGTACTGAGTACCTAGAGTCCTTCACGGTCCGCCCGTACGGCTACCTGAGGAGGTACTATATTTGGACTGCTCCACCCTGCACAGTGCAAGGCCGTCCGAGACTTTTTTCCCTTCTAATCTTTTTATGGATGGATGGATTGAATTGAATTTGGAAAATTTTTGGTTCCAATTTTCTTTGGGAAGGGTTGGTTCGTTCTCTCTCGGGCCATCTGATATACGGAAGATTCATAGCCAGAGGAGTAGTAGTCATAGTAGTCATACGGAGAACTAAGTTGGGTCAACAGTCAACTAGTCGGCCCTCCAATTTTTTTTAATTATTTGTTTTTGGACTTTTGGTTTTTCCCCCTTCGCCTTTCATTGTTATTTTTAATGTTGATAATTATTCCTTCCCTTTCCTTTTTCCCCCAACTATTATTATCGTTTTATCCTTCTCGCTCTCTTCCTCTCATTCCTTTCACCTGTCCCCCTATCTCCGGTTCTGTTTACATTTTCCCACACTTAACGACTCCAAGAGTCTAAGAATAATCATTTTGTCTCTCCCCAGCCCCACCGCCTGTAAGGTGAGAATTTGACCGGCCGTGACGGATTTGATCGATCGGATTTATCTTATACTACTATTACCACTATACATACTACGCGCATATCTCCCATTACGGAGCGCCCGTGAGCAGAAGCTTCTGGCCACCTCGCTCATTCCCACCCCAGTCACCTCTCATTCTCCTCAGCCGCCCCTTAATGAAGCCGAGAAACCCACCACCGAACGCCTCTTTGACTCTCAGCTGTCTCTGTCTCTGCCCGCCCGTGACACTCGCTTCATTCTGGGCATCCTATTGATCAAGGCCCCACCCGACTCCTGAGATTCGAGTGGTTTCGGAACGCTGGCCCAGAACCACTAGCCCAACCCATACACACCCCTCCTCCACCCGTGGCCTTGTGTTTATGGGCGACGACTCAAACGAAAAACGCACCTACTTCGGAAAGGGGGCCCTGGTTCTTTTTTTATTTTTTTTGCCCGCTTTTTTTTTTCTATTTTTTTTTTTTTTGAAGCTACACGGAGATTGAGGAGCTGGTATAGCTCACTAATTTCCTTCTTTGAAAGTGGTTCCGGGTTCACTAGCACCGATGCCAATCAAACTCCCCAAAGGCTTTACCCGACGGAAATCGTCTGGTAATGCCCTAGAAGAGGTAGAAACACCTCCTCAGTCGTCCTTTCGAGTCTTCGAACGTCCTTCCGTCGATAAGAAATCTATGAGCGATGGCAATCTTTTGTCGAAAAGACTGAGCTCGGGACAACCTCTAGATTCACCTACGGAAGAGCAGGACAACAACATCTTTGCCACACCCCTGAATCATCCGCAAAGACAATTGTACGGCCCTCCCCCGTCCCCTTCTTCTATTGGTATGTCTTATTAGACCAGATCAACTAATCCTAGTGGTGGTAATAGGGGCGTCTACGACCATTCGTCGCCGAAACGTCGCTCAACGGACGGACCGCTTCAATCGGACAACTCATCGCCACATTCACGAAACCTCTACGATATACCGATACCTCCCATTTCCGGTGCGTTGCGGGCAGCCGGCCGGACCTTTTCTTTTGGTGGGAGATTTTCAAAGTCATCGGCACCTCCCCCGCAACAGTCTACTCCTGGTCCTTCGCGGAACAGGGCAATGACCAACAGCACGAGCAGCACCGCAACCCCACCAAAACTCCCGGACACGGAACTGCAGATTGGTCATATTGGGGACGAGTTTCACAATATGTTTGACGATATGGGGAAACGAGGAAACGTTGCCCAGGAATCGTCACGGAACGGCTCAGTGGATACGGTAGGACACCTCGACACAAACCGCCGCACGCTTCTAGGGTCAACTAACGATGCTCGTTACCAGTACTCCTCTACTCCCCCTGAAACAGGGTTCCGCAAGGACGAAAAGGTGCAGCGCCCCGCCCCTATAAACACGGATCGGTCGAAAGAAGTCGAACCCTCGCCGTACTCATGGGGTAGCCGACACTCGGAGGAGGGCCTTTTGGCCGCGGTTGATTCGCCGCACGAAGAACCTCCGGCAACCTATTCGGGGTTTATCCCATACCGGGACGGGCGACGGAAATCCCTACCTCTCTCCAACGCAGCGCCCATCACCACGACGACTCATCGTTCCCTTGAAAAGCCGGAAGGTGCAGCAGAGAAAGGCCTACGAAGGAGTGTCTTGTACCCTAGCAAGAGGGATTCAACGCCCGTTGAGGACGAAGATGCCAAATTAATCATGTCATCTCTTTACACAAGCAGGCGAAGCTCCCAATTGCCTTTCGCATCTGACCATGAGGACTCGGATGCAGAGAACGAGACTCCGCTGTTCACCAACAAGACGAGCCAGCCGGACCGGCTCACACCTCCGCCTCTGCAACCTCCAGCGCACAAGTCTCCGGGCCTGAACGACGATCACCTCGACTCTTCTATTGCGGCCCATGCACGGTTGGCTGTGCAATACGAGAATACTCAGCCACCGCCGATGCCATCCACCAACAAAGTCATGACCCCCTCCCAATTTGAGCATTACCGACAGCAGCAGGAGCTCCGACGGTCGAAGAGCGACGCTTCGAAGAGCGAGGACTCCGAAGAAAGTGATTTTGACGAAGAGGACGAGAACGAGAAGAATCGGGAAGCAGAGAAGCAACGGCGAAAGCAAGAAGCTCATCTTTCCGTCTATCGGCAGCAGATGATGAAGGTGACGGGCCAGCAATCTCCGGCGCCGTCTCTGCGGCCGGAAATGGACCGGGCAAGCAATAGTGCACCAAATCTTACCGCGCCCTTCACCCAGGGGAACAGGTCAGGAAGCGGGAAGAGTAGCGAAGGCGACGAGGACGAGGAGGTTCCCTTGGGAATCCTAGCCGCGCATGGGTTTCCAAATAGGAACCGCCCGCCCAGTCGCCTTGCAATGTCGAGCTCGATCCCAAATCTACGGGCGTCGTTCCACCAGCCCTACATATCGTCTCCCGGATCGGTCGCGGAGAACGATTCCGGCAATCGCAGTAGCCTGCCTGTCTTCGCTCGGAACTTACCCCGAGACCCCTACTATGGAGCGGGCTTGGTGAATTCGTCTAATCGAGAGTCCCTGGCCTTCGGAGGAGGCGCTGGTTCCGTTTACGGAGGACCTCCAGCTCCCGCTGGTCCCCCGCCTGGATTGCCTCCCGGAGGCTTAATCGGCGTGATTGCCACCGAAGAGCGGGCGAGGGCGATGAGGCGAAGAAGCCCAAACACCCAGGCTATGCATGACTTCAATGCTGCGATGCCTTCGGTCACAACCCATCCTAATGGTATTCCGAGGCCTTATACCATGATGAGTCTGAACCCACCCAATGTGTCTGCCCCCCAGCAAGTTACTGCCACGGAGCAAGCTCAGATACAACTTTCTCAGCAAATGTCTAGTATGATGCAGATGCAGATGCAATGGATGCAGCAAATGATTCACATGCAAGGTGGACAAGGTCCACCACCCCAGCAGGGGATGCCGATGCCGATGCCGATGCCGCCAGGCGGCCTCCCTACAGTAGCGGCCTCCCCTACCATAAGACCGTCTTCGATGCCATCCGCAGGGCCCAACAATCTTATGCCGCCCGCATTTGGCGGCGATCAGAGAACTTTCAGCCTTCTTGATCCTAACGCGTCATCCCGGTTGAACGCTTCGGCGATGCCGTATGCGTCCGGAGCGAACCGACCGAGTACCCCGGCGGGACAAGGCTATGCGCCATCAATCGCGCCGTCGGAGCGAAGTAATGTAGGACTGGCGCCTCGCTATCGTCCAGTGTCTACCCTCCAACCGGACACTACCTCGGCAGCCTATCCTCTTGCCTCCAAGCCCTGGAACGACGAGAACCAGAGATCTTCCGTCTCCATCGCCTCCCCGGCCGCTCCACAGATGCCCAAGCCTACTCCCCGTCCTATTTCCAACGGCGGAAAATCCGCACTGGCTCGTGGACCCGGCAATGGCATTGCGCAAGACGATGAAGATGACGACGAAGGGTGGGCCGAAATGATGAAGAAACGAGAAAATAAACGAAGCAATTGGAAATCCAAAAAGGAGACGTCGAGTCTTGGTGACTTATTGAACACAGTGCATTAACTCGTTCATAGATGATTTAGATCCGCGTCTTGTTCACTGAGGTTTTTCCCCTTCTCGCATGCACTTTCCAGCTCTAGACCGAGCTTTGGCGATTTGCTCTCTTGATATCTTATCTGCCCTATGTACTTGATCATCTTTCCGCTATATCTATTTCGTTCTTCTTTCTCCCTTCCTCCCTCACTCCCTTTATTTTGGGGTACGTCAGTTTGGCATCTGAAGATTTGAACTGCATCATGAATGTTTCTACCCATTGACTTGTCCGACTTGAGCAAAGGCATGGAGTTGTGCAAGGCTGGCGTTTTCCTTCATTGTTTCTTTGCCCTCTTCTTATCTCCCCCCGGCTCTTCATTTCCCACCCCCTCCCCTTTTTTTTTTGTCCATTATCAGATTTCAGAGCTCAGCGGTTGTATATTGTGTCCGAATTATTTTCATGTTGTATTGGGTAGGTATATGATAAAGTATAATATACGAACAAGCCTCGTGAGGCCACCAGGAATCTCTCCATTCATTGAACTTACGTGCTCTCTGAATTCTTTGCTTTCCTCCCCGCCGGGGTCGAATCGGCGTCATGACCCTGCAAGTCGTTGAATCGCGTCCCTTGCCTCCAGTCGTACTTGATCCAGGATCTTTGCCGCGGGCAGCGTCGCTTTTACAAGCCCAACTCCACTGCCGGCGTAGGTGGTCAACCGCCCCCGCGGACCCCATCCCGAATCGCCCTTCTCCAACTCTCCTTTATACAAACTGCGGTTCTCTTCATCATTCATGCCACATTCCGTAGCATCTGTGTAGCTTCGATTGATTACGCCGCGCCCATCATATCTTCTCGGCCAGCCCTTGATCCCTCTCACCCGATCGTATACCGTAGAACGGACAGTGCTGACCCCTCCGTCGGACGCTCGCAGGATCTCGTCCTGGTAGCCCCGGGCGATACTCGCCTCCACCGAAGCCAAGAAGCGCGTGCCCATGACGACTCCAGTCGAGCCCAAAGCCAAAGAGGCAGCGATACCTCGCCCGTCGGCGATCCCGCCCGCCGCCACCACGGCGATCTCACTCTTCCGGCGTTCTTTGAGGGCGTCGCATACCTCAGGGACTAGGGTGAGGACGGAAGCTGAATGGGCCAGACCATGACCACCAGCGTCCGCGCCCTGAACGACCAGTACATCCGGACGGAGGGCCTCTGCCGCGGCCGCCGCTTCCGCGACCGAGCCCACCTGAATCCAGACCTTGGTCCTTCCGTAGGTGGCGGCGCGCACTCCGTTCACCCAAGGAATCAGGTCTGAGGGATGGGTCTGAGGGCCAAAGAGCCACACGGCGCACGGCCTATATCGCTTGATAGTGACAACCGACATTTCGAGGTCCGCGCCCCACGTAAGAAAACCGACCCCGATGGGTAGAGTGCCGGTGCTATGAAAAACTGATCGGATCGGTGTGTCTGTCCGTTCTACGAGATGCACTGCCTCCTGGAGGTTGCGCTCTAAGTTGGAAACGTCGTACCCTGCAGCGAGAAACCCTATGCCCCCGGCGGACGAGACCGACACGGCGAGCGAAGGCATAGCGATGTTAAGCATAGGAGCCGATGCTACAAGCGGGGTCTCGGTCCAAGGATAGGTAGACTGCCAGGAGGTGTGGAAAGATGATGAAGATGAAGATGCTGGGGCAGGTGCTGATGCTGATGAAGGCATTGTTCTGATTATACTAGGTAAATCAACTAAAGTAACCAATAAGTAACCCTAATAGTAGTTAGTGAATGTAGCAGTGATGGTAAGAGTAGTAGGAGTCAATAGCGGGCAGGATGAACTATGACGATGCGGGTGAATCACGTGAGGGTCACGGGGTGCGGCAAGAATCCATCCATAGATATCGCCCGGCATCAAAGAACCTCGCCGTCAACCCTCACCACCCTTCGTTTTACCAGTCTAGACGCGCCACACGCACGTTGTTGTCCACGATTCTTTTTTGGATGTGTAGATCCTGACTATTATTAATCCCTATTTCATTTCTTTCCAGCAATATTCCTTATCTTTCCGGTCATCTGGCTGGATCGAGTCTGAACTTTTCTCACACAAAGGAACAATCCAGTTAAAGAGAACGATCTGCAAGAATTTAAGAGATCACACTGCCTTGAGATTCCCAGCCACCAGCTCCTGCGCTACATATATATTATCTTAAATCTCTTGGATATCACCTAGCTAAATTGGAACACAATGAACGCACCAGACCGGTAAGATCAGTGACACTCTTTCTGTCTGTTTGCTCTCTCTGTGGCCTCAATTATGTTCTGTTTTCATTATCATTTATCGTTTTCATCTCCCTCCCCTACCTCTCTGTCTATCTGCTTCTCTCTTTCTCTCCCAGGGCTTGGAGATGAATGCAAAGACGCAGCTTGGGGTAGGTTGCCCGAAAGGGAAAGAGAGGGCTCCGGGAAAAACAGACTCTGGTGCTACTGTTGAACCATTCTGTCTCACGCCCTTTCCTCTTTTCCTTGGCTACTACCATTTACCCCCTCCTCCCTCCACTCAGTGGCTTGTCGTGTTCTGCTCGTGTTCTTGTCCCCTGTCGATGCTTCTGAGCCCTTCCAATATGAGTCCACGTAAAGAGCCATTGCTCCCACCGGAGACGGCCTTCGCACGCTGGCGAAACGCCTGCGGCATTACTCGTAATGGTTGCCAGTCTACTGTCAGGGTGTCGCATGACCAGCAGCCCAGGTCTGCCCTGTTCCAGCTCCATGATCACTTGTTTTCTTTTTTTCTTGTCTTTCTTCCCCCCCCCCAATATCCCTCTCAGTCCCTTCAACGCGTTCGTGGATATGACAGGATATGGCACGGTGCTGATCCGTCCCCGACTATAGCTACGAGTCCTTCGTGCTCGCCAATGGCGAAAGCAAAGTGGAGATGGAAATTGACACCCGTACGTCCCTATTCTCCTGACTTTCTGTCTTCGCTCTTACTGAATTATTTTCACAGGTATTCCATCTTCAGCCATTTTCACTTTTAATAAAGAGGACCACACCCTGGGTAATTTGATCCGCGCTCGTCTGTTGCAGAGCGCCCACGTTCTCTTTGCAGCCTACAAGGTACGTTACGCCACGCGTGCGAGTGCTCTATAGCGGGGGTCCATTGTAAATAACCAGTGAGCTACAGGTTCCCCACCCTTTAGTTCCCAAATTTGAACTGCGCGTGCAAACCGACGGTGAAATCGCTCCCAAGGAGGCCGTAGTGACCGCCTGTCACGAGCTGGTTCGAGACTTGGGAATTCTTTCTCGCGAGTTTACCAAGGAGTACGAACTACGGAAGATGGTGGGAGCAAGTCAGCAGCAGCAGAACGGGGCTGCGGACGGGATTTAGGCAGTGTCTTGCCTGCAGCATTGGGCGCAGCTGGCCATGCGTCTTCTTCCTTTCTGATTCTTCGAAAAATCCCATACCCCTTTCATCTTGCTTCGAGTATGGATATGAGCTGGCTCTTTCTTTCTTGTTCCTCGTTTTCGTTATTCTTGTCCAATCTCGGTGTGGTTTTAATTTGCTCTGGCCTGTACGTATTCGGATACCTGGGACTCCTGGAATCCCAGTCGGTTTGCAGTCATATAATTTCGGGTATATCTCTCCGGGGGAAGATAGTACAATGAGATTCTTTCGAGAAGTAAAGTAATATACGGAGTAGTTACCATCGCAAGGTTCCTGTGGGTGCTGACTCAGCAGGCGACCGGGAGGGTTTAGCGTGGCTCCGCGTGCCTGGCGTCTGCCGTCATCCTCCCTCCTGAACTCCCAAGGCAACCTCTCGTCTCCTTTCCCCATTTGCTTCCGGTCGCCTGGCTTCTCCTTCTGTCCGTCGCTTCGTCAATGCCTGGATCTAGCATTCTTTGCTTGATGTCAGTGCCATTGTGGTAATGTATTCCTCGTCAAATTCCTTCCTCGGCGGCGCCAACAGCGCTCGCGGACAGCAGCCACCTTTCATGCAGCAGCAGCAACAGCAGCAATACTCGCCATTTCCGACCGGCCAGCAGCAGCCGGGCTTTGCTCCTCAGCCTACTGGTTATGGATCTCAAATGCCTGGCTCGCAGCTACAACCTCAACCAACCAGTTTCCCCGTGGGACAGCTGCAACCGCAATTCACCGGCTTCCCTGGCGCCGCTGCCCAGCAAGCACACCAGCCGGGCTTACAACCTCCGATTCCGCAGCAACCCCAATTTACAGGCTACCCTGGCCAGGCTCAAACTCCCCAGTTTCAGGCGCCGTCAAATACCGGTCTCCCTCTCCGTCCGGGCTTTCAGACCTCTTCAGCGATAGCCGACTCATTTCGAGATGGGAACGGCGCGGCTCCCCCGCCGCCCCCTAAATCCTCGGGCAACAAGATTCCCAACATCCGCCTCTCATTCATCACCGCCCAAGATCAGGCTAAATTCGAGCAACTGTTCAAGTCGGCCGTTGGAGATAACCAGACAATGAGCGGTTAGTAGGATTCCTCCCTCCCCGGCTTGGTTAGTCAAGCAGAGTGTCCTGACATTTCAACACACTGCAGGCGATAAGGCCAAGGAGCTACTCCTGCGGTCAAGGCTCGCGGGCAGGGACCTGTCGAAGATATGGTGAGTACCTGGGGAGAAGATGGTTACCTTGCCCCCTCGATGCTGATGGTCCCAGGGTCTTGTCCGACTCTACTAAGTCAGGCCAGCTGTTCTTCCCGGAGTTTGCACTGGCTATGTATCTGTGCAACTTGCGAATCACAGGCAGGGAGCTGCCCGACGCTCTCCCGGAGAAAATAAAAAACGAAGTGTCCAGTATGGTGGATATCATCTCGTTCACGGTCCCCGATACGCAACCGGAGCCTGTCTCCCGGACGAATGCCCCGAGTTTCGAGGCGCCACTGCTTGAGAACAAATCGGCTCCTCCAGCTCCTCAGCAACCGCAGCCACAACAGCCAACGAATTCGCAGCTTCTGAATCAACTCACGGCTCAGCCTACGGGATTCCCCCAGGCGAATAACTTCCTGTCCACCCAGGCCGCCTTCTCTGGCCAAAATTCGGGCCTCACGCCCCAAGCGACTGGATTTCCCGCACAGACTCAGTCACAGACCCTCCAGCCGCAGCCCACGGGGCTCATGTCCAATCCGCAAGCGACTGGCTATACCGGCCCTCGCCCGCCGATGCCGCCGATGCCTACGGGTTTCGGATCCGGACTTAGCCCCGCACAAACCGGGGGCGTACAGGGCCTGGTCGCGCAGCCTACCGGTATCCCTGGCCAATGGGGGTTTGTCAATGCACCGGCGACCGGCCTGCCCAACATTGAAGCTCTCAAGCAGCAACTCATGCCTCAACCAGGCCGCGAAGGCGGGTTTTCTGCAGTCGGACTTTCGGGAAATGCCCATATCCCTTGGGCCATCACGAAGGAGGAAAAGAAAATCTACGACGACCTGTTCCGAGCGTGGGATGGGTTCCACAAGGGCTTCATTGGTGGTGACACTGCTATTGAAATTATGGGCCAGAGTGGCTTGGATCGCCAGGATTTGGAGCGAATTTGGACATTGGCGGACCCGCACAACAGGGGTCGGCTGAACATGGATGAGTTCGCCGTTGGTATGCACTTGATCTACCGGAAGCTCAACGGATACCCGGTACCAAATCGCCTACCGCCGGAACTTGTCCCTCCCTCGACAAGGAATCTGAACGACTCCATCGGAACGGTCAAATCCATGCTTTCGCAAGATGCCGAGTCCCGTAAAGCTTCGGGCGCGTTCTTGCAGCCGCAGAAGACTGGCGTAAGCTATCTCAAGGAGCACTCTTTTCGTGGCGGCACGTCGTCGCCTGGCTTTGGTCGCAAAGATGCTACGCTTTTCAAAAACAATGACGAAGCTGCCTCTGGCTACCGCTCTAGTGCTCGCCGTCGCGTCGGTAACAACGCTCGCACTCCATCACCCGCCGCCTCGTCTCAGGCATCGGAGGAAGAACTGTCTTCCGAGCAATTGAAGAAAAAGATCCGTGAGACTCAGATTATGCTTGACGCGGTGGATTTCCAGGATGAAAATCGTGCCGAAGAAGACGATGCTATGGATCGTAGGGACCGCCGCGAAGCAGAGAGCTTGATGGACAGAACTCGACGCGTCCAGGACGAAATCGACACTCACCCAAATGCCTCCTTCCGGAACCTCGACAATGGGGCTGAACGACGAACTCTGCGACGCCAACTACAGACTTTCGAGGATCAAGTTCCTCAGATTGCTTCCGAGGTCCGTAGGGTTGAGCGGGAGATTGCCGAGACTAAACTGGAGCTGTTCCGCTTGAAGGATGCGAAGGCGCACCCCAGCAGTGCATCGAATATTGTTGGTACTGGCCCCGGTGGCACGGTGACGGAGGCCGACCGCATTAAAGCTCGCGCCCGTGCTAGGATGCAGGCTCGCGCTGCCGAGCTTGCCGGAAGACCGCCACCTGCCTCGCAAGACGATGATGGAGCAGCTGCTCGGCGTCTCGAAGCTGAGAGTGCAAACATCAAGGCGGCCAGAGAGAAGAACGATGCCATGACGCGTGATGTGGAGGACAGCGTCAAAGATTTCGCTCGCGGCCTTGAGGACAGCCTCAAAGATGAAGGGGAAAACTCGACTCGCGAGCACGAACGACGCCGATGGGAAGATGCGCTAGGCGTGGAGGATATCGTCCGTGACTTCATCTATGACTTGAAGCGTGGCAGCCGGACTGCATCAGTTCGCAAGGAGGAGTAAGTTGACTGCCGAGCCCTGCCCGTGCCCTTTCTTCCCTCGTGCGTATGATAGATGCTAACAACAATCTGCAGAACATCGAGGTCATTCCCAGTGCAGGAACAATCGTCTCCTCATTATGAATCGCCCGGTGGTAGTGCTGGAGCTGTTCGCCCCTCCCCTCCGCCATCTACCAGCTCTCCGGCATCGTTGCCCGGGTCTACACATGAAGACCGAGTGGCCGCAGCCAGAGAACGTGCGCAAAAGCGCATCGCCGAACGGATGGCGGCCGCTGGCCTGAAACCCCACAGCAATGATTCGGCGGAGACCCTTCCTCAACGTCAAGAACGCGAAAAGAAGGAGCGCGAAGAACGGCTGCGAAAAGCCGAAGAAGAGGATGCGAAGCGAGAGCAGGAACGGCAGCGTCGCCTGGCCGAAGAGCAGCAGGGCCCAGCATCGCAATCCGCCAAACCAGCTGGCAAAAAGCCTCCTCCGGCGCCGCCTTCGCGGCGAGTTCGCACCGACAGTGCGGGACAGGCTGACGCGAAGAAGCCAGCGGAAGAACCGACCAAAACGGATCAATTCGCCCAGGAACAGGCTCTCAGAGAGGAACAACAGGCGCAAGAGGACGAGAGGAAGCAACTTGAGTAAGTGACGAAAATTATTTCTACCCCCCAACATTGAACCATGTCTGCTCCTCGGCTCCCGATGATTGCGTACTTACACTACGTTGCGCGTCTAGAATCGAAGCCAAACAACGAGAAGAAGAGTATGAAAGAGAAAAGCAGGCACAGGAAGCCCGTCTACGTGCACTGCAAGAACAGGTCCAACAGGGCAAGATTAAAAAGCAGGAAGAGAAACGTCGAAAGGAGGAGGCTAGTCGACAGGCAAAAGATCAGGAATCTAAGCTTGCGGCCCATCAAGCTGAACTTGAAATGGCTCGAGAGCGAGAGCGACAGCTTCAATTGGAACTGGAAGCTATGGAAGAGCAAAGTTCTTCCGACGATGAGGGTCCGGCCAACGTTACGCCACAGGACAGCACACCGACACAGAGTCAAGTTCTCAACACGGCAAACGCTTCCTCTCCCCCGGCCACTACCGAGCCAACAGCCCAGGACGTTCCTAGCCCTGCTAGCTCTCCATCCAGTGGCCGCGCTGGACCGGCAGCCCTGAACGCGGACGCTGAATCAAAGAACCCCTATTTCAAGAAGATAAACCAGCCCGCCGACGGCCAGGCCGCTGTCACCTCCCCCAAAGCCGACGCTCCGTCTACCAACCCTTTCCACCGTCTGACCCAGCAGCAAGAGACTGCCAAGCCAGCATTCACCGCACCAGGTCCATTGGAGCGGAAGTCTCGAGCGCGTCCTGAAGATGATGATGATTGGTCCGCGGCAGGCTCGGAATTCGGCGACTCCTCTGACGATGAGGACGAACGGGCAGGCGGCGGTAGCGCAAAGCAACTTGCTAGCATCCTGTTCGGTACTATGGCACCTCCGCGACCCCTCTCTGCCATGGATGATAAGTCTCCTTCCAAATCGTCCACCCCTGTGCAGGATACCCCAGTGGTGCCTGAACTGGAAACCGAACCACTTTCCGCCCCTGGCGCCCCGCCGCCTCCCCCTCCGCCACCACCAGCTCCCGCTCCGGCGGGTGACTTTGGAGCGCCCCCTCCACCGCCTCCTCCGGGAGCTCCACCAGCTCCCCCACCTCCTCCGCCAGCTCCTCCCCGCGGGGGCCCAAGTGATCGCGGTGCCTTGCTAGCTTCCATTCAGGCAGGAATGGGACTAAAGAAGGTTCAGACAAACGACCGGAGTTCTAGCTCGTCGGCAGGTCGGGTGCTGGGTTAAAAGACTCCATCGTGGCCTTCGATTAGCAGCGAACGCTCCCACTGTCGGCGACAGTAGCTTGCCAACAGATAATGTAACTGCGTCCATAATATATGTTTTTATTTTTATCTGCACATCTTCTCTAAGTTCAATCTTGTTGTATTTCGCCTATCGAGGTGTCGCCATTTTCTTTATGTAGAAAGAATCTTTTCAAATAATATTCCAGAGGCGGTTTTATTCCATGATTGCACAGAATCCATGTACTCGTCCTTTACTAATATTATACTATATATCTTAATCCTTGCAATATATATCCAGAAACTGACGTTCTATCACGAGCATTCGGATTCAGACAGGAAAGCGGAAAGAAGAGAAGATAGACAAAGATATAGATATAAAGCAATAGAGAGCAAAGCTAAAGTGAAGATGGTGCCAGCCAAGATAAGCAAAAAGATAAGATAAAAAAAGCAATAGGAAAGAAAAATAAGTATCACAATCCAGAAACAGCTCAAGTTACAAGTTCAGCAATGACGTTAGCCAAGGTGCTGACGCACCACAAGATAACCAGACCCCAGCCAATCTTTCTATCCATCCTCCACTTATTTAGAGGAATGACAATCAACAATCCCACAAGGGTAACCAACAGCGTTGCACCGCTGATTATCAGAACGTTCGAAATGGCGATCTCGTAAGACCCCCCAGTTGCAATAATCGAGTCTGGGCTTGCATTCACAGTCATATATAGACCACCCAATCCGATTCCCAGAAGGATATTTAACATTGGCCCACCGAAACAGGCACTAAGGGCCATCACCGGATACCCAAGGCGTGCAACGGTGATGTCCGCAACCAGATCGCCTAGGGAATTCCCAAAAGCGAACACGGTCAGCCCGAGGAGAGAATCGCTGATATTCAAAATGACCCCCACTGTCTTAAGGAGGCTAACAACTTCTGTGGCTATAGTTGCAATCCAGAATATGGCGACCATGAATCCGAGTAAGGCTAGGAAAGGGCGCCATGTGTTGGGAATTTGCGAGTGGCCATTGCGCCGCGTGCTCAAGAGGAGGCATGTGAGACAGACAAGAGAAAAAAGGAGGGAACACAGAAACGGTAGTAATAAATTGCGAAGTTTGAGTTCAGAGTCCATGGCTGTCCAAGATATTAAAGTCACAAAGAAAGGGCCAGTGAAAAGCTGTATCCAGACAAGCCATTGACAGCTTTCTTTGGTAGAGACGGATGATGTGTCTTGCTGTTGTTGAACGGCGGGCAGTTCAGAGTCCCACCGTCGCCGATCATATGGCGACTGTGTTTTACTGTTCTGGTGTGTTGCCTCATTGGTGGTGTCCTCCTGATCAATAGCGTGGATTAGTGGGCTATCATCTGGAAGTCTCACGAGAGGGGCTGTAGAACTCTCGTCGTCCGCTGGAGATACGACAACAGTGACTGGACCTGTCGACGTCTGAGTTTGTACAGGTTCGATTACAGGCAGAGTTATGGTCAACAGCAATACACTGGGCGCTGCCGCGATTCCCAACAGTCGCTCCCAAAATGTTTTAGCTTTCCATCCATCTAGGGTGGGGAATAGCGTGGAGACAACTGTCCGAATGGGCAATGCTGCCCACCAAGACCGCCATTTGGTTTGGATTCGACGACGAGGACGTCCATCCCCGAGACCTTCGTGAATTTGAAGTGATTCTGTGGGGCTCGAAGCAGCGGGCAAGCGTATACTCGGGGGTCGAGAAGGCGCAGAGCCTGATATATCAAAGGCAGGAAATGGACTCGTCGGAGCAGAGTTACCGGGCGATAATGAGGTTCCTCGCGGGGACAGCGGAAGGGGGGATTGCGAATGCTGTGTTTCTGTCTGATAGTTTGGAGACTGGAAAGCATTCGAAGGTGCAAGTAAAGTAGGGGGCGTACGAGGCCGGTCCCCTACCACGGGGCTTAAATTTGGTGACCGATGCCCCGACTCTGGTATCGAAAGTGTTAAATCTGGGTGAGGGTCGGCCTGATGAGCCAGTTGTGTGTTTGAACCATCGCCCGTGGGTCGACTAACTGTGACAACGGGCCGTGTCATGGAAGGATCAAGCACGCTGGTATCCAGCTTCAGCCCGGCGGCGTCGTTTGCAGACACAGCCCGAATACGTCCCGGTCCACTTGCGCCGTATGGTGAGAGATGATCTGCCGCGGACGATCTGTTATCCCTCGGATGGGATGCGACTGACATGTTGTCGTGCATGTGTGACGGGCCCTGTGTTTCATAGTCGCGGTTATCCGAATATCTTGGTAGGTGGATCGGGACGTTTTGGTGTGTGCTTCGTGATCGCTGCAAGGAAGAAAGCACCGACTGAAACTCCAAGGCGCCGACAAGACTAGGTCTGATTGGATTCAATGTGTTGCGCCTGCGTGCAGAAGGGCGGATAACATGCATGTTGTCTCGTATTTCGGCCAGGTAGCGGTTGCGGGTCTCGTCATCCTCGTCTCCGTCCTGCCAAGCAGGCACACCGGCCCTTTCCAAAGAATCAAAGTCGACAGCGCGAAGGAGACTTGTTGACTCGGATGCCACTCCCGGGTCATCCTCTTCAACTTCCTCGATCTCTAATTCCTGATTGTCTGGGATATGGAAATGTGACCGTGCCGCTAAATTCCTCTCATAGACTCGGCGTTTCCGCACGATGTACCAGTGCCAGACCACGACCAGACCCACATAGAAGCAATACAGACCAACCATGGTGGCAGCTTCCCAGACATGAAGGCGACCGTCAGCTAATAGCAACATACTAAAGCTGACAGCCACGATGAAATACCCCACGTCTCGAACAAAGCTTCTCCGTGCAACCTTGAATGGGCGAACCAGCGCCATCGACCCCGCGACCACAGATGTGATGAAACTTGCAGCCCCGAGTAGTTCACCAATAGCCAAACTTCCACTGTTGGACCTCATGGCAGCGAACGTGGAGAAGACATCGGGGCTTCCATTCCCAAACGCCAGGAAAGTGACGCCAGTCAAGCTTTCGCTCAGTCCGAGAAAGCTAGCCAATGTGCTCAAGTCAATACACAGAAAGTCGCTAGCGGCAATTCCAATGGTGCTGAAGAGCAGAGACAGCCACAAAATGATGGTAGCGAATGCAAGTGGTTTGGCATCTGCGATAGTGCAATAATAGAATTGAAGATAGGAAAAAAACCCATCTTCATGATCCGGACAGTTTAGGCGGACAAAGGAGCATTGATCTTTAGCATCACGAACAAGACGGCACTAAAAAAAACCAAGGCAAATAAAACATGTGAGCATCGTTAAAATATGATAGGGACTAGACTTGTAGAACCCCCGGGAAAGAGGGGGAAGAATGTGATCAAAAAGATAGACAGGCCATACCTCCAGTTCATTATCCCGTGCGACAACCCGATGAGTAGTGGGAGTAGCCAATTGCCAACTGCGTGTTATGAGCTGCGTAGGAGGGCTCGCTTTGAGGCAACCAAGACCCCATTTCAAGACTGCGAGACTTGTAAACGCCAAAAGAGTCCAGTAGAACGGCCGGGCAGAATATCGACGTTTCTGGCCGGGCCTAGGACGGCCCCAGCTCGGCGTCAGTACTCGGGGCATGGTTGATGATGCGACAGTGGTAGCATCATGGGTAACTGGTAATAGAGAGTCGCTAGCGGAGAAGAGGAGCCCAGGAGAGCCAGAATGGGAAAGCTGCAAGGGATAGAAACAGTTAACAGGCAGCAGTCAATGGGTTCCGGGTGCGGTGAGTGATCTATTAGGGACAGAGTGACGAGCCATGCGGGAAGGTCATCAACTCAGTAGTGAGCTCACGCTCGTCAGTCGTCGTTCTGTCTACTAGCCACTGATGTCAAGAGAGTGGAGACAGTGGCTTGTCAGGTCATTGGGGGGCCGATGAGGCTGTGCTCCTCGGCAGATAGGAATAGATCGTGAATGTGATGAATAAAGATAATCGATCAAGTTATCCATTGGAGAGAGATATCCTGGCCTGAAGGTTTCTGCATGAGTGCTTGTACTGGCCAAAGCGCGATGGTAGCCAAGTTAATTTTGAAGATGGAAGAAAGAAGAAGAGCCGAGACTGTGTACTCCGTACTCCGTAGGTGCTGCGTCACGGGAGTCACGTCACATGCTTGAGTGGTGACCCGATCGGGACAGATTGGGTCACGTGTGGTCAGCACCGGATGGGGCTAGTGGCTGCGCTGTAAGCGACTCTGCGGCGCCGTATGTTTTTGTTGATTTCCTGCTTCAAAGGGAAACAAAAACGTCGGCAAAGTGGCGCATCGCAACCGCATCGCTGAGTTCTTACGCAACTCGCCCGCCCCTCTCCAAATGAGAAGGTTTCATGACCGCCGTCCAGCTCTTTTTTGATAAATCCGTTGAATTATCTTCGTCAGACCGCTGAGAAAGGGATAAAGCGAGTGTTGAATCAGCCCTTGCTGCCAGGGGAAATCGTCCACAATGCCCCGCGTCGCAAATCCCAAGCATCGCCGCTCCGGCGGCGCTTCGACCCCCCATAAAAACTCGCCGTTGAAGTAGGTATCAGTCTAAGGCGCGCAGTGCTTTTTATGTATGATCCAGACTGATGTGATGGTATTAGAATCCCTCTTAACGATGACTTGGGTGAGAAGGCCGCCCGCATGGAGGCCCGTCAAGCGCGCCATGATCGACAAATGGATCAGATCAAGGCCGCCGTGAAAACACCCATGCCGCCCCGCAGGTATTCGAACTATGACCGCGCATCTAGCATGAGTCCTGCTACTCCCCGAGGGTCAGGCCAGCGAGGACGAGAGACCGATGCAGACGGTCGAAGGGCTGTGACCCCGATGAAGCGTGTCCCAATCCTGGCTAATTTCGAGGAGTGGATGAAAATGGCAACCGACAACAAGATTAATGCGAATAATTCATGGAATTTTGCTCTCATCGACTACTTTCATGACATGTCCCTCCTGAAAGAAGGCGATGGCGTGAATTTCCAAAAGGCCAGCTGCACCTTGGACGGCTGCGTGAAAATTTATACGAGCAGAGTTGATAGCGTTGCTACAGAGACCGGAAAGCTTCTCAGTGGCCTGGCCGATAGTCGCGATAAGAAGGCCCGCGAGGCCGGTGCGGATGGGGAGGAGGTTGACGACGAGGACGAGGAGGGCGAGGAAGGAACGACGAGAAAGAGCCGGCGAAAGGTATAGTGCTGTATCAAAGCCAGATGTGTATCTGATCCACTGACTGAAGTTATAAAGCAACGTTCCCACGAGGCCACATTAGCACCCTCATTTGCTGCCCTTCAACTCAAGAAGTTCGAACTTGAATTCTCGGTCGATCCACTATTCAAAAAAGCATCCGCAGATTTTGATGAAGGTGGCGCCAAAGGATTGCTTTTGAATCATCTGGCAATCGACGGTCAAGGGCGCATAGTATTCGATAGCAGCGATGATGCTACCGAGGAAAGCTCGAAAGAGACGGAAAGTGCACGCCAGAATTCAGAAGACCCCGAACGACCGGACTCTCCTTCCCCTTCGAGACAATCCCCTGGCGAAGTGTTCGAGGACAGTATGGACATCGACATCGCCCCGCTAGCCAGCCATTTCTTCCCCGACCTCGAGCGACTTGAGGAACAAGATATTTGTCACTCGCTGAAGAATTTTGACCTCGGAGATCCGAGTGGATCCTTGGACATCCCCTTCCTCAAGGCACCCGAAGACTGGCGAAATGAGAAGGAGCAAGGTCGCAACGCCAACGACGCGTCTGGAATCATGCTCGACGATGATAATGCTGTAGGGTTCGACGACGATGATGATGCGACTTTGGCTGGCTTTGACCTCACTGGGGATGCAGGCTTCGGAGACGGTGGAGAAGTATGGGCCCGTGAAGCTGCACTTGAGCCAATGCTCAAGGTTCATCGGGTAGATCGAGACGGTGATGAGAACCATGATGGTGAAGAAATCGATAACGACGATGCATATGCCATATCTCTTTCTCATCAGCCGGATACTCGAGATCACGAAAATATTCTCAGTTATTTTGACAATGCCTTGCAAAAGAACTGGGCAGGGCCGGAGCACTGGAAAATCCGAAAAATCAAGGAGCATGCGGCCGCTAACACCGCGAATGTGACGCCAAAACAACGCAAAGAGAAGGAACCCTTTGAGATCGACTTTGGTGCGCCTTTAGATCCGTCTGTGGCTGAACTGATTTACACTCCAGCTAGCTCTAACTCCACTATCTCCCTGCCCAAAACGCAGTGGAAAACCAAAGGTCGCAACCTCCTTCCTGACGACAAACATTTCAACTCACGCCAATTACTTCGTCTTTTCCTAAAGCCTAAAGCTAGAATGGGCTCCAAGAAATTGTTGGGGTCTCGACAGTTCAGCAATCGACGCCCGGACCAAACCTCCGGCAATGGAGACATGGACGAGGCATTCTGGGCGAATCATAAAACTGAAGCCGACGCAGAGGCAGGTGAAGAAGGCGCTCCCGGAGCGTATGATGCCAACTTCTTTGCAGATGATGATGGTCTTGCGTTCCCGAATGGTATCGATTTGGGTGACGATGACGACGACAACCTACCGTTTGCGGACGCCAGAGAGATGTTATCTCCACCAGCTGATGGGGCTGCAGGGCCGTCAGCTGGGGAGGCAGGCGGCGCTTCAGGTTTGGCAGCACTCCTCAACATGGTCGGATCAACCCCTGGCTCGGCCCTTCAAAATGGCGCCGGCGGGTTTGGGTCGCAACTTGTAACACAAGGTGGTCGAAGAGCACGACCTGATTATGTGGCCTACGCACGGGTTGCAAAGAAGGTCGACGTGCGGCGTCTCAAATTGGAGATGTGGAAGGGAATGGGTGACCGATTAATCGCTGCCACACACTTTGATACTCCCCGAGGAAGCACTCCGGAGGCCTCTCAACCCGACCCAACGCCAACACCCACACCCCAGGACAAGGCTGTTGACGAAGAGAACAATCGATTGCGCTTTACCCATGTCATGAACTCCCTGAAACAGGTCTATGCCCCAGATACGTTGCGGGACATCAGTACCTCATATGGGTTCATTTGCCTGCTTCATCTGGCTAATGAACAAGGGCTTGTCTTGCATAATGATGATCGTCCTGGTGGTGACGGCGAAGCTAAATTGGAAGAAATATTTGTCGTGAGAGACGCCAACGCTGTCATTGAAGAAGGAGCTATATAACATTGTATATGGACGGAGACATCTGCTCCCTTGCTTTGATGGTCATGTTATGCTCTATGAGGTATGCTGTATGGGTTGGAGTTTACGCAGGCTCTAAATATGTGCCGCGGGCGGAGTTTGCAGGGTCGTTCGTTTCTCTGTCGTGATGGATGGCGTTTGGTCAGGCCCTTGGAATGGCTCCTTTGATTTATTCATCTATTTTATCTTGTTTTTTCTCTTCAGTTTTGAGCTGGGTACACAATCCTGTTCTCGATTGGCTCGATTTCTCATGTACCTGTTTTATCTTTCGGGTCTTACGCTTCATCTCCGAAGGCCGTACATATAACTACATGCATTTTCTGTTCTTTTGATTTGGGCTCAAGTTCATAGTGACAAAGACTTGCTGTCTGCCAAAATTTTTGAATTACATACCTTTCGACATACATGGCAGGTACTCTAATTGTCGGCTTGGTTTGTCGCCTCAAAAGCCTCCAAATGAGACGACGGCCGGGCAAACAGCCAGGAGATGGAAGAAGTAGCGGTAGAAGGAGTGTTCATAATTGAAGAGATGGTATAAGTAACATAATGTAAATCAAGGACACGATATCAGTACGTAAAAATGAAAACTGCAAAACGAAAGCCAAAATCTCGTTCACGCCAAATTGTCGACTAGATGATTTGGACGGTTGGACCTGTGCATAAGGCTCTTTCTGGGTTGCATAACGAGCCGGAAACCCACCACTTCTGAGCTGACGCTAACTATTATATTCGAAAAGATATGTATATTTGGATGCTTAGATATCAGATTATTTGCGATTGACGACTCAATTCCGAGCAAGCTCACGGGTTGATCATGAGCCCCTCATTAGTGGTGCGTTCCTTGGGGAAAGCCGGGGCTCATTGGGCTTGCATAGGCGCCTGGGATTGGGACGGCTTCGTAGGTCCGCTCGCCGGGAGCAGCAATCATATGCTGAGTCGAACTCTGGATAGACGTAGCCACGGGAGGAGGTGTAGGGAACTCCTCCTGTGCAGATTTGGGGGTTGCGTGCTGCACGCGAATAGGAGGCGGCTGCAGCTGAAATGTAGGTTGCGGCATAGTTGGCGATCGAGGAGTAGCAAACTGAGTCGAGCACGATTCTCCATTTTCCGCTGCAGAATAGGGGTCCTGAGGGATAGACGTGGTTACAAGGGGGCTTTTGGCGGCATGGGGGAACCCAGGAGTGTTTGGTGCCGACTGGAAACGAAGTTGAGCCAGGTATAAGTCGGATCGAGCTTTGTCGCGGCGGTCCATAGACTTTGCGAGCCGTCTTTTGGTCCAGAACCGATAGAACACCACGGCGTAGATCAGGATAATCATAACTTCGAGAACTATCTCGATGATAGCGCACACTAGTCCCCAGTCCTGTCTTCAAGGTTAGTAAAGCGGCGAATCACGGTTGGGAAACTGCAGCATTAGCTGCCTAACGCACCTGAAGACGGCAAAGAAGGGCGTAATCAATATCGCTCCGGAACAGTTCCTCGCGAGTATTCTTCTTGCAGGACCAACCCCACAAGTCCTGGCCGCCGCCGGAGGCTTTGTCGTTCTGGTAGAGGGCAGCTGCAACGACCCACATGATTAAACTGAATGTGAAGAAACAGACCGAAAAGACCGAGTAGTACACGGCGACTTTCTCTGCACGCTTATGGCCGCCCTTCCAATATCCCCAGAACACGATCAGACAAGCGAACAGCGACACACAAGCAACCGACAAGAGTAGGTACTGTGTCCACGGATTCGTACCGTTGGCCCATGCAGGGAAGCCACTGCGAGATGGCAACGTTTTTGTTGCGTGGAAGATGGTCAGAGTTGTTCCCAGGATTGTGAGAACGATAAGACTGCATGAAAAATTCACAAAGCGAAGGAAGATCTTCGCAATTCGTACCCGAAGTTTAATGCGCTGTACGTGTGAAATCATATGCGTCAGAATTTACCCAGGTCATGATCGTAGCATACATACTCACCAGATCTCTAGCGTTCTCCTTATCCGCCGATTTCTCTTGCTTCTCGACGTAGAACTCTTCTCGGAATGTTGGACTGAGTGGATTGAGCGTGCGTCCGGGCGTACCTGGGACCTTCAAGGCACTCTTCAGGGGTGAGGCAGGCGGGACCTGGTGCGATGCATGTTGCGCAGGGTCGCTTGCCGTGACATATCCAAACCCTACATCAGACACATCTGGATGAGCCTGAGGTTGGTTGGAAGGATCTGCAAACGGGGAATTGCGCGCGTCAGCAGGGCCGGTTGGGGAATGGACCGCCGTTGCCTCCGCAAAACGAGCCGTCCGCGGACTCCTGAGAGACGAAGACGCAGTGTCCGACGAATTTCGGTCCTCGACGGTTGGTTGCAGTGCCGGCGCCATTTGTCTATGATTGGGGCCTCGAACGATATCTAGAGGGGTAACCGGTTCGTAGTTGCGAGTATAGCTCTTTTGGCTGTCACCGGATATCGACATCGGATAGGCGTATCCAAAATCACGGTTCTAGAGCGGGCTTGTGTTGTGCAAGGTGTATTAGGAAGCAAGAGAGCCAGCTCTCGACGATCCTATTCTACCACCGGATTACACGCGATGGTCTCTTTGGAAGTAATAGGTGGCTGTTGGTCAGATGCACGGCGTGCTCTTGTCTCAATCGAGCTCCATGCGTTCCCTTTACGACCGCTGTCAGCTAAACCGAACAGGTTTGGGTGTGTGTACTGCAGACGAAGGCGGAAAAAGGGTCGCTCACCAACAATCCAACTCTGTTCTTCGTTGACTATCTCGTGGAAACGCCCTGCGAATCCTGTGCTGCTTGAGCCAAGGTGCAAACCGACAAGGTAGAAAGACTCGAGGTACGGAGGGACGAGAGTCGGCGGGAAGAAGAAAGAAAAGAACAGAGAAACTACGATCGGACCAGGCCATTTTTGAACGGAGTGAGCACCCTGAATATCTATGAGGTCCGTTCAGCGGGGAAGGCATGCAACGGCCGTGTGAAGGGCCAAGGTAAGCGCCGGGAAACCTGCAGAGCAACGATGGCAAGGCGTTTGATTGGGGGAAGGCAGGTGTAGGTGAAATCTACGGATGCGCCATCCAGGTGGTGATAGGAAGAGACAGGGTCAAAAGGCACGATGACTGGATGCGAAGGTGCGTCACTAGCGCAATCATCCTGGCTTATCACAGCGGGGGAGAGGGAGTGTATCAGCATCAACATCACCATCTAGCTTCATCCAATGCAGGTCTGATCACCACCGGAGCGAATAAGCAGGTGATTTGGCTCCCTCTTCCCGGCGCCAATGGTGATCGTCTCGCAGGACAGCCAACCAGAAGGGCTACGGAGCCGCTGGGCTTGAGAGCGCGAGAAAATAAGGAGGGGAGAGGTGGACAGGCTGGACGATGGATATTTGGACCCAATTCAATTGATGACACCTTAAAAAGGTGGATTATCTATGCCAGGTCAGAGTCTTAGATCCAGGCCAGTGAACAAGTATAATGAAAGCAATGGTCCCTGACCAAGGGGATGGTGACAGGGAACTCTGCGAGGTACTGAGTACTGAGTAAGTACGGACCGTGAGGACTGGAGGGGTGAGATATGAGGAGAGAGCAGAGAGTGGATCACTCAAGTGGGTTGCTTAAGCGCCTGCAAAAGTGATCACTGCTCAGCGCTCACCGATCACACCAATCACGAGGATGACTAACCAACGGGTTCACCAGCTGCAAAATGCCTCATCCTTTGCCCTTTCCGGAAGGGCGGCGGCAATCTACGGAGTAGGTACGGTGTAAATACTCAGTCGGGAACATGGCAAGGGAACACTGGCAAAGAGACAAAGACCGTCTCGTCTTCTCTCCCTTTCCCTCTCTCTCATCATCTGTCTTTCTTCAATTTCTTAAACCAATCCAATGTCATGGGTTGTTTGGGAGATGTCGAGTCATGGCAATTAATTACCTTATTCTTCTTTGTCCGATTGAATTCTCCCTACTATGTGTTCAATATACCCCGTACGAGCCCAGGACTCAAGATTGATTGAACTCTGTCCTGACCATAATTGATATACCTCGGGGGTGGTGTGTACATGAACAGTGTACAGCCACCCATCCCCACCCGAATCTAGAATCCCTGCGGGCTACCAGCTGGTTCAGCCACCAATTATCCTTCCGGTTCACGATGGCAACGGGCAAGCACCGCCTCAGTCTGCCTGTACGGACCTACTCCGTCTGAGACTCTGAGTGCGGTGTCCTCCTGCCAAAGAACCTCCCGCTGAGTGCTGCGCCTCCCGTAGACTTAAAAAAAGCATCCGTCTAACCGGTCTGGGTTAGCGTTGCCGCTTTAGGGGAGGCGTCCTTACGCCCTCAGTACCACAATACAGTCGGTCCGACGATTGCTCCGAGGAGCCAACCCGCCCCACGGCCGGGCAGAGCCTCTTAGAAGCTGGTCACGGCGTCACGGCCGGTAATTGTCCAGCGCGCTCCGGCCACCTCGTGTCAAGATTCATCCCGTCCTCTCTGGCTTTCTCCAACTCCAACAGTTCCAACTTCTCTCTTTCTTTCCCTTCTCTGCAGGACTTCTACTCCGTACTTACTCAGTCAGTACTTGCTTGCTTTACAGGCTACTACTGTCAGGGTCTGTCAGTGTCTGACTGTCCCCTCCTTCTACTCTGTAGTCTTTCCACATTGGCATATTCCAAGTTCCAGTTCCCACCCCCTCCCTCCTGCTTCTGTGTGGTCCATCTCCGCCTCCGCCGTCCCCTCTCACTACCTACCTTACACTCGTTACTAACTTGGCCACTGCATCATCATCTCCTGGATCCATCCGTTCTGCCCTGTATCGCTCCATCCATGCCTGTTTGCCATTTTCTTACATCTGGATTTCGTTACTGTACTTCCTTCCCTCCTTTCCTTTTCCGGTCTTTTATCTTATTTTTATTTTGGGTCTCTTGATTTGGCTACTCCTATCCCCCCTGCGTGTCTTAACTGTCTTTCTTGTTCTTGTTCTGCCTTGGACCCCCGTCCCCCCCACACCTAGTTATATTTTTATTTGTATTTTTTTTCCTTTCGGTCAGCCTCGTGAATGAGGCTTGGTCGCATCTGTACCCATCTCTCCTTCCGATCTCTTCCCTCCCGAAAATCCCAAGATTCCTCCCCCCTTACCTTGCCGGCTGTTTCACCTTACCTCGACGATTGTCCGCGCACTACTATTTGTCAGACGGGTTGGTGTTGCATAGCCTCTTTTCACCCACCCCTTTTGCAGCGAATTTTTGGTCTCGGGTTCTCCTGCAGCCTAACTGAGAGCACCTTTGATTCTGCCGCACTTCCGCCACGGATTCCCCAGATGGGTTGACCTCCAATTCAACCCGATCGATCTTTGGCTGACAGTAGTGTCAAACGTTTTCTGGTTTTGCTTTATTCATCCTGCAAACGCTACTGCTATTTTTGTATTCCTGCAAAGCCTCGGCTCTGTATACCAGTGGGACCCGATCGTCTGACAAGGCGTCGCGAAAGCTGAACCTCTTCCGTCAGCTTGCGCCACACTCCAGGTGAGCGCCATCCATCCGACTCTGCTCCCCATCGCTCTGTTTCCTTCCTCTCATCTTCTTTGATCCTTTCTGTCAAAAGCCCAAGTCGCTCATCTACTCTGTTTTCTGCATATCCTCCGGTGTCCTTGGATGGCTTTCGTTCTGTAACTGTTGCTGCTGAACCGCAAATCACTGACATGGGCTCCGCCGAAGTAGCTTCCTCGTTCTTTCGTCAACCACATCTGGCTGGCGTGAAACATCCATTATCCATGGCTGCATTGATGCAATCGAACAACGAACCTGTCGCCATCTCCAACCCTTTACCAGGGACGTCCACAGCGGCCATTCCCAGTCCCCCCGATTCTATTGCTTTTCTGAAGCAAACCAAACCGGATTCGAACCTGACCTCCATCGCAAGTGCTGGGCTGAACGTCTCTCGATCTAGAGACTCGTTACCGCCGATGATAGCAGTTCCGTCAGCGGCCAGCCCAATGGATCGGATATTAGAGCATGAAAAGGAAACGGAGCGAAATAGCTCGCAAGTGGCAAGGGAGGCTTTAGGCGCCAGCGAAAAACAGCAAGGCACGTCGGGAAACGATCCCATGCCAATAACCTCCGACCAAATGCAGGTCGATTCGCACACATCCCCGAATAACGGTCCTGACGCATTCGGTGCCCCCGAGAATAACGCGTCACTCATGAACACGACCACCGTCGCCAGCCCGGGTCCAATAGACGATTCTGTTTCCCATGATGGGGAACGTTCAGGCCATCGCGATGAAGTGGATATTTCACAAGATACAAGTAATAAGGCCTTCTCCTACCCCATGCCCACAGCAGCCCTTGGTGATCCCCGCCGCGGTCTCAGTTTGCCTGGCTCGGGGTTCCACAAAGGTGGCCAGCGCTCGCCGTCAACAAAAAAGCATCGTTGCCCTTACTGTGCAACCGAATTTACAAGGCACCACAACCTAAAAAGCCACCTTCTTACCCATAGTCAGGAGAAACCGTATGTCTGCCAGACATGTCAGTCACGATTTCGCAGACTTCATGATCTGAAGCGACACACGAAACTCCATACTGGCGAGCGGCCGCATCTTTGTCCGAAATGTGGGCGTCGATTTGCTCGGGGTGACGCTCTGGCTCGTCATAACAAGGGCCAAGGGGGCTGCGCCGGGCGCCGGGCGAGCATGGGCAGCTACGCTCCTGAAGACGAGTTTGGCGATGCAGCCGGTCACGGTGGTGCTGAGGATACGATGGACGGTCTCGTATATGCAGAGCCAGAGCGCATGGATGAGGAAGATGAACGGCGGGTTAGCATGCCCAGCATCAAGAAGCATGACGTGCCCACAGAGTCAATAGCTCGCTCCAGCACTGCGACGAGCTATCAGTCCCGACAGCCGAGCACATATCCCCCAATCGCCGCAGGCCGACCCTCTCCGGGCGGCTTATTCCCCCCTCCCACGAGTCACGGTGGCTCCAGCGCATCAACATCTCCCATCTCCCAATCTGGAAATATGACGTTTCCCCCGCCAAGCCAGTCTTCTGGGACGTCGGTGTTTCAGTCGACAAACATCACTGAAAGCCCGAAGCCACTTTCGCCCAACGCCTTGCCTTCTCACCAAATGGGTCCGGGTCCTGATGGAGTCCAGCTCCACCGCCCTCATTCTCCTGGCCTAGCTTCATCATTCCCGCAGCAACCGTACACAAGGGCAGGGCCATCTCAGACTCCCACCAACCATGCTTCCGGACTAGGCCTTCCCCCGCCGCAGCCCGGGGCACCTCAATTGCCCCCTCCGCCCGGCATGAGTTCGGAATCCCGCTTTCCGCTTCATACCCAAGGATCCGTCCCGCCACCAAGTGCCAAACATCACTCATCGCACAGCCATTCTAGTAACCACAGTGGGCCGCTGGCATCGAAACCAGGCCAAGAATTGGTAACCAGCAACGGCAGTCACCATCCGGGGGCTCACGACTCGAGCTATAATGAGCAGGGCCGAGAGCGAGAGGATTCGCTTTGGGCATACATCCGTTCTGTCCACGAGGAATTGGCCGGTCTCAAAACCGAAGTGGCCGCCTTGAGGGCGCAGATTGCATCCTCGAACGTCAACACGTTAACCGCATCCGGTACCAGCGTTGCCCAACCCCAGTACGAAGCGGGCACCGTCGGAGTCGGACAACGATGAATGACGGCGCCTTTCATAATATCCTTATCCTCTATAATCTGGTGTCGACTAGTGACTTCCTACCATGATTCATTCCTCTGTGTTTCTACTATTTTTTTTTCTCATCTAAGCCTCATGCCGTTAATGATTGCAACCTCCTATTCACCCCTCGCCGCGACTCCCGGGGTCTTTCTTCTCTTTCGATTATTGTTGTTTGGGCGTCAGCTTTTTTATCTCATGTTTATGTCTTTATAAACTCTGCCGTTTCCCGGTCTTTTCTTTTCCCTCTCTTCCCTGGCCGGCCTCATCGGTTGTCTCTACCCTCTTATACATACGTGAATATAGCGATGCAATATCGTCACCTGGTACGGACCACGGAATCACTATCTCTCTTCGAAAATAGGCTCTTCTATCATGATTAGTCCTTTGTCTTAACATTGCCGCAGTGGGTATTTGTACGGATTCAGCATCATTGTCCTTTTGTCTTGCCGATTCTTTGTTTTGAATTGTTTCGATGCCAGGGGAGCTGGAAGTACAGGATAAGAGCATTGCTGTTCATTTCCCTTTCTTTTGGCTGTTAGTACTTGAGAACATTAGATGCTAGCTATGAGATTATCTTGTTCTTCAACTGTGTCTCCGACAGAAGCGAAATTCTTCCGTAAAAAATCAATGCCTTCCGAAACTAGTCCCTACGAATTCCCATCAAGTAGGACCACGTACACCGTAGACTCGGTTTGGAGGACCATCTGTTCGGGCACCCCTGTAGGGCCAGCCAAATCGTCTCTACGGGGTCACGGAGCGTCCAGCTGTTCTCCGCCGAGCCGTCCAGGCGATGAACAGCCCCACGTCCGCCACAATGGCTTTGGGAGCTCCGCCCAACGTCCAACTCCGCTGTACCCATTGGGGGATCGCCCCGCCGGCGTCCGAGGTGGTAGCCATAGTCCACTCGACCCGGCCGGCAGCGGATACCACCTGCTCCACACTCGCGTACGATGCGAAAATGGTCCCACGAGGCGCCGAGGAGGTAATTCTGGCACGCAGCGCATCGGGGACGAGGCCCCGATGATGCGTAAGGGGGATCTGAACGGTCACAAACCCGCTGGCGGTCTGCTCGGGGCGGCGGGCGGAGATCGAGAGGGAGATGAAGGATCGGGGAGAGATCAAAGCGGTGGGGTGGAAGGTGTGAGTGATCATATTGACTAGTACACCGTACGCATGGATCAAGTCAGTCTGCTTGCGTCTTGGCGATGATCCCCAAAAGATGACATGTATGTATGCTGTGGCGTTGTTAACTACGGAGTTCACTTGCCTTGCACGTCCACATCCGTCCAGCCACCCTCGATCTCTCTCTCCGGTGGCCACTCCAACAGTCTGTCCACCGCCGTCACACTCGGGGTGTAGGCCATCTCGTTCTCTGCATGGTTCGTTTTGAGCCCATTCTGGAATTCCTCCCAGGTCGCCGACCCATCGACCGACGCATCGGCGTGGATGCTTTTTCGGCAGAACCAAATTTCCTTCTTGGGGTTGCCGGTCGGTTGGGAGTCCCGAATGGTACGGCTAGAAAGCTGAACTGGTGCGGAGGCGGGTGGTGATGGACACTGCTCTCGGTTCTCATGGAATGTGTCGGGAATGGAGACCAGGAAAGCATGGGCATCTGCTAGGACGGAGCAGAGGAACTCGTGAAGGGCAGGGCGCGGCGAAGCGTCATCAAGGTATGGATGGCTGGGAAGAATAGAGAAAGGGTGCGGGGCACAATGAAGGAGTGACGGGCGCATGGTTGGGAGTCGGTCCGGAATTGAGTTGGATAGGAATAAGGCGGAGTTAGGACGAGAAAGAAAGAGAAAGAAATTTTTTTTAGTCATCTCCCAGATTGAAACAATGCATTCTACTACAGCTTCTAGTATAAGAGTTAGGTTGGGATATATAAACGCGATAGTGACGCTGACATCCGCAAGCGGTTCACTACGTCGCCCACTTGATGTGTAAATGGACGCACAGTAGGTTATGGGTTATTCTGTCTCTTTATTGTATGGAGTATGTACTTCTTACAAGGATTATTTGGGTATTTGGATGCAAAATTCAGCTTTATTCAGTGGAGCGCTTGCATAGTTTAGCCTTTCAATAGATAGGATCCATCAGGCTTGTCGAATTTCGATTGATTGATTGAACAGGTATAGGACAGATATATATACGTGGTTATGTACAGGATCAAAAGTGCTCGTGTTATGCATAAAAATAGGCGCAGGATGGGCATTGTTTGGGAAGCTTAGCGTCTTCAAAGACAGCGTATCCCAGGACCAACACTGCCCGTATCGAAGATCTCGACGAGTCCGGCTCCGATAGCCTCCTCTACTATCCATCGGAAATTCATCCCGTAGAGGGCTTTCCACTTTTTCGTTCTGCCCGGCAATATGCCGGCAAACTCACCCCGTACTCTTTTGGCCAAATCAAAACTTTTCTCCGTCTCGATCGCACCATCCCAGCGGTCTCGAAGGACGTCAAGGGGTACTTCAGAGGCGCTTGATTTCTTTAAGAGAGATAGTAAGTGTGTGCGCCCGGCCTCCAGAAGGCGAAGATAAGGCCCTGTATTTGGCAAAGAAAGAAGAAAAGTTGCCGTGTGGAATTTCGAACGATCGAGAGCTTCCGTACCGCTCGAGTAAGCGACACTATCACTTCGGCTAGCTGGGTTCCCAGCCGGCGACATCGACGGAAGACTGGGGAGTAAGGTCATGCCTGATGATCCTTGAGCCAGAGACGAGGAGCAGACCAGAAATCCAGCGTGGATCAAGGCCATATATTCCGGCGCGGTGAAGGCTGCGCCGGGCACCGCGGATTTATTACCAATCCGATTCAACACAGTGAGCAACTTCTCTGCGAGATGGTCAGTGTGTTAAGTTACCGTACTCCCCCTGAGGAAGGCATACCCTTGATGGATGGCTCCAGATCACGGCAATCGTGCACAAGCCTGTCCCAGTCTTCGGAAAGGACAAGACAATCCCCAAGCCCCGCGGCACCGTTCCCTCTTCCAGGGACCACCAAACGACGCACGCGGCCGCTGGTCACTAATTCTATGATCTCTTTCTCTACTTTGGTGGGTGCATCTAGTAAAGTATGAACATGGGCCACCGAGACTAAGGGGGGCAGCGAGCGGCGAGTGCTAAGCACTTCAGCGATGCGGGTACTGTTCATCCCCGCTCGCGCAGGGAGATCCTCAAACATGCAGTCACGAATGTGGCTGATAGCGTGGGCAACATCGTTGACCGGCGAAGTCTCCGCGACGTATCGCGATAAGCCCAGGTCTGGTAGAGGTTCTTGGTCATCTTCTAGAGATGCTTCGGATTTGGAGGCGAGCGGTGACTGTGTGGTGGCTTTGCGGCAAGCATGGCTGGCAAAAGGGGAGATACGAGCCTTTGTGCTCGTTGCCGCCCTTTTCTTTTTGACACCGGAAACGGGGGCCGAAGTGATTCGTAAGGGCATGGCCAGGAGCGTGCGATCAACGCAGACCGAGACGGCGAAGGGGAAAACGGACTCTAAGTAGTATTGGATGTTGAATAGACACCTCAGGCAGGAAATCGATAAGAAACCGCCGATAGCATCACGTGCCGTGGTCCACATGACGTGGAGGATATGAGGATACGAGGATACAACATTGAGGATATACGGGACACTATCAATATATGTAGTATTGAAATCTCTCTAGATCGCATGATAAATAAGGGCTTGTCCACTCGCATGGAGTGCTTCAGTCTGTGCGCGCCGACCTGAAGAACTGAAGAACTGAAGAAAGAACGGTGGGCCGGTCTTCACATGACGTAGTGATGAGCACAGTTCAGGCCAATAATTTCAGGCCGTCAGTCTTGTTCCAACTTCAACTTGAATTTCTCTCGGCGTTTGTCTGTCTTCATTCTTTGCTCATCATTAGCCCCCTCTTTGAGGACGCCTCGACGAGGATTTAATCCGATCGCTCTGCTTGTTGCCCACCCGCCTCGCTATTTTCGCGCCTCGTATTCTGGTTGGGGACTTCTTTTTCCTTATCTTTCTGGATTTCCCCACGGTGCCGGTCCTGGTCTGAATCTGCAACGATGACGATCTACATTGCCTCGCTGTATGTGATTCTGACTAGATATCGCCATTCGGTTTATGTTCACTGACTCGGTTATTGGGGAATCCAAGGTTCCTTCCATACACCGTCAATTTCGACCTCCAGGAATCGCGAGACCCCCGGCCCCGCATCACAAGTTCGCCTTCACCCAAGCCTCCGGTTGAAACCGCAACCCCGGCTCCCAGCACCGGAGTCAGCCTGTTCGAGCAACGGACCACCCCCCAGAAAATTGGCCTCACGCCGGGCGCCACGACTGAGCATGAACGTATCTTTTCGTCCACTCTCGCCAAGGCGGAACAAGAGCAGACCGGGTATCCGTTCCCCTCCCAGGCAAACGAAACGCATCTCACGGCAGGGAGCGAAGGTCATTCACCTGCGTGGGGCTCTACACTGTCCTTGAATCAGCCGAAACCAAGGACGGCGATACCCCCGTCGCCGTCGATTCTCAAGCACCAAGAGCCTATCGTTCCTGCGCCCGAGCCTCCTCGTGAGAGACCGGCCAGAGAACTACACGCTTCCTCCATACAACCAATCCATTCCCCCACTCGTCGCAGGGACTCAACGCGGAAGTTTTCCTTTTCCGGAGCCCGTTGGACCATCCAGACGGCTGAACAAGGTAATGGCGGGCTGCGCAATGCGGTGCGGTCCGCGACAGATGCCGGACAGCTGGAGGACCAGGTCTGGGTCGGCACGTTGGGAATGCCCACAGATGCTCTATCTGTGTATACCAAAGCGTCAATCGCAGAAAAGCTGCACGATGAATATGGATCGTTGACCGTCTACGTCAGCGACGGTGATTTTGACGGCCACTACACCCACTTCTGCAAAACGATCCTCTGGCCGGTATTTCACTACCAAATCCCAGACAACCCGAAAAGCAAAGCCTACGAAGACCATTCTTGGATCTACTATGTGAAGACCAACCAGGCCTTCGCCGAACAGATCGCGAAAAATTGGAAGCGCGGAGACTCAATATGGGTCCAGGACTACCACTTGCTACTGGTTCCGGCCATGCTCCGTAAACTTCTGCCAGATGCCCAGATCGGATTCTTTCTTCACATCGCCTTTCCTTCGTCCGAGGTATTCCGTTGCCTGGCGCCCCGCAAAGAGCTCCTCGAGGGAATTTTGGGTGCAAACCTTGTGGGATTCCAAACTGAGGAGTACTGCCGTCACTTCCTCCAGACGTGCAGTCGCATTCTCTGCGTTGAGGCCACCAATGACGGCATTCAGCTGGAAGATCGATTTGTCAATGTGAACAAGTTTCCCATTGGAATTGATCCCACTTCATGGGATAAACGCCGCCAGGCCACCGACGTTGAGCACTGGATTAAAACAATTTCGGAACGCTATGAGGGCAAACGACTAATTGTTTCTCGTGACAAGATTGACCAAGTCCGGGGTATCCGACAGAAGCTTCTTAGCTATGAGCTTTTCCTGAACACATATCCCGAGTGGAGGGACCAGGTGCGTGTCGGAGCCACTACTATTGTCGCGTGAAATGCACCCAACTAACCCCGCCCTCTCCCTTTAACAGGTCGTGTTGATACAAGTGGCTACTAGTACGACTGAACAACCGGAGCTTGAGGCGACAATATCTGACATTGCTATGCGCATCAATTCCACACACTCGACGCTCGCGCATCAGCCTCTTGTTTTCCTAAAGCAGGACTTGGCATTCCCACAATACCTTGCGTTGATCTCCATTGCTGACGCGCTCATGATCACTAGTTTGCGAGAGGGTATGAATCTGACGAGCCATGAATTCGTCTACTGCCAGGATGGAAAATATGAGACACGAAAATACGGGTCTTTGATCTTGAGTGAGTTCACGGGAAGCGCGTCGGTGTTCGGCAATCATGCTCTCTTGGTCAACCCTTGGAATTATAGACAGTGTGCCGAAGCTATTCACACGGCCCTTTCCCGGAGTGAAGAGGAACGACAGCAGGTATGGATGCAGCTACACCGAGCTGTCCTGGAGAACTCGACCGCAAACTGGGTCAAGTCTTTCAATGAGACCTTGAGCCGTGTATGGAATGAGCAGTCGTCTCGCGAAATTATGGCAGTCCCGCGCTTATCGGTTAGCAAGCTCGAGGATCTGTATCGTCAATCCTCTCGCCGGCTCATCATTGTGGACTATGAAGGTACTCTTGCGTCTTGGGGCTCACCGAAGAGTATCATCGTTACCACACCGCAGCGGGCGATCACCACATTGACGGAGCTGGCCGACGACCCGAAGAATGTAGTTTTTGTCATGAGTTCTAGGATGCCAGAAGAGATGGAGCGCCTCTTTCGCATGGTCGCCGGCCTCGGTCTCATCGCGGAGAACGGATGCTTCGTGCGTGAGCCGGGAACCGAGGAATGGTTCAAGCTGACCAATAAAGCGCAGACGGATGCCTGGAAAGAGGCAGTGTGCCAGATTCTCAGTTACTATCAGGAACGAGCGGAGGGTAGTTGGATCGAGCAGCGCCACTGCTCCCTGATGTTCCACTACGGGACGGCAGAGGATCAGGTGGCTGCCTCTCGGTTGGCATCAGAGTGCGCAGGGCACATCAACGACTCGTGTGCCAATCAAGGTGTGCACGCTGTTATGGTCAACGGAGCATTGATCGTTGAGCCGGCCGATACCAACAAAGCGTCGGCCGCGGCCATGGTCTGGCGACATTGTCTCGAGCGAAGTGAGCAGGATCCGACGATTGAGCGGCCGGATTTCCTGCTTGTCATTGGAGATGGTCGCGACGATGAGCCGGTGTTTAGATGGGCTAATAAACTCGAACACGCCATTGCGGTGAAACATGCTATGACGGTGACCTTGGGGTCTCGAAGCACGGAAGCCAAGGCAACATTGGCGCAGGGCGTCACAGGTAAGTTGATTATTTATGTGTGGGTGATGAATGATATGATGTGCGTGACTGACTGTATCTATTACTTGGTAGGTGTTCTTTCTTGCTTGGAGAAGCTGGCTGCCGCCACTGCCACAACCACTGGACCATGAATGGATATTTCTCCGTCCTTTTATTTTCCTTCTTATTAGATTTCTTTCTCGACCACACTTTATGGGGATTAATTGGTAATATGAGCGGCATAATTACGATTATTTGGCGGGCGTCTAAAAGCAACCGAGACGGCGCGAGAGGCATGATATGATTCTTGCCATTTCTCTACTAACAATTTACATATCAAAACTTTAGATAGATTTGCGCGCACAAAATCTCGGTATAGACATATTCTGCTTTCTCCCTCGCGTACTGTGTAGTCTACGTAGGCATTTGTAGGCCCTGCAGATACATCAAACTACGATATAGTTAGTTAGTTGTCCAAGAAATGCGTTAGTCAGCGCTTCGGCTTCTCTCTGCACTTCAACCGAAGCCGAGGCTCTGCGACGTTCGCATGCGCATGAACATCAGGATGTCCCCTCCTTTTCATTTGCCTCCTGCTCTGCCAGGAATAGAGCGTCCGTGACATTTCTTTCATCACCCCGTCCGCTTGCAAACTAGAAAACCATGACAACCCCCCCGATCAAGCCCCGCAATAGTGACAAGCCGACATGGGAGGAGGCAATCCAGGTGACGCCCCTCGGTTCCCATCGCTATGCCGCTTCCCTGCAGAACGAATGGTGCATTGGAACAGGTATGACTGCCCGGGCCGCTCGTCCATCCAAACCAAGCATGTTATTAACTGCAGGATTTCAGTTCCGCACGGCGGCTATACCACCGCTGTCCTCTACCGTCTTGCCACGACCCATTTCGCTCATACCCATGCCTCTCGGTACGATGCGCCGGCCACGCCCATCTCAATGCAGCTCCAATTCCTGCGCCGCACGTCCGCCGGTCCGGCCGTGCTGACCGTGCACGACACGAAACTCGGGGCCCGAACCAGTACCATCCACGTTACGTTATCGCAGCCCCGCGAAAAGAAAGGGACCGCCGCGGAGGGGGAGGATGGCGATTTGGAAGCTAAAGTCACCGGGTACATCACCGTCAGCCCTACCACTGCCGAGGTGGGCCTATCCGCGAACACCGGCTGGAGTCTGTCGCCCCCGGCGGCCCCCGGGTCCGGGGCAAACGGGCGCGTAGACCTGGCGACCCTGGCACGGACTGGCCGTGACGGCGAGTGGACGCGCATCGCCGCGCCCTTCCCCAAATTCCGCCGCGCGACGCAGCAGGTTGAAATGTACGGGCCGGACCCCGCCCTCGGGAGGCGGCCAGTGGTGGATCAATGGGCGCAGTTCCGGCCCAACGGCGACCGCGAGGCGCGGTGGACCAACGAGGCGGCGGTCTATCTGACGGACATGTTTCCGATGGCGTTGAACGGGCTCGACGCGATGGCCTCGGAGGCACAGTCGGCGGGAACCCAAGCCACCCATTGGTATCCGACGGTCACGTTGAACATTGACTTGAAGAAACGGCTGCCGCCTCAGGGGGTCGAGTGGCTCTACAGTCGAATTCACACCAAAGTCGTGCGGGATGGGCGAACCGATATCGACGTGGTGATATTGGATGAGCAGGGGGAAGTGGTGGCCTTGGGTACCCAGGTTGGACTGGTGCTGAGTGCCAGTCGCAACGTGGGGCAACGGTCGAAGATGTAGACAGGGCGTTGCAGGTATTGCACGTACTCCGGAGTACATCCGTTGAGAGCGAAGACTACATATTTATGTTGATAGACCTATATCGATATACTACTTCTCTATATACAGACTGGAATATGATTCGCGACGAAGGGGGCCCCGTTCCCTTTCCTCCTCCCCCACCCGTAGCGCTAGAGATTAGGCGAGGTCTGCAGCCAAAAGGCCATGGCGTCAGTGGTGACGAGCATGCGGGAAGGATCGGCCTCGTCCTCCTGCAGCAGTTGTGCTCGAACCCAGAACTTGCGACCGATGCGAGCGACCAGCTTGGCGCGCGCGACCAACAAGCCGGGAGCCGAGACGGGTCGCTTGTAGCGCACATCCAACTGCGCCGTGTAGAGTTTCCCGCGGGGGGATGGAGAGTGGGAGTCGGGGTCCAGCTCGGGCGGCGGGGCGTGCAGAGTCACGGCCAGGGACATGGCCTCGTCCAGAAAGGTGGCCACGATGCCGCCGTGCACGGTGTCCGGATGGCCGCAAATGCCGGCGGCAGCCAGGTCCAGTAGCATGAAGACGTCGGGCGGACAGGCGCCGGTTGTCGTCGGGTCAGCGGTGGGGGAGGGCCACGAGGGAGCACTGGCGGGCAGGGCGGGCAGGTCGCGGCGACGCAGGGTCAGGCAGTGCGGGATGGTGGTGCGCGTGGCCAGCGTCCCAGCAAAGAGCCCGTCCTCGCCCGTGGGCTTGGGGAGACGCGACCAGGTGCCAATGGCATAATAATCGGGGCGCTGCAGAAGGGCGCGGGCATGCGGATAGGCCTGAAACGCTTGAAACGTGGGACTGGTCTTCCTATTCTCCGGAAGAGGATCTTGCATGATCGACGAGGGGATCGAGGGGGCTGGGTCCGACATGATGATGTTGTCGGAGTATCCTGGAGGTACAGTACATGGGTACCTTACTCTGTCTGTACTGTACCTCCAGAATATGTACTCCGTATACTCCAGTTAGTTACCTCGGGTATCTTCGGTTGATTATTAATGGTATTCTCCTGGATTTGATTCTGACATCGGATCCTATCATGTGTCAGTATCCTTATACTCGATCCGACAAAAAAAACAGGACGCACAATCGTCTTGGCTGACTGCAGCGGGGCCACGTCGCTCCACTCTGTCTATACTTTCAGTCTCTTCAGCCCAGTCAGCCCAGTCAGCCCTACGAGGATGACCACATTCCGGACTAGTTCATGACGACGCCCGACGATGATGATGTCAGTTCCCCTCCTCTCTCTCTCTGTCTGTGTCTCTTTCTTTCTCTCTCATGTCTTCTCTACACTTAGTTTTCCTCCTCCTCCGCAGATAAACTTCTTTTCATTCCCTCTCCCCATTCAGAGTCATCTGTTCCTCACGTCATCCTTTCCATCCACATCCACATCCATCACCGTCATCTTGCTCCTTCTACTCAACCCTGACCAGATTCCCCTCGATCGGCAAAGCTTGGCCTTGCTTAAATGTGAACCGGAGGAACCACTTTTATTTCTTTGGTTGCGCCCCTCTCTCCCCTCCGGATGAGTAAATGAGTGCCTGCCCCTTTTCCGTTCCTTCGCGTAATTGGGGCCGTTTTGCCTTTGGCTTCATCATCGCCGATTCAGTCGGTGGATCCTCATCACAAGCCATGTGCCGGGGCTCCTTAGGAGTTAGCACAAGAGGCTCTTTGTTCTGGTGAATTTTAATTTTGATTTCTATAGTCCCCTCCCCCTTCCTTCTTAGGGCTGTGCTTTGATCGTCTCTCTTTCCCTCCCCGCTCCCTCCTCCCTTTTTCATTTTTCATTTCTCTTTCCTTTTTCTCTTTGATTCCTGCCTTTCTCCGCCCTCGGTCGAATTGTGGTGAATTGGTAACTACTACCGTCCACCACCACTCCACCGCGACCTACTAAACTAGGTAGGGGTAGCCTGGATCCGCTGCAGTGGCCCGCGTATTTAACGCTAATCTTCCGAACCCATTGTAGGCAGCAGCAATACTTGACCGCGACCAACGCGCAGAATGGACGACGTGCATCCGCAGGCTCGGTCCCGCCATCTGGTCGACAAGTATGGGCCGAAATTCGTCGACCGGACTGAGCAATTCCAGCACCGAGTTGCCACGATGAAAGCTGCCCCCAATGGCAAGTCGGCCCATCAGGGGCCTGCCGGGGGTTTCGATAGCACCCCGTTTCCCCATGCTCCTCCCGGCTACACCCTCAAGTTTACCTTTCACCGCGGCATTAATCTTCCTTGCGCCGATTTTGGCAGCTTCTCCTCGGACCCCTACGTTGTCGCCCAGTTGAACGTCGCCCTCCCTGAGCGACACAAGCAAGATCCCGGTTTTACCTTTCGGACCCCTACGATACGTAAAAATCGCGACCCCGTATGGGAGAGCGAGTGGATTGTCGCCAACGTCCCCGCCTCCGGTTTCACCCTCAAATGCACCGTGTACGACGAGGACGCCGCCGACCATGACGACAAGCTGGGCAATGCTTACGTCGAGGTCGGCTCGATTCATGACGACTGGGCCAGCATCAAGCAGCAGACCTTCAAGGTCAAAAAACGTACCGGGAGCAAACGAGTCTACCTGTTCGGTAATATTGCTGCTTTGGCCTCGGGGCGTTTGGACACCGGCTCGCATCTTTTGATCAGTGTGGAGCTCCTCGGAAGGACCCCCGGAAACGAAGGCGCGCAGGTGTACACCGCGGGGCCAAACTACTGGTTCAAGCATCATTCGCCGCTCATTGGAAGACTGGCCGGCACCAAAGATGAAGTTCAGACTCAGGATGGTAAAAAGGCCGCCACTCGATACAAGTACGTGCATGTGTCCCCACCCCCTTCCTTCCCCTTGCTTGATAATCGTGCCCTAACTCCCTTTACCCGTCAGTTTCCAAGCCATTCAGATCCAGCTCACTGGCCCTGTACCCGCGGAGCTTTACCATCGATATGTCGAGTTCAGACCCTTCGTCGCAGGCATGTTCACGTCCCAGAGCTTGCGGGGGCGCATTCTCAACCGAGCCTTGCATCACCAGCATCAGCGGATCTACAACTTTGATCGCTCCACGCTTAACGGTCGGTTTGATTCGCCATGCGTTGAGCTTACGCAGAAATTCCTGGAGTTTGTTCATTATGCCCAAGGCGGGCGCATCTTCACCTATGTCCTTACGCTCGATGGTCAGCTTCGCTTTACGGAGACCGGGAAGGAGTTCGGCATCGACTTGTTGAGCAAGCATACCATGCATAGCAATGTGTCCATCTACATTGCCTACTCCGGAGAGTTCTTCCTTCGTCGGCGCCTGCACCGCTCACGACACCAGTCCCGACCCTCGCGCACGTCGGAATCTGAGATGCCCACGGAAGATCAGCTCTCGGAAGAGTCCGACATTTCAACCGACCCGGCGGACTACGAGCTTTTTATCGACAACGACAGCGGCACTTATCGGCCAAACGGCCAATATCTCCCCCTTCTCAAGCAATTCCTCTCGAAAAGCTTCCCCGAACTCAATATTACCACCTTAGACTGCACGGAGGATGCCGAACAAATGGCCACGCTGAAGGGTGAGCAGCGGGATTGCAAGAGAGAAGGGGGTCAGATGACGTTCCTGCAGCAGAGCAGCACTTCGTCGCTTTCCATCTCGAGCTCGGACGAGGAGGAGCTCGACGAACGCAGCGGGATGCCGCGCAGAAAGCGTGGGGACCTATCGCAAAGAGTGCACGACATGCGGGACGTGAAGGGTCAGTTCAAAAAGTGGGCGCAAACGGAAAATTATGAGAGTGCCAACGGTCCTGGCCCCTACTCGTCCACTCGAGTGGCTCCAGTTACGGATTCACCTGCAAAGCCTGCCGAAAGAGAGGATGTCAGATAAGCCAATATCCGGCACAGCCGATCGGTGACTTTCAAATGCACTACCTCCCAGGGGATATCCATCGGATGGAACAAGGACACACAGGACAGGTTACTGACTGTAATCTGTTTGAGGTTCCTTACACGTACCCATGGTAGAGAGTGGAAGAGGGACCCTCCTTCTTCCCGTGGCTACGCATGCCCGTCTGCTGCCAGCGCATGATATCTGACACCTCGGAATGATATGCTTCCTCCCTTCTATCCTGGACGGACCGTCTCTCCTATCTTTATCTTTGGTGTTTCTTCTTCTTATTCTTAATATGTGTATCTCCGTGTTTGTCCTCTTCCTCGGATCGCGTTGAACTCATGCGGAGGCTCTTGAACAGGCCGAAGTCTGTTACATGCCTCCATGTATCTGTATATATCTTTAATACACCCATGTTTAACTCCCCGAATGAAGATCGATTTGACCGGGAGAACAAAAAAACAAATCAATAAACATAAAAATAAAAAGGAGAGAGAGAGAGAGAGAGAGAGAGAGAGAGAGAGAGAGAACGTATAAGCAGAATGCGCGTGAATGCAGATGCATGAAGGGGCCGTGGGTGTACCCGCCGTATAAGCTTAGCGCGAGCGGGACAAGCAATCATCCTCAGGCACAACACCCGGTCTAAGGCTCTAAGCCCCCTCCTCCGTCCACTCATCTCTCCCTCCCTCCTCCTCGCCCACTTTCCCTCACTCCCTCTCTTCCTTTAACCCGTCTCAGCTTCCTCCTCATCCTTCCTTCCCCCGCCCCTCTAATTTTTTTTGTTTTGTTTTGTGTGCATGTGCGTGTGTTTTACGGACCCCTTTCTTTCTTTTCTTTTCCTTTCTTTCTTTCTTTCTTTCTTTTTTTTTTTTTTTTGCTCCCCCTGTCCTTTCTTTCCTCTCCCGCTTCCCGCTTCCCGCTTCCCGCTTTCCTCTTTCTCTTTATCTTACCTCTTCTCAAAGTGGGGAGGGGAATGTCAGACATTTGACCTCCCTATTGCATCCGCAGTAATTACAACTCCCCGCTGACCCAGCAGAAGGCACAAGCTTGTTTATATCTGTGGCCTGTCTGTTCGTATATCTCCTTCTCGACCCTCCCTCCCCTCGTTCGATAATACCTCCGCCTCGCGTGTACTCGAGTCCGCTCCGTCTTGCAAGTTCTCGATCTGTCCAACCCCAACGAGCGATCACCTCAGGCACTTGGAACGATTAGAATACGGATTGAATGAAGGCCCATTTATCAGATTACGTTGACAGCCATCTCGATCTATTCTTACCTCTTCATTCGACTTCAGGCGCGCAGACCGTCGATGATCACTTTCATTCGTCCCGGTCATTCTTCCGGACGTACTCTCAAGCGGTAACTTGATACATTCGACTCGTTTCAACATGGGAAACGTCGGGAGCCGCTTGGATGATTCCGGGACCTTATATTTCAAGGATCAGACTAGATGTACGTCCGTCCTTCGCGCGGTTCTAATCCATGTGGCCATATCCTTTCTCGCTCCCCATTTGCCCCTTGGCCCTTACTCGCCTTCTCGTCAGAGTTGCTGATCGATTTCATTCGCGCTAGTTACGGTCGCATCCGTGACAGTAACCAATTCCCGGCATCGAGTGCTATTGAATTTAGTCCCAAACTCTTACCCAGCCACTCGATACTCCGCCAAGCGCGATGCTGGTGATGACAGCCCGATCGAATACGTACAGGTAACTTGGAATCCTCTTTCCCTCTTCACCCAGCTTCTCTCCATCGTCCCAATTGCGTTTAAGAGTTGGAGCGTTAGAAGGGTAGTAGACTAATCTCCTTCTTGACTACCCAGGACCCCGACCTTTCTTCCTCCGCCACAGCGCCGACTTTTCTTTTGCGCCTGTCCAACGACGACGAATTAAATTTCAACTTTACTTTCATACTCAGACAAACGCAAACCGGAAATGCCGCAAGTTCTACCGTCAATGGAGTCTCGACCTCGTTGCCAGAAGTGGCCGATACGGTGCTCACCGGCCTTACGTTTGCGCATGCCCCCAACTCGAAGGAATTAGACAACCTGATCACTCGGGAGTTCCATGCCAATCCAAATCTGCAGAACAACTCCAACGTGCAGTTTGTCGGGGATTACTCGACGGGAGGCAGCCCATCCGTTCAGTTTGATTGGTCTTGGAAATGGAAACCCCCGAAGACCGTGGAGGACAAGGGAGGCGGGTGGCGCAACAGTTGTAGCTTTCTAGACTATGATCAGAGAGCTAACCGATTGAACACTCTCGCTCATTTTTCTTTTTGGGTGCAGAATTCAGTACGCGCGTTGCCGAGCCCGCAAATATTGTCCCCCAACCTGGACCTCCTTGTTCCCCCGCCCCGTAATCGGGTACCCTCCTCCCATTCCATCCTCACTCATTCCAGTGAAGCGGACATGTTGCCCAACAGCCAGGACCCGCCAAGTACGCCGCCGGAAAATAGCGATGCCGTGATCGCAACGCAAGCTTCCGCGCCTCCCCCGGTCAAAGTCGACCTTCCCCATTCGCGGCCCGGCGAAGACATGAGTGTGGTCGAAGACGGCCCGCTCTTTCGGGCTACAATGAAGGCCATGGAGCAGAAGACGGGCAATATGCGCGCCAAAATCAAGAAAGTGTTAAAGAAGGCGGAGGCGGCCCAACAGGCGCAGACCGCCTGCAACGATGCGTCGGAAGCCTTCCTTTCTGCCCTGAACGATGCGTCGACCTTCAATGCGAATGCGATCCAACCGGCACTGGACCATTACTTCGAGAAAATAGCCCGGCAGATTTTAAATTATGAGCGACTCAACACTGTCCAACTCCAAAGACTCGTCATAGAACCATTGGTCAAACTGTACCATAATGACATCAAGCAGGCTGAAGCCAAAAAGAAGGAATTTGAGGAGGAGAGCAGAGACTATTATGCCTACGTTAGCCGCTATCTTGGACAACGACAGGATTCTTTGAAGGAGAAGAAACGTGCCGAAAGTGATTCGAAGTATCAGGCGAAGCGACGAAATTTCGAGCTAAAGCGCTTCGACTACTCCTCGTTCATGCAGGATTTACACGGTGGCCGCAAAGAACAGGAAGTTCTTTCACATCTCACGAGATTTGCTGACACGCAAGCGAAAAGCTTCCTTGCTGCCGCCAAGAAGATTGATGACATGACACCCCAGCTGGATGCTCTCATCCACGAAGTCAACCAGGCCGATAAAGAATTCCAGTTTCAGAGAACCGAGAGGGAAGAAAAACGACGGAATTTAGAGAAGAGCAGTAACACTTACGTGGAGCCCGATTCTGTGGCCAGTTCAACGACACCGTCGGCGCTGCCGGGCAATGGCAATGTGAACCAGAAATCCGACAGCGAACTGGGACGCGCGGATAGTACGGGCTCTCAGCTACGGAATGTAATCAGCAACACTTCTTCGTTATCATCGCAGGCCAATCCCTCAAGTATGAATAATCCTCCGGCGGGACCGCCGTTAACACCATCCACTGGCTCAAGCGGTATGTCTCAAGGCTCACCATGCAAGAAGCCTTCCACAGGCGCTCATAATATGACAGGTCAACATAGAAAGGAGGGGCTTCTCTGGGCCTTGTCGCGACCAGGGTCTCATATTGACCCTAAAGGTATCAATAAGCAAGCCTGGCACAAGTAAGTCCCGAAGTCCAACGCTATCTGTCATGTTTCTAACATTCTACCCCCCACCTTGCTGTAGGTTCTGGATTGTCCTTGACCAAGGCAAACTTTCGGAGTATAGCAATTGGAAGCAAAAGCTCGATCTACACATGGATCCGATAGATCTTCGGATGGCCTCGGTCCGGGAAGCTCGGAATGCAGAGCGGCGGTTTTGCTTCGAGGTCATCACCCCTCAATACAAACGCATTTACCAAGCGACCTCTGAGGAGGACATGAACAACTGGATCCGAGCCATTAATAACGCCTTGCAAAGCGCCGTTGAAGGCCGAGGCATGTCCTCGCCCCCGCTTTCGGCCGGCAACGATGGTTCGTCCGTCGGCCGTGACATTGGCTCCGTCTTGACAGGCAAAAGCTCCTCGTACTCAGGACAGCACTCCACGTCGACGGTATCTAATAACAACGTGACCCGCCGTACCACTGTTGGGGCTCGGCCGAGCTACGTCCGTGATAGTCACAGTTTCGAGGAGAACCCTTCCAAGTTGCTTCAGACCGTTCGAGACGCCGACCAAGGCAATAATTGGTGTGCAGATTGTGGATCCACATCGAAGGTTGAATGGGTGTCGATCAATCTTGGCATTGTTTTGTGCATTGAGTGCAGTGGCATTCATCGGTCCCTCGGCACTCATATCTCCAAGATCCGATCCCTGACGCTGGACGTCAATTCCTTCTCCAACGACATTGTCGAGATCCTTTTGCAGATCGGCAACCGTGTGAGTAACATGGTCTGGGAAGCGACGTTAGATCAATCCCAGAAGCCCATGGAAACGTCAACCCGGGAGCAGCGGCTTAAGTTCATCACTGCTAAATATAGCGAGCGAGCCTTTGTGCAGCAGCTGCCCTCACCACTGTCACGCTTCGCCACCCCAGACGAATCGCTTCTTGCCTCTATCAAACGGAATGATATCCAGGGCGTCCTTAACGGTATCGCGCTTCGCGCCAACGTGAACGTCACAGATCGCTCCCGCAATACGCATGCGGTTTTCCTTGCTCTGGCGGCTGCGGACCCAGCATCCCCCGGGTCGAGTTCCTCGAATCTTCCGCCAAGGCCGAGCACTGCGACGTCCGTCAAGATCATCCCGTTCCCAATTGCCGAGCTTCTTGTCCAGAATGGAGCCGAAATACCCTCGCAACCTCCTCCAATACCTCTGTCCTCCGCGGCTCAACTGTACCTCAACCAGCGGACCGCACGGGTGCCTGCTTTTAGCCCGCCCCCTATACAGTCCGCATCTAGCAAATCAAGTGGTGATACATTAGGCACCCTTCCCAGCCTACGGGGCGGAGGAAATGATACTGTGCCATCGTCACAAGGGCCGAGCTCCTTGGACAGCAGGGAACGCGAGAAGCTACAGAAGAGAGGCAGCGCGGGTGCCAGATTTGCCGGCAAGGTCGCATCTTTAGGCATCGACCGATGAACGAACCGCTTGATGCCGTTGATTTCATGTCTCTTTTCCCTCTTGCCTCCCCTTCTCTTCTCGACCCTCCCTCTTCATCCCTAACTTCTCTCGGCCTTCCTCTCTTTCCAAACTCCCCATCTACCATTTAATGACTCTTTCTGACCTTCCCCTCCTGCCAACGCAGCGGTTTCGTTCTTAATAGTAATATAGTTCATGAAGCTCAGGTGAACATGACGTGATGTTGGTACTCCGGTGTGAATGGGGTTAATGATTTCATTCGGCAGGACGTCGGTTGGCTTCTGCATATTAGAATTCGCATCTGTCCTGTTTTTGTTTCACTATGTATATTCTCCCCCCTTTCCTCTTCCTTGGAGCTAATCAACTGCCCACTGGGGATGTTGTGCACGTTCCCGAGGAGGAAATGATTTGTATGCCCTTCTATACCATTGTTCAAGGAACTTTCACACCGATTTACCTTACCTGTACGGAGTATGTCGCTTCTCCAGCCATGTCTTCGCAATGACAGCACCGGATGAGCAATCTTTGCCTAGCCAGCGGCTCAATTGTACTCAGTAATGTTTGCAAACCCCGTCCGCTGACTGGATTGGCGATGAGATGGATGACTAATTTTCATTGCGGCAAAATTAAAGGATTGGTGGCCGTTGAACAACGCTATTCTTCACAGCCACTCGGACGAACTGCGTATTAGCGTAACTGAGTAGGCCGTGAATGTCTGCAGATGCTAAGTTGCCCGACCAGGGTGCTGGGAAATTTTCTTCGACGGGAGTCACGCCACAAGCCCTATCACGCACCGTGACGCAGGGTCGCAGGAATGGCCCTCGACACGTAAACCCGCCAACAGCGGCGCAGGTGTGTGGAGCGAAAAACTTCTCTACAAGGAGGCCGCAAAGCGCCGAGGGCCCAGTTTCGCCACCGCGTGACCCAGGGAAGTGGGCGACGCTTGCGAAAGCCACAATTCATGATTGACATTCTATTTGTGGATTTCGTTCATTTTGCAGGACGGACGGTGTTTGGTGTGCACAGTACTCCTCTGTGGCTACGGAGTACTCCGTACTACTCCTGCGGGCATAGTCATGGTTGCGATTGAGGAAATTTGCGCTGGCGTCAGCCAGTCCATATCTGTGACGTCATATCATCTGCAGATCGGGTGGTGGCGGTCCCTGCGAGCGCCGAGTTGTCAGGAAAATACTGTGACTGAGAGTGTGTACAGTACACTGCGCATCGCCGTCTTCTGTGGAGTGATACCGATGAAAATAGAAGCCAACCAAGAGGATTAGAAAATTCAGAGGAAAGAAGAGAAAAGGACAGAAATCCAACTGATGGTTACTCCCAACGGCCCTGCATGCCCGGTGGGAGGAAGGGGGAAAAAAAAAAAAAAAGGAAGCTAAAGGTGTCCGTGGCCTTGCAGACTCCGGATGAAATATCCGCCGGGACTATTCGGGACTACCGTAGATAGTCTATGAGTACACCGTGGGATGGTGCCTCTCGTACCTCCCGGCGGAGGTACCTCGAGCAAAGGTAGCCTCGGGAACGATTGGCTGGGATGTCAGCCGGACGGGTGGAGGCGGGTCTGCTGGTCCTGGGACTACGGTGACCTCCCGTTGCTCGCCGTAAACCAGAGTCTTACCCAAAGGCAGGTAGAGGCCGTGGAGATCGGGCCCTAGTGGGAATGCACCCCCTGCCGCCCTTCTCTCTCCCCTAGCGCCCTCCATTTGTTGATTGTTCGTGGCAAATTCCTCCTCACTACACAGTGCTCCGTACTCCGTACACAGTACTTCCGGTCTATCCACGGAGTACTGTATACTACGGTACTTACGGCTTCGCGCGTGTTCGGCCTAGCCCGCAGGCTCGGCTCGTCAGGAAATGTATTCCTTCCCAATAATGGATATAGAAGACCTCTGGCGGTAATCGCAATGGTCTCAACAGCCACTACGGCCACTGGCCGATCCATCGATCAGAAACCCTTTCACGTCGCCCCACCAACTTCTACGGTGTATCTCCTCTTTCCTCTCCGTCACCCGTCGTCTTCTTTACGGAGTATGCTCTGCTCTGCCTACTGCGTTTTCATCTACCTATTGTCATACGGATTTAATTTTCTTTGGTGGGCCTCGCTAGATAAAATCGGGACGTGCGATGGGGGAGTCGACCCGAATGATCCGAAATGGATGGGGGACAAAAAGTGGGAAATCAGTGCGATAAAAATATTCTACGGATAGCATTTGCCCTGTTTGCCACAGGATCATCTTCGTCAATGGTTTCATGATCCGTGAGGCCCATACAGATGAGGAAGACTATTGGGGACTCCTGCAAAGCGCCAATTGCATAGATGCCTCCGAAGCTGTCGAAAGGGCCGGTGGACCCGCGGTTTCCACCTGGCCAGGGGGATACTTCGACGGTACCCAATCACACCGGGCAATAGCCACAGCCATCGATGCCACCAGTGCATATCAGACCCGTGCTCTCTGCTTTTTTTGTACGGTTTCCAGTGTGTCGAGTGTTGACAGTAGAGAGAGAAAAAAAAAAAAAAAAGGAACCGTCTCGGTTTCTGACCAATTCAAGGCACGTTGCCCAGTCTCCGCACGTCCTTCAACCCTCCTAGGCTTCTGCTAAGACCCGTCGCAGACCAGCTTATGTGGATTGCCTACTATGTGTTTGCGCAGGCAGTCTTAGACGATCAAACCCTGATCTTTGGCCCGGTCTTGACCTCGCCGACGCCCCATGATTTCTAAACGGGCCCAATAAGATTGGACCTCTGATCGATTGGCTTGCAAATCGCCAAAGCCACTGAAGTCAGACCCCTCATTCCTGTTATATCTACTTTCGTGATTATCTCCATTTTATCTCTCTTCTTTTCATATTATCCGCAAGGTATCCAAACCGGCCGGCAAACCGTCAAATCATCTATACTAGAGCCAACCAGCTTGGAAGAGCATCGAACAAAGCTATCACGAGCCAAAAAGAAAAGAAAAACAAATTAGAAGAGGCAAAAGACGAAAAAAAAAAAAAAAATGAGCGGCGCTTAAGGTCATCACCCGATGTATAAGGGAGAAACAATGAAGAGAAGAGAAAAAGAATCGTGATCTTCTTTGACCTTTCTCCTCTTGTTTCCTCAAGTGCCACCCAGCCGCGCACGCCTATATTTACACCTACCTATATGCTTAGGCTGACTGCCAGCTGGTGGTATACAACTTTCCGAAGGGCAACAACAGTCCTATTGAATTCCACCTAGGCTAGCCTCTCCACAGGAGCACGTCGTCCGAAAGCCCGGATCCATCTTGTCAGACAATCAAATGCACTGTCAGATCTCTGCCGAGTCTAGAGGGTCCTTGTTGATTCTCCATCATTGCCGCTTCAGTCTTAGTGAACAGAAGCCAGAGCAGCCACAGTTCTCGATGTGGATTTAGCACAAATCATTGGCAGACTCCGTCCCTTTTTTTTATTCTTATTTTTTTTTTTCTCATTCTGTTTTTCCCACCTGCCAACCACCCCTCTCTTGCTCTCTGTCTCTTCTCCCCTTCAGACCCATTTTTCCCGGACATTCATCTTTATTCCCCTAATCTCATTGCATCTTCGTCTCCTACGGTTTACCTTATCTAAGCATTTGCTTTACTCCTTGAACTCGAAAAGGTGAGCAGATTCAAGCATGTGTCTCCCTCCCAGCTCTCTTCTGTCTATCTATTTCGTATTTCAATTTTGTTACCCTCTTCGCACATCAGTTGCCCCATGTCTGCTTCGACAGCTCCGGCCCGGCAAGTCTGAAGAGGCCAAAAACACGCAAATTTCTTGACTAGTCTGCTTTCTCTGGTCTGGAACCATGTCCCATGCTCTCATAGTGTGATGCAAAAGCCACGCAGCATTATTGCGCACACTAATTATACCCTATCTCAAAATGTCGCCTCCCTCTTTCTGTCACCCTTTATCTTGCACTCATTTTCTCTCTGTTACATACTCTCTTTCGTTCCATATACTCTACTACCCTTGTTGCCTATTTTCCTGCCTGTTTTGGTCTTTATCTTCCCACTTTTTCTTGTTTTTTCTCCACCTTACGTGTGAAACCTCCAACTGTTGGTCATGGATATGTGTGAGTGCGTGTGGGTGCGTGGCGGTTGTATATTCACAAAAGCAATTTCTTGTCCACACACCCCTCTCCTATCTTGGACCTATAACAGTCAAGACAATACCCGGCGCTGGCGAGAAGTTCCCATGCTTAGGCACCTTCATGCTATCGTTCATTGTGGTTTTACATTCCCACTAGGCTAGCTACCCCTGCAGCCTTGATCTTCCCATTCATGATTAATCACGATTGTCAAACATGTTCACTCATCTCTGTTACTACCCTTCTGCATACCCACCCACCTTTGAGAGATCTTCTTTTATTGAGCCTTGTTCCATTGCCTACTCTCACTGGCGCCATTCCGGATTTTTGACGTTTCTTTCATTGCCTCTAAATAGAATCCTTTGTGCTCTATTGTTTTGGGTTCTAACGCAGCTTGAGCGTTCTATAGGTGCCGTTGATTCTGTTTGCTGATTACTGCGAGTTGAAAAGGTTGCCGACACGGCGCAGGTCAGGTATGCCTCATGTTAACCGGTTTGCTACCTCTATCAAGAAACGGAGTCACCTCAATGCAGAAGCCCTGCTGACTCCTTTGCGGATTTCTCTTTTGTGTTTGTATCTTGAAGTGTCTCTCCTAGAAGCATCATGACGAAATCAACGCACAATGTGCCCGCCCGGCAACCCGACGAAAGATCATCAACATCGGATGAGAAGCCTGTCTCTGAACCTGCTCATCATAGCGGTATGTGCGATTGATCTAGTTACAAATATGAAGGAAATTCGGCTAAAACTCGTCTCCTCTCTAGACGAGACTTTCCCATGCCCTGGAATCATGCACCGCCATATCGAACCTACTACCTATATGACACCCGACAGTCATGGGACGCCTCCCTCCATGTTGAGCATGAGTGAGACGAGGGCAATGCTGCCGCAACATACGTATAATTACGATCAGTATCATCCCATGTCGCAACAATTCGTCCCGACAGCTCACCCGCACGGAGTTGTGTATCCATTACATTCATTACCGTCATACCCCGGCTCACCAAATGCCGCCTCTTACAGCTATCAATTTTCCCAGGTATATCCTCATTATGTCCAAACCCAAAATCAAAGCACGCCTCATTCCCATAATTCTGCATATCACTCGCTGAATGCTGCCCCGACTCACTTTGGGGTCCCGGTTAGCAGCCAAGCTGTCGGGCGTGGGCACAACCATTATTATCATCGGCATCAACAGGTCCCGAAGCAAGCATCCACCCTCTTGTATCGTACGCCGACCCAGGTGGGAATACACTCCTCTTCTGTGCTGCAAAAACCGGTTACCACGACCCAGCCACTTCCCGAGGCCAGGTCGCAAGTGTTGAGCACGGACTACGATGTCTCCAAAACCATTGTGGACGGGTCGACCCCTATGAAGTCAGCGCCAATCAATTCTTCTTCTGCGGGTTAGTATCACGGGCCGTGGATTGCCACGATGGGAAACTGATGGGATACCAGATTCTACTTCGATCCACCCAAATCAGACCCCGTCGGTGACCCCAATAGGACCATCAAGGAAACCGAAACAGTCTGGCCACGCCTTGTGGGTTGGCAATCTCCCCCCGGGTGCCACTATCGTTGATCTCAAGGACTACTTCTCTCGAGATGCTACCAAGGATGTGGAAAGCGTGTTTCTCATATCGAAGAGTAATTGTGCCTTCATTAACTATAAAACGGAATCAGCTTGCAATACAGCACTAGAGAGATTCAATGATTCCAGGTTTCACGGGGCACGTCTGGTCTGCCGACTGCGACGGGGTCCAATGACCCCGGCCTCCAATGTCGACCCCTCGGGACCCTCGACTCCCGTGCAGGATGGCGACGGACGGACGGCCGCAGATACCAGCGAGGGGACAAAGGCTAATTCTGGCACTAAGGGCACCACCGGAAGCGAGCCAAGCTTCTGGGTTCCGAACCGATACTTCATCGTCAAGAGTCTTACCGTTGAAGACCTTGAGTTTAGCCGACACAGCGGGATCTGGGCGACCCAGTCTCACAACGAAGACTGCTTGAATCAAGCCTACGAGGTGAGGCTTCTCTCGCATATTCCGCAAGGAACGGTCCATCCGCGACAGCCCAAGTGAGCATGAACGCTGACCGACATTTTCAGAGTGCAAATAATGTTTACCTTGTATTCTCTGCCAACAAATCCGGGGAATACTACGGGTATGCCAGAATGATATCGCCGATCCAGGACGACGATGCCTTGACCCTGGCGATGCCCTCTCGGGCTGACCATGTCCATCCGGAATCCCCGATAGTGGACATGACACCGACCCCGGCGACGGAAACGGCGCCCACCGGGCGTATCATCAACGACGCTGCACGGGGCACCATCTTTTGGGAGGCCGATTCGTCTTCGGATGAGGAGGAGGATGCCAAGAGCGAGAGAAGTGCCGGCGAGGTCGTTGAAGAAACATCAGAGCCGGGGTTTCAATCGATCGGCAGGCCATTCCGGATTCAGTGGCTGTCGACCGAGCGGGTTCCCTTCCACCGCACCAGAGGCTTGCGAAATCCCTGGAATGCTAACCGGGAGATCAAAATTGCCAGGGACGGGACGGAGATTGAACCGAGCGTTGCAGGGCGACTGATACAGCTCTTCCACCCTCCTCCCAGTGCTGGGTAGGGAAATAAATGATCCGTCCTGAGGGGGAGAGGGGAAATGCAGGAAGACCAAGCAAATACTACATACTCTGTGATTCTGGTAAACTTTCTTCTTGGAAATATGAGATTTGCAAATTGGGTAGTCCTTGTCCACTGCGTAGTTACTGTGAAGGCCAAGGGAAGATGGTGAATCATCAACCCCGTAGAGGCTAGACCCGTTGCGGCCCACGGTCAGCGGATGGGAATTTGTGGGGTAAAACCTCCCGTCGATCGGTGGACCGTTTCATCATCACTTCTTCATTCTTCACTACGTACTCCGTAGTATCAATTCGTTCGTGTCACTCCCTCTCGGTAGGAGGCTCCCCCGGCATCTCGTTCGATCCTATCCATCATCTTTCCCACCTCGGAGAACTCCATCGAAGCTTCCTACGACCCCGGAGGTGGCCAGGGAGCGCAGTCCTTGGCTGTCTTAAGCTCTTCTAGCTTCCCAGGACTTCACCTGCACGAGGGACCGTTTCGTCCAATCACCTCGCCCATTCAGGCGATCCATTCCCATTGCTTGATTGATCGATTCCCTACGCTGTGTCCAATCTCCCTTTTTTTGCCTCCCCGCTTAACTCTGCTTCGACAATCTCCCTCCTCTTGGCTCCACCCCCCTCCATCCCGTCCGCCTGTCCATCTCTCTCGCCATTCTTCCTTCCTTCCCTCCTTCTTCCTGTCCTCCTTCCATTATTATTGTTCTTATTTCTCCCCGCCCATCGCCCCTCGCATTATCTGTCTATATCTTCTACCGTCTTTCCTTTGAATCCGACTTCAATCTAAATCTTCTTTCTTATTTGCCCTTCCATCAAGGCTAGAGAAGCCTTCATTCTTGCCCCCACCCCTCCTTCAATTCTCCCTTGTCGTTTCCTATCTCTTAAGTTACCTCGCCGTTTCAACGGCTTCTTTGAATCGCTTTCCCCGTATTGGGGAACTTCCTCGTTATCCTCCTTTGATTGTTTATGGGCCCAATCGTATGATTGCGGCTCAGGAGCTCTGTCCCGTCTGACCCATCTTCCTCCGCGTCGGTTAATCTAAACTCGAGAGAAGCAACGGTGTGCTTCATTTTTGGAGCCAAACTCGGTCCCGCCTTTTTGGTCCCTTTCTCCTTCTTTTGTTCCTTTCATCTACACAACATCTCAATTCAGAGAGCATCGACTGCTTCCCGTTTCCTCCTGGTAACATGTCTAACGACCGTTCGACCTCGCCTATATCTGTACCGCCTCCTTCGGGACGTCAGAGGCGGGCCTCATTAGCCTCCTCCTTCACCGATTATCTTTCAAAGTCTGCAAACCCTGGGAGTACCTCGGCCTCAACGGGTCCCATGGCCAGCGCAGTAGCCAACGCGCAATCCAACCAAGGCCGGAGGCTCTCGATCACTACGCTAGGGCTCTCGGGTTCTCCGACTCAAACTTCTTCGCTGGGCCCCCGGAATTTCCGACAAGGCAGCGTATCCAGCTCCGTGGGATCCAACTCGGCGACCTACGAGGATGCGGTCACCGAGGATAGCGAAAACGGCCCTTCCGGTGCTACCCCGAGCTCACCGTTCGCCCGGCGAGTCTCTTTTGGCGCACAAGCTCTACGTGAAGCCCGCGCTGGAAGTATTAGCAACGGTAAATACCCCCCTCAAGAGCGAGTCTTTCCTGGTAGACGACGTCAAACTGCGTCATTGCCCACCGGCACCGGATCAATTGGTGCAGGTATAGATCAAGTTGCTCCTCAGAACGAAAGGTCTAACTCCTCTGGGCGACTCTTAGGCGAAGGCTTCAACTGGTCCGAAGCCCTTCGGAGCCGAGCGGAGCGTGCACCCTCGTTTGGTGCCATTTCTCCCAACGGGTCTTCCAACCAGCATTCGGTCTACGCAGGCCAGTCTGCCCATCATCAACGTGCAGCTTCGATTGCCTCGATGGAGCAGCCTGCTCGGGAGCTACCCAAGCAACCCCGTCAGAACAAGCCGGACTTCTTCCAAGAGAAGATTCTTCGAGGGGATTTTATGGATTAGGTAGAACTCTTCCTATCTCTATCTTTTTCTTCTCTCTTTTCTTTTCTTTTCTTTCGTTTTCCAATTCTTTCTTCTGTATTTCTGCCCCTCGCTAAATTTCTTCTCACTCTTGTCGTACATGATTTTTTTACAATTTGATTGTGCTCTAACTATTGATTGGCACCACCGAGGCAGGTGGGAGCTTTACCACCACCAAAATCGTCTTGTCAGGTTACTTGGAGGAGTTTGTTTTTACGTTGATGAGCGGATTCAATTTATTCTTCCTGTCGTTCCATGCGTTTCGGGGACGGGTTTGATGACTTTATGCATGAAAGTATTTAAGTAGCCACAAATTGCATCAGAATTAGTTTAGTTGACAGTCTTCACATGCAGTCAATCTTGAGATTTGTTTTATATGAATACCTATAATCTTTCATATTCCCAGCGCTGGAATTTACATTCAAGCTGACTTTCAAGAGTTGCTCTACTGCTCCAATTTCTTTCTTTTGTCTTCCAGGACGAAGCAGTCGACGATCCGAAAGTGCCATAATGAATTCGAAGCGGTCCCATGATGTGAGAGAGAGAGAGAGAGCGAGCGAGAGTGAGAGTCCAAGAATTAATTGCCCACGCTATGTATGTTCAAAGTGATCAGCCAACAGCCCGGCGAGGTGTCCACAGATAATCAGACTGGGCCACGCATTGCATAATTAAAATTTAGGGTTAGGGTAACTATTATTCTGTTTTTTTAAGGGACTTGCTCCAGTAGTCAACCTGCCCTATAATTTGGGTAAAAGAAAAGTCGGGGGTGGACAGCTATCCAGATTGAGCTATATTTAAATGGGCAAGCCATCATCGTTTTCGATGTCATAGTGTAAAAGAGGGCTTACATAGACTGAAAATAGTGCAACCACAATTGTCTAGCTTGCGAACTAATAAGAGATAGAGAGACGAAAAGAATGAGAAGGGAAGTAGAAAGAAAACAACAACAAAGAACAACAACAAAGAACAATAGTAAACCCATCCTCCCTCCCCTCTAGTACGGTATACCATTGGTGAGCAGCTGGAACTGATCGTATCCCTTGGTGGAAACACTCATGTAAGACTTGCGGACAAGCTCCCGCATGTATTCGGCCGCTTCTCTCTCACTCCGGTCGAGAACAAAACGGTCACGGAAATTCTTCAGCGATTCGGGTTTGAAGCACGGGAGGCCACTGTCGAGCATCAGGGACACGATTTGGGACAACTTGGAGCTGTAGGGACGCGACGCGAGAAACGCCTTCACCACTAGCGACTCAAACCACCGGTATGGCTGCGTCATCGTCGGATTATGAGATCCACCAGCGGTCTGACCAAACCCGCTCATGACGGCTACCATCTCGGAAGTGAGCTTGAAAGGCGCGCGTTCGAAGCGTACACCTCCGGGGGCAATGTCAAAGCAAAACCCGAAATCGATGTGTATAATGTGGCCCGCATCGTCGACCATGATGTTTCCGTTATGACGGTCCTTGAATTGCAAGAGATAAGAAATGACGGAGTAAGCCGCCATACTCTTGACAAAGTTGGTGCGTGCTTCCTGGAAACGTATGGAGTCCTCTCCGCCATACTTGGACACGAAATAGTCGTAGAGGCCATTCACTGCCTCCCTGCCTAGCATGTCCCGGGAGATAGAATTGGGGAGGACGTCGATCACACCACAACCAGGGGCTGTCGAGGTGACTCGGTAAGGGAACACCCAAACGTCTAGCCCGACGCTCCCAAAAATGCTGCGGAATGCGGCAATCATTTGTAGGGCCAGCATGTCCTGACGGCAGTCATCGCCGACTTTGAAGATGGCCGACTGCCAAACCTCATAGGTCTCTTGTTTCTGGTCATGGGTATCAGCGCCCGAAGATACAGGCTCGGAGTCTTGTTCTGCAGCATGAGCAGCTGGGGTCCCAGAGACCCTCGCTGGTCCAAAGACTGTCTTCGTTTTTTGAATTCGGAATGTTGCCATGTATGGCGCTTTCGCATGGCTCTGTAGAGGTTTTCCGGATTTGCGATCGATCCCAACAACAACTCCGTCTGGATTGCTGGGGAGGTAAACGCCAACCTCCACCTTGATCTTACGGAGTTCTTCTTCAATCTTCTCCTTTTTCTCTGGCTTGCTCTTTTTGATATACGGCCGAAGTTTCCCAGATATCCCTGTGATATCATTGAAAAAGGAAAATTCGCGTTCGTAAAAATTTCTCTCCTCGTTAGAAAAGCTTGCTATCAAATCATCCATGAATTTGTCCAGTGTCGGCTTGAGCGGATCCGGCTGCAGATTCAATGTTAGTGACCAAGCCATAGGGTTCGGATTATCGTAGGCACTCACCACTTGGGAATCCTCGTCTTTATAGGAGTTTGCCTTCATGTTCCATATCACCTGGTGCGCAAATAACTGAGACAGTTTGGCTGTTTCCAGGATGTAGCGCTCGACGTAACCCAATGCATCATATCTAAGAGCCTGCACCAACTGCGGAACAAAGTAGAAGCGGACATCAATGGGATGGCTTTCCAGGGCCTTCATTGCGTACTGTAAAATGAAGGGGTGATTGCCATACGCGGGAAGGAAATAAGTCAGGGCTTCTGTGGGGTTGACAGGCGCCCAGTACAACAAATACTGCACATATCAGTCATGATCTAGTCCTAGAATTTATCCAGGAGCAGGGGTCCAAACCTTCAACTGGAATGACACATCCGCAGGCAGCGAGTCCCCGAACATGATCTCAAGGCCGCTAGGTTCATCGATAACCTTTTCGGGGAAGTTTAGCAGTAGCCAACGAATGTCGTTTTTCATCTTCGCAGACGGGAAGCGGGTAGCGAGCTGTATAGCTAAGCCAGAACTCTCAGCCCAAGCAAGTCGCAACAAAGAAGTAGCCTCCTAAGAAGAGATCAGATTTGCCTTTCATGTCATATACACGAGTATTGGGAACAAACCTCTGTATGATTCCGATTGGTGGGCGACTGAGATATGTAATGTTTACGATCGGGATCCAACGGATACAACCAAACCCTAAGTCGAGACCTCTCGTTCTCCAAAAGAACATTAAGAAGATTTTGCTTTGCCTGCAAGGACTTGTATGGCCCGTACGTGTCACATGAAATGCTAGCCGTCTTCCCCAGGGCAGACATCACGTCGCCGATTATCTTGTCTTCGGTCTTGATTTGCAGTCGATTACCGCCAAAGGACCACCTGCACGATTACAGTTAAAGAGCCATTCTAGGTCTCTTGGTGGGGACGACATACCTAGGAGCGTGTTTAAACCAACTCAAGGCGCCAGAGAGAATCTGATCCTTAAGTTTCCACAAGCAGGGAGTGCCGACTGAGCCAGAATGCCCCAAAACATTCAGCCCAAATAGAACGATGCGGAAATGCAGCTCCCTAGCCAAAGGGTGGCCACTGGTTTGCGCAAGCCCGGTGGTTGTTCGGTCAACAAGGCGACGGAACAATCTTTGATTTTGCACATTCCCCAATCGGATAGCATTGAAGTGGCTCTCAAAAAACTGAAGAATGCGCAAATGCGGTGCTAGATGACGTTGGGCGTCTTGCTGTTCTCTGAGTACCAAGGCTTTGTCAGTTGGCAAAAGTTCGATCTTTGCGTACATCGGGTCCACGTAGCTAGCACAGGCACTTGTTATTATTGGTTGCTGAAACGAGCTTTGCCATGTGTCAACTTACTCGAAGGAAGGATCAAAAAGTCCCTTTTTGCGCTGAATCGTCCTTTCCCAAGCATTTAAGATTTCCACTAAAATCTTTGGCTCTACCCTGGGATTTTCATGGATAGCCCCCATCCAAAAAGAAATGCCCATATTGATCGATTCCTCAGAGAAGATTTCGAATGGCAAAGATACCAGAAAATGGGAGATGGAGGGGTGAGGGTCAATGCTACTACACAAAACAGCGGCCGCACGTTGTAGTGTTTCGCGGATTTCCACAAGAGACAGGTCATTTTGCCTCCTAACCTTTTGATGAAGTTCAAATAGCATGTTTTCCACTTCACTACTTGATCCCGACAATGTGACTGGGCCCACAGAGACATTGGAACCTAGATATGTATAAATTAGCTCGCCGAGTATCAAGCAACCAAAGTATACGAACCGTTGTTCCCAGCTGTCAGACTTCCGCTGCCAATCGAAAGCGCATCTGAAAACTTATATTTTTGACGTGTAGAGTACTGGCTGATGAAGTCGGAGGCAACGTTAGTTACGCCCAAACCGTGAGTTTCTAATGACCCTAAACGCGAATTAAACTGTCAGAGACTGTTTCTCCATGGAAAAAGCGAGCACCGAGGCCTACCAAGTCGTTGGTCACTTTTAGGAATAAGCGATCCCATGTTAAGCGCAAAGGAACGACCCATTGAAACTTGATCAAAGCCAGTCCCATAATCAGGCATGGACAGATACGTCTAACTGCTAGTCAGGCACCAGCTTCTGAGTGATCAGCGAGGGACTTACCTGGAGTAAGCCTTTTATGTCCAATGACGCCACATTGATGACTGCTGTTACCCATGCTGTGGCTCGCTCAAGGAAAATGTCCAAAGTCTTCCTTCGGAAAACATAATTGTCAGGTAGATCAACTTTGACAATTCCCATGGGCGAGGTAAACGAAGGTTTCCATTCAAACTCATCCAAATCTTCCTCAAGGCAGGAGTTCCACATCACGGTCAAAAGCTCAAGCAATGCAAAAAGCGAATGTTTTGCACATATTGCTGACGGGCATTCTTTTATTATTTTGTTGGCACAAATAACGGCAACGTTTTGCACTCTTTCTATGCGATGGCAACATGCCACAAAAAATCCAGCCAATTCTTTTGACAAGAATGGAACAGAGAAAATCGTATGTTTCCCGGAAAGAGTTAAAGCGAGATAGTCAGAGACGATCTTTTCTGCAATGTCACCCATGCAACTAGCCATTTCAACGGTGGCTAGGGCGGGATCGCGGAAGTAGTCGAGGATTTTGGTGCAATGCCCAGACGAAGCACGAAGACATTCAATCAGCAAGACTGCATTAAGAAAAACGGACTTTGGGTAGTTCAGGCGTTTAATATCTGATTCGCGACTGGGAAGTTCTGAAATCAACATCCTCTTTTGCTCCAGATGACGTTGTGGGCTCAATCCCCGTCTAAGGATTGTATTGAGTTCAACATCGCTTTCCAACATCTCCATGCGATCTTCCGAGACAAGGGGAGGAGAGTGAATGGCAAATAAGCTCAGCACCTTGTGGTGCTTTTGTGCGACAGTTGAACTAAGAGATATTCCATGAATAGCAAGGTTGAACCAGGCATCGCGAAACAAACTAGAGACAGCCTGGTCATAATCCACGGCCACTTTGCCGTTTCCACCAGGCTGTTCGGAAGATACAAGCAGTGCCAATGGTTTCAGCAACGGAATTATATCGTCAGGCGCTAGAACGATATCCTTCTGTCGCTCGTTCTCAGAATCGGTGGCATCGCCCTTGTTGACAATACTTTCAAGTAGATGCACCAGATATACTCTATAGAGTGGAGAATCCTTCTTCAGGGAGACAGACAGATACGCCATTGCGCTTTGCACCGCTTTTGTTATGCTGCCTTGTCCCTTTATGACTCCATCCCAGTAGATACGGTCATAGAACTTGAGTAGAAGCTGGAATTCGGCCTGTCCAGTGCTCAAAGACAGCGAAGCAGTCTCCTTGATGATATATGCATCAACTGCGACATTGACTTTGCCGATCTTTTGTAATAACATTGACTGGGCCAAGGCACTAATTTTTTCATCACAACAGTTGGTCGCAATTGTTACAATAGCATGAACAACACTCCTATAAGGCACCTTGCCTTCCTCGCCGTCCAACGAAAGGGAAGTTACACTGCCATTTCTTTGGTGCGAAGTTGAAACGGCATTTCCATGCCCAGAAGCTTCTGTCATCAACTGGCCATTGTAGATATTTTCACTGCCTGAGCCAGGACTCAAAACATTTCCCAGCGAGTACAGCGTAGTGATAACCGCATCTTGTGAGAGGATGCCAAGAACTTGTGCAAGACACTTCGCGGCAACACAGCTAGAAGATCGACTAGGCACACCTCCTTCGACAATGTATCGTAAAAGTGAGCGACTTCCAGAGGCGGCCCCACTCAGAGACATTTTGGCAACGATCGCTATACTTTTCAAAGTAGCAGTTGCCAGTTCCGAGCAAGACATCTGATTCGGATCCATCAGTACATCCTCTAGCCAACCTTGAAAGTCCTCGCTATTAGTTGTATTTCCGCTGAGAATAACACATTGAAGATAGCCGATGAAGGCGTATGCCTTGACGAAAAAAGCGAGTTTTTGCTGTAATGGTGAACCGAGTTGCAAATAATCGGATCCATCATCCAGAAGCTGGATTTGGTCGGCGATGACCTCGGTTATGCAATCGACAAGATTGACTTCGGCCTCGTCGTGGCTTCGAGCAATACCAACTCCGTTCATATAATCGTCCAAGAGCTCAGTATCAGAGCAGTTTTGCGCACCAATAAGAGACGTAGCGCAGGCTTTCACGAATTGCATGAGACCTGCCTGCAGCAGCATAGCTCCCAAGGGTCGCCCATCGGCAGAGTATCGCCGAGTGTACTTTCTCCAATCCCTGAGTCCGTGATCGGATGTTTCTGCGTTACGCACTGTGGAAGAGGCAGTCTCGACGGCAATCATGAATCCTTCGGACAGGATTGTTCGCAGTTGCTGGAGTATCTGCAGCTGTTTCGTGGCAGTCCAGAACGGAGTAAACATAGTCGAGGCTTCTAGGAAGCCAACAAGGGAGACAGCGATTGAAAGGACACCGACAGACTCGTGAACTGCCCCGTGCTTTTCTGTCCCAGAACCACAGTTCAGCAACGGCATTGCAACATTGATTGCCTCTGCACAGTTATCCAAATACCCATTGACAGCGCTAGCGACTTTCTCACGTAGTTCTGGATACTCTAGACCGAGTCTCAGAAGAGCGGAAGTAATGTTGAAGGTAAGAGCCTCCCAAGGTGATGGTTTCACATTATGCAAGAACGGCGACGGACGAAAGAGCTGGCTGTGTGATTCGGGAAGATATTGGGATAATTGTACAACCAGTCTGGATGCATGCTCAAATTTGTTGACCGAAGAAGATGCTTTGCATAGCGCCACAAGAACATCCAATTCCCGAATGCCCTACACGCTTGAGCTTAGTTCACCCGTACTTTGCAAGATCCGGGGTTGGAAAAGCAAACCATAGGCACCCTGGATGTCGGAGCTTGAGATCTCAAAGTACCATTTAAGCCACTCGAACAGTGTGCTGGGTGCTGGTAGTGTCGAGACAGTCGCGCAATATCCGATCCCTCATCGTTCGCTGGGGCTTGAACAGCTAGTGTTGCAAGCTTCTCGAAGGCTGAGAACCTTACGTCTGCGGAGAAGCTGCGGGTAATTAGGGAAGATGTCGGGCAGATGGGTCTATTCGCACTCACTCATCCATCAATATAAATCGCGTTTGTAAATATGGTATGTGTTCGTTTGTTTGTTTTGTTTTCCTATGATAATTGAACGGTGGAAGTCATGGAGTTCAAGCCCCTGGATGTTGAATGCCCACTTAATCTTATCCCGAGGTACGACAAGCACGGGCAACAATACAGTACGTGTATTTATGTACATACATACAGTACATACCCCACATACCTAGGTAGTTACCCGACATCCATGGATGGATAAATAGGTAGTATACCTGTACAGAACTGACACTGTACAGTATGTATGTGTAGACAGTATATATAGAGAGCATGTAAAACTATCTACGACCAGGCTAGTTGAAGGTAGATATAAATTTTCAAGCTTATTCTTAGCTTTCCTTGCTATTGTGAGAATACCAGTGATTAGATATATGTATGTACATACAGGCAGTATTAGGTGCACATACATACCTAGGAGCCAGGAAACATCTACGTCATTGCCTGTAAATTAGATTCCGGTACAGTATCTAGGTATTCATTCTATAGCGGATACTCATAATACAGAATCTTGACACTTACATACTTACCTGGTACCTATGTACAGTACATATCTTACGTCATGGATAGGTATGTATGGAGTACTCTATACTGAGAATCTACCTAGGTATCTATGTACTGTACCTACCAGGTAATGGAAGTAGGTAGGTTTTCTGATTGGGTACATGTATGTACATACATACATACCTAAGGTACCGTACTGTAAGATATCTGTCCGTCTGGCAGTACAGTATGTGCAGCCTATCTGTAGGTACTTACCTTCCTAGGTAAGGTATGTATCTAGGAGGTGCAATCCGTCCTTACTAACGTGCAGGTAAGTATCTCCGCAATCTTTATTCTTTTCCTCCAAGTTTCAAACCTCAGAATCCATAAATCATCCAGTACAGCCTCCCAAGGATGAATTAACCTACTCGGATGGCCACTCAGTGGTGTTTTCAACTCTCTCTGCACACCTAGACTTTGTTCGCCAACTCCTGTCTGGTTAAGTTGACTGGCTGCTTTTCAAATTATGACAAGACATGATAAATCATTAATGAGAAGCAATGGCACCTCGAAATGAAAAGAGTTCTCTCAAACGGAACAGAGTATGTGATAGCAGTTCAGAATCTTTCAAGTTACTAACAATGGATTGGATAAGATCAGCACCGAGGAAGATTCGCAAGAGTTGAAAAAGCTGCGACGGTCACAGAGATTATCTCAGAGTCAATCCCCCAAAACTCCGGTCAATCAGTCCTATCTGCCTACCCCGTTGACTGAACAGAATTCAACTGCAACCGACATCAGAAAGGAAGTAACAGCAACTCCCCCGAATATCTCCAACCAGGTGCATCCACAAACCCCGTCACGTTCAGAACAGCCTCAATCATGCTCCTCCCCACCCGGTGATACCCAAGCTCTCTCCCAATTCATTTACCCTCCCAGGGCATTTGCAGATGAGGTTGAGGATGAAGCTGCCGAACGAGTCTGGGGCTATCTTATACCTCTCGATGACAAGTTTCGAGACGCGCTCGTTATGAGAAAACGGGACGGCTGCGAACGCAGAAATGTAACGCCCGGAAACAAACCCGAGGGGCCTCAAGCTCAAAGCAAGAAATCCACGAAACAAACTCGTTCCCCGGGAGGTTACTTGGTGGGCCGGCATCCCGAGTGCGGTAGGTAGAGGAGCCTGTATACGTGAGTCCATGAAGTAGCTGACAAGATTCAGACCTGGTCATCAACATACCCACCATATCCAACCGACATTTTCTGCTTTTTTCCGAAAACAAGAAAGGCGATTTCGTCGCTATCATAGAAGACTTGTCTAGCAATGGAACATTCGTCAACGACGCAATCGTCGGGCGCAATAAACATCGTGAACTCGAAGATGGTGACGAGGTCACAATCTTAGACGAAGCGCGTTTTGTGTTTCGGTACCCTCGGACACGGGATACCCACGGTTTCCGCCAGCAGTACAGAATCCTCCAACAGCTTGGTAAAGGGCATTTTGCGACCGTCTATCTCTGCGTAGAGCGGGCGACCGGAACTAGATATGCCGTGAAGCTATTCGAAAAACGCCCTGGTGACTCTCAGAAGTCGCAGGCGGACCCTTTGCACCATGAAATAGGTCTTTTAATGGGCGTCAATCACCCTAATCTACTTTGTCTTAAGGATACCTTTGACGAAAGTGATGGCGTGTACCTTGTTCTGGAGCTTGCACCAGAAGGTGAATTGTTCAATCTCATAGTCAGCAAACAAAAATTCTCGGAAAAGGAGACGCGACACATATTTCTCCAGCTGTTTGAGGGGCTGAAATACTTGGTAAGCAGCATTCTTTTCGTTCTTTACTTGGGCACAATAAAGCTAAGAACAGACTACATAGCATGACCGTGGGATCGTTCATCGAGACATTAAGCCTGAGAATATTCTGGTTGTCGACAAGAAGTTAACCGTTAAACTTGGCGACTTTGGGCTTGCTAAAATAATTGGAGAAGATTCATTCACGACAACTTTGTACGTAACAAATCCCACCGGTTCCTGACTAGGTTCCCTGCAGCATACTAACAAGTTATCCTGAGTTCATAGGTGCGGAACTCCGAGTTGTAAGTCGCCCATAAATCTTGTCCTCACCGTTGCATACTAACTGTATAGATGTGGCGCCTGAGATTCTCCAAGAGACGCGTCGTCGCAAATACACCAAAGCCGTAGATATCTGGTCCCTTGGCGTCGTTCTTTACATATGCCTTTGCGGTTTTCCTCCGTTCTCCGATGAGCTTCATACTCGCGAAAACCCATACACTTTGGCGCAACAGATCAAAATGGGGCGATTTGACTATCCTTCCCCGTACTGGGACTCTGTGGGCGATCCGGCCTTGGACCTAATTGATAGGATGCTCACAGTTGATGTGGAAAAAAGGATAACTATAGACGAATGTCTCGAACACCCGTGGTTAACGGGGAATTACCCGAGTGTTTCCGATAGTACAGATGGGCTGACAGGAGCTCTGGGAAAGCTAGACTTCTCGAAAAGGAAGATGGCGCGTGAGCGAACTTTGCTCAGCAGCATCAATGATGTTGATTTTAGCGAGCGCAAAGAAGGGCCCGGTGCACCCGTGAAGGTCTTTCACAAAAACAACGTCGAAAAACGCGTTCATAATCGCCCTGCGAAGGCTTCTGATGACCAGGAAGCCTCGCCCAATCAGAACAGTGCTCCCAAGGATTTCGCAAATCTCGGAGAGCGCGGAGATCCAGCGTTATTCGAGGAGGATCCGACAAGTCGCTACCACTAGAAGGCTCTCTTGGTCCATTCTTCCCGGATACGTTTGTATGATTACCAGAAAAGGGCAGCAGTTTGCTTCTTCTTCCTTTTTTCATTCATTTCTTTTGGTCGCCCCGGCGCCCTCCCCTTATCTAATATCCAATATTCAACCCCCAAATTTGTTTGTCTGGTCTCATTGGTGACCTTTGAAGGCACCTGGTAAACCAAGTGCTCGTTCCACCAGTTATGCATTTGGGCTGTTGATAACCATAGGTAATATGATATTACTTTCCCCCTTGGTTTTGCAGACTGTCGGAAGAATACTTTCGAATTTGTCTATAGTACAGACTAAACGAAGTACATACATTGTACTGCGTACTCCGTAGAGCACTCGGCGATAGACTACTGTTAGTGCTAATTATTAGCGCTTACTTCCAGGCCCATGGAACCAGGTCCACGCACGGGCGGGTCGGACTTTTTTCCCACCTAACAGTTCGTAAACTTCGTATTCACCGCGTCGTCTCCTTATCACCCTGGGAAATTTTATACCAACAGAGTTCCTTTTCTACTTCGTTGATTTTTGGAACTCTTCAAAACTTGAGGAGAGTGCCTCACAAGGAGACACTCCTCCAATATTTCATGTTCTCTTCTAGTTAAATCCCCCCCTCCTCTATTCAACCATGGGCTTCCTGGCCGTTATTCTAGACAGCCTTCATGAGCGTTGCTCAAGTCTGTCCACTGGAACCCTCAGTGGCGCAGGATTGATAATCTTGCTCGCTGCATCTGTTGTTCTCAATGTCTTGCGACAAGTCCTGTTCAGGAACTCACGAGAGCCTCCCGTTGTTTTTCACTGGTTTCCTTTCATAGGTAGCACGATAAGCTATGGCATGGAACCATACAAATTCTTTTTTGAATGCCGCGCTAAGGTATGAAGAAGCCCTGGGTCTCGAGAAACCTCCAGTTGTCTCCCTCGCTCACGTGGTTTACTTTGCAGTACGGCGATATCTTCACTTTCATTCTTCTTGGCAAGAAGACGACAGTGTATCTAGGTACCAAGGGAAACGATTTCATTCTGAACGGCAAACTCAAAGACGTCTGCGCTGAGGAGGTTTACTCGCCTCTTACGACACCTGTGTTCGGTCGCCATGTGGTGTATGATTGCCCCAATGCCAAACTCATGGAACAGAAAAAAGTAAGTCGTTACCTCCCCGTTACCTCCCCGTTGACCCCTATTCTATGAAATAAAAGTAACATTTCTTGATGAGCATAGTTTGTCAAATTTGGCCTTACATCCGACGCACTTCGCTCATATGTCCGTCTGATTACCGATGAGGTGGAAGACTTCATGCAAAACTCCCCTGCTTTTCAGGGCTCTAGCGGTGTCTTTGATGTTTCGAAAACAATTGCCGAAATCACTATCTATACTGCCTCGCGTTCTTTACAAGGACAGGAAGTTCGAAACCGGTTCGATTCCACGTTCGCCGAGCTGTATCACAATCTCGACATGGGGTTTGCCCCCATCAATTTCATGTTACCCTGGGCTCCCCTTCCCCATAACCGGAAGCGCGACGCGGCTCAACAAAAAATGACCGAAACCTACATGGAAATTATCAGGGAGCGCCGGGAGACTGGAAATCAGAAAGACTCCCTAGATATGGTTTGGAACCTCATGTCTTGTGTGTACAAGAATGGCACACCAGTTCCTGACGAAGAAATTGCGCATATGATGATTGCTCTGCTTATGGCTGGCCAACACTCCTCTTCATCCACCGCTGCATGGATCGTTTTGCGTCTCGCTTCGTGCCCTGATATAATGGAAAAGCTCTACCAAGAACAGCTTCGTGTACTTGGGTCCGATCTACCCGCACTCACATATGAAGGCCTGCAGAAATTGGATCTACACACCAAGGTTATCAAGGAGACCTTGCGCATTCATGCCCCGATTCACTCTATCATCCGAGCTGTGAAGAACCCGATGCCGGTTGAAGGCACGCCCTATGTTATTCCAACTACGCACAATGTCCTTTCTTCTCCTGGCGTCACGGCACGATCAGAGGAACACTTCTCCAATCCTTTGGAATGGAATCCTCATCGTTGGGATGAAGTCGTCGTTTCCAACACTGACGACGAGGAGAAGATTGATTATGGGTATGGTTTGGTCAACAAAGGCACCAATAGTCCTTATCTCCCATTTGGCGCCGGTAGACATAGATGCATCGGTGAACAATTCGCCTATATTCAGCTGGGAGCAATAACCGCAGCTTTGGTACGACTTTTCAAGTTTCGCAACCTGCCGGGAGTTGAGAGAATTCCGGATACGGACTATTCGGTAAGACTTAGACATATTTAAGAACTCCACCTCATGAACTGCAATAACTAACCCAGCGCAGTCCCTATTTTCGAAACCTCTTGGCAAATCTTTCGTGCAGTTTGAGAAACGTGAATCTGTCAAATCATAATTCAGGCTCTCCGTTCATTTCGCCCTTCTACGTCTAGTTTTCTGTTTGAACATTTGCATCGATACATCAATGTTTCTAACATCTTATAGAGTGCACGGAAAGATGATAATGCTGGGGCTATGGGAGATGGCAAGAAACGCGCCAGTAATTGAAGAAAAGGAGAAGAATTATCAATACATATAATGCGGTTGTGCATGTGTACATAAATTCTTGGTCTTGTACCCTATCTATCCCATCATCGCTAATACATTAATAGTAATGTGAATTGTCTTCATTCAATATCATTTAAAGACCAATGCCGTCCTTTGGAAGAATCCCAGAATGTTATTCTTTACGTTGCAGGGGTTTGAAGATAAGGCGTTGTCAATGATGATTGTCTTCGTTGGTTGTCGAAAGATCAGCTCAACAATGAGCCATAACTTCCCACAACAGATCGGTTTAAGGGTGTTCACAAATTGCTCGCTATCTCACCATTGCCTGAGCAAATGGTATAGCTTCAAAATGATTTGTAAACTAGCGTGCTAGGAAGGGTGTGGGTTAATCATGGTATGCGCTTAGATCAAACTCAAGTACAGTACATCAAAGGCAATAATTAATATACAATCTGCAAGATATCTAGTCCAGGAAAACAGTCTTCAGGCCTTTCCTTTCCTCCTTTCCTCACTTCTCTGCTTAGCTCTGACTTCAGCACGTCTTCTTTCTCCACCGTCCACCTTCTGTCCCAATTTGTCTTCCCACATCCCCTCCTCAGCTCGGATAGTGCATGCTTGTCCATTTGCGCCCTTGATCGGCTGTAAGAACGGCCCACGAACCATAGAACCGCGATGGATTTTCATGTACGCAAACTTCTTGAGCGATTTCGACGAGTCGTGGGTGTATTCGATAGCATCCGGGGGGAGATTGACAATGGTTTTCCTCATGCCGGGGGACAAGGTAGCCGAAGAAGCCGAAAGCTGTGGGGACAAAGCGTCTTTGGCGGAGGAATTGGGATCCGAGGGGACTTCAACCACCCTCAACTGCGCAACTCCATCCACAACGTGGTCCAAATCCCCACCGGGGCCGTAGATGCCCTGCCTAAATTTTTCTCTCTTGCGCAATAGGTATCGCCTCTGGCGCGCTGGCTCAATGCCCAAGTCACGAAGTTCCGTCGACGAGAGCGCAAACAATTTGTCCCAAGAAGGGAATTTGCTTTCGTGCTTGGCCATGCCACGGCCAATCAATTTAAGAAAGGTTTGGACATCGGGAACGAACGGGGTAGGGGAAGGTATAGACGGAGATGGCGTATTATTGTGAAAACATCGAACACACTGCTTTCCGACGGCGAAAGGTCCGATTATTCGAGATGATAGAAGAGACGCGCTGCGCATTGTCATAGTTAAACGTCACGTCCGAGGTCGTCGCAAAGCCTCGTTACACCCGTTCAGGGTCTTCTGTAGCGGGCAGGACTGAAAATTTTTGAAAATCAATTGTTCGATTCGATTCGAAGGGCGGTTGTATGCTTCGACTAGGTAGTTTGAAAGCGGCTGACAAGTATCAAAGTGCTGCCACTAATCGGTTTGATGCATGGGGCGGCCGGGAGAAATTTCGGTGTGCCAGAGGAACAATAAAGGTCCGAACGCCGGGAGTCTCCGGGGTGCTCAAGCTGCAGAGCTCTTGCTTGGGGCGGAAGAACATAGAAAGAAAGAACGAAATATTTCTGTATCTACTCCAACTATAAAGAAAAAAGGAGTTCAAAGAAGGAAAGAACAGAAGACCAGACTGAGATCGTTCGATTTCATCTGGCTTCTCTTCGCTCGCAGAATAATGCTATACTGATCAGATTATCGAGTGCCTACTCTACCGCACCTCCATGCACAAAACGTGGCAGTCCAGCCTACAGCCACAAAACTTCTATAGCCTGCTCATAAAAAATGGCAGTGTCACCGCTGGTGTCCCGCTCACCTTCTGTTACCATATCATCCAATACTGCAGTAAGGTTGAGGAGTGTCGCCGCCCAGGACTCCCCTAGTGGGCAGGAAAATGAGACTCCCCAGTTTGCCCAGTCTACCGGCCGGGAACTCACAGAGCAACTGAACGATGATATTAGAAATAGGTACATCAAAGGTACAAACATCATCTTCCTTAACCGATGCCCCGGAGGGAAGATTCCTTGTTATGTCTATAGCTAATGTTGTAATTCCGCAGATAAGAAACTCGGCGAGGGTACTTACGCCATAGTATATCTTGGTCACCTTCGAACTGACTTGTCATCCTTCGTGGCAATAAAAAAGATCAAAGTCAATACTGAATACAAGGATGGCCTCTCAATGGATGCGATTCGCGAAGTCAAGTACCTGCAGGAATTGTCACATCCCAACATTATCGCGCTCCACGACGTATTCTCATCGAAGGATCAAAATCTAAATCTGGTTCTGGAATATTTACCTCGTGGCGATCTGGAGATGCTCATCAAGGATGTGAATGTTCAGTACGGCGCAGCCGATATCAAAGCCTGGATGGGAATGCTTGTGCGAGGAGTCTGGTTCTGCCACGAGAACTTTGTGCTGCATCGTGACATCAAACCCAACAACCTGCTTATCGCGTCCGATGGAGAGGTGAAACTGGCGGATTTCGGTCTTGCGAGATCGTTTGCCGACCCCTACCTGAACATGACTCACCAAGTTATCACTCGCTGGTATCGGCCACCGGAGCTACTCTACGGAGCACGGCAGTATTCGGGTGCTGTGGATATTTGGTCCACGGGAATGGTGTTTGCGGAGCTTCTCCTGCGAGTTCCCTTCGTTGCTGGAAGCTCGGACCTGGATCAAATCTCCAAGATATGTGATGCATTTGGCACACCAACTGAGGAGAACTGGCCAGGGGTCACCCGACTGCCCAATTATTTCCCCCAGGAATCAACAACCATCACACCAGTACAAGGCCGGGATTTCTTCCTACGGCAGTTCCCGACAGCCGGGTCTGTTGGCGCCGATCTACTCATGTCCATGTGCACACTCGATCCCAGGAAGCGAAGCACAGCATGTCAGATATTACAGCACAGTTGGTGGGTTACCGAGCCGAAGCCGACGGAGAATGATAATCTTCCGAATAAACCTGGCGGCCCGAAGAAAATGGGCAATGACCTCACCAGAAAGGTTGGTGAAGTTGACGAGACCCCATTCAAAAATGCCGCCCGGCAGTTGGATTTTAGCAAAATGGAGCAGTAGCAGCAGCTTTCACATGTTTCCGTCCGATCTTTCTGTACTCCGTAGGCCGTCATTTTCTTTGCTCTCCCACTATGTGTACAACTCTTTTCTAATGCGCTTCCGAAAGGGGGGGGGGTAAAAGAAAGAAAAAGAGAGTTTTGCCCTGACTGGCAGCTGCAAGACTAGGTAGTGTTTAGTATCTCCACTAGTAGTTCGGCAGGTATTAGCCTGGTGTACTCGGCGGATAGGGGGGAAGCCAATAATTGCTGGATCTGATAATGAGTGGTCAAGGCACTCAAGGCACCCAAAGGGCCAAGGGCCAAGGCACTCATGCCGGATGTCCCTGCTCCCTTCAAAAGATGCCGGAAGATCCCTGAAATCCCTCTAGAGACAGTACCGTACCGTACAGCGGATACCTAGGTAGTACCTATGTGCCGCCCCCCCGGAGTTACCCCCTCTCCGTAATTCAATTAAGGCCTCCCAAGTCCCACGCCAAAATAGATAAAAAGATAAACAAACAACCTTGATTTCCCCGAGTCATCACATTTAATTATTACAAAGCCGGTCTGGTTTAATTTCCGGCTCAACAGGTCACTTTGACCCTTGAGGGGTAGCCAATGCCATTTGTTTACTAACTACCGACGGGGTGCACAATCCTCTTCTCCGCAAGGGCATCAATCAGTGGTTCCCCTACAACAGGGGGTCACTACCACTACACCTGTCCGTCCCGCTCCTTCAAGACGCGACTAGAACTAAAGAGCCCTCTGCGCCGCCTCTTGCTCCCCTCCCCCCTTCTCTCATCTCTCATCGCCCTCCTACGAGACAACACCTCGTGGCTGCGCTTGTCAAGAAGCATTCAGTGTAACACTCGTGCTTTGCGACCACATTCTGTCTTTCACGTTTGGCCTTCATTTCGCCATCCACGCTCTGCCCCCAACGTACCTTGAAACTTAGACACAATCCTTCTTCCTCAGGGGCACTTCGTGCTATTCCTTACTTCATCTAAACCTGGACTACCGGCTGAGAGGCATAGACGATTATTGTCTCGAAAGCACGGCAAAAAAAAGGTTCCACCTAAGAGCGACAAAGAGTGAAGGGCACGTTCGCTCTTCTGCAAGCACTTGCAGAGCCTTTTGGTTTTCTTTTCTTGAATAGACGGCGCAATCATAAAAGCAAAAAACTAAATCTAGTAAGCACCCAGATGGAGCCCCCTCCCCGGTTTATTCATCTTCTCCTTCTTCAACTTGGGGGTTTTCGCTCTTCAAGCCCATGGAGATTTCCCCAGGGCCAAATTTCATTCCGTCATACCTATTCGCGCCCAATGCCGGGTTGTTGAATTTGGGCCCGACTTCATTCATCCTCTCTACTTTTGCCACACCATAATTGTTTTCGTTTTCCGACATGATGCTTGCGAGCTCTATCTGACTTCAGAATAGCGCATTTTCTTAACCAGAGGGCTTTAGTAGTCTACCATTTACACCTCCCATGAGTTTGCCTACGGCCGACAGAGCACCGAACTGATATTGTTTGTTTTCAAATCGCCTTCCAAGCTCGAAACGCTGGTCGCCGAGGAAAGATAGTCATCATGTCCACAATACCTCAACCACCGAACACAACCGGAACCCCTGCAACTGGATCCTCTTCAATTTCCGCCCCGAAGTCACGAAGAAGCTTCCCGATTACATCCGATGCATCAAGGACGCAGTTTCAAGTATCTGCCAAAGCACGCACGCCCTCTAGCCCGAAACTGTCATTGGGCAACAAGCCTCCTCTGAGCCACTCAGCTTCGAATGCTAGCGCGCCCAGGTCGGTTTCTGGAATGCGCGCACCCAGCAGTCCTGAAAAGTCACTACGTCGAACTATCAGCATTGCAGCTTTTCCACAACCACCAAGGGCCGCGAGCCGTCCATCAACCGCATCGTCAATATCAGGGAATCAAAGTCTACATTCGTCCGGGAGTGTAAAAATGAAGAGGGGGTCCCGGTTAAGCGTCGGGACAACAAGCAGCTACCGAAGCTCGAAAACTCCTTCGCTATTGAACGGAGGTGCAGATGGGAAAGCCATTCTGAGTGCAGAAATTCGAGACCCGGAGGCCTCTCCCTCGCAAAGCAGAAGTTCCTCCGCCCAAGGGTCATATTCTACAAGTGCAACCACTTTCGAAGATGGTGATGACGCGACCGGCATATCCAGGTCGGATTCAAAGCCAAAAGAGGCCAAGGGTAACGTCATCGTGAGCGTTCGTGTACGTCCAGATGTCAACGGAAATGATCCCTCAAAGACTAGCGGGGATTGGACACTGGATGCACGACGAAGTCTCATATCTTTTCAGGGGAAAGAAGGGGGGGACTATTTTTATGGTAAGGTTTCTATTCACCGAGCGAATGCATGTCTGGTTTCAAGAGCTTATACTAACTTGTCTTTTTTGCTGGCAGATAACGTCTTTACCAGCCATGAACACAATGCCAAGGTCTATGACGCTGCGGCAAAACGCCTTGTACGCAGGGTAATGGAAGGCTATCATGGTACTGTCTTTGCCTACGGCATGACTGGCACGGGAAAGACCTTCTCAATGCAAGGAATTGCCACCTCGCCAGGAGTGATACCACTAGCCATAACAGACATATTTTCGTTTATCAGGGAAACGCCACATCGAGAATTTTTGCTTCGCGTCAGTTATCTGGAAATTTACAACGAGAAGATCCACGACTTACTTTCCGCGTCCGGTCCAAACGGTGCTGCTGGCCCTCAGCAGGAGGAAATCAAATTGCGAGAGGATAGCAAACGGGGTGTATACGCTACTCCTCTGAAAGAGGAAATTGTTCAGAGTCCCACCCAGCTCCTTCGCGTGATTGCAAGAGGTGACCATGCGAGACGTACCGGCAGCACTCAATTTAACGCTCGCAGCTCACGAAGCCATGCGGTCGTTCAAATAGTTGTGGAAAGCAGAGAACGGGCTCCCGCTAATACCTCTCAAGACCGGCGATCTGGTATGGCCCCAGGCGGTGTTCGAGTATCAACACTAAGTTTGATCGACTTGGCTGGATCTGAACGCGCTGCCGAGGACAAAGAACGGCGCACGGAAGGTGCCCACATCAATAAAAGTCTACTCACTCTAGGCACCATTATATCGCGCCTTTCCGATGATAAGGATAAACCCGCCAGTACCGCTGATCGTGAGGGTCGGCATCTGCCGTATCGAGATAGCAAACTCACGAGGTTGCTTCAGCCTGCATTATCAGGCAATTCTCTCGTGAGCATACTCTGTACGATTCAACTCGGGGGTGCAGCCAATATGCAGGTGGCTGAAACCCTCAATACTCTCAAGTTCGCCGCACGAGCAAAGAACAGCATTGTCAGTCACGCTAGGAAAGCGGAGGAGGCTTTTGGTAGTGGTGGTGGCGATGCAGGCAGTCGGGTTCTCCTGGAGCGTTATCGTGTGGAGATCCAAGCCCTTCGTGGCCAACTGGAAAGTCAGACTAAAGCCCAGGCCGAGAAAGAGCTGAAGCTGGAGGAGCAGCAGCTGGAAAAGGAAGCACAAACACGCCACGAAGAACAAATGCTCGAGATGCAATTGGCTCGGACAGCCCTGAAAGAACGAATAGAGCATCTCAATCGGCTCATTCTCTGTTCAAAATCAACCGGCGTGAACATTTCGGGGTCTCTATCTGCCCTTGGTCGTCTCTCTAGAATGTCCATTACAGAATCCGGCTCCCGATCCTTACGTTCCTCAGCTAGCCAGTCCACACTGGCGGCATTCGGGCATTCTTCTACTCGACCCATCTCGTTTCTTTCTGTGAACAGTAACGAGGGTTCGCCGAACCTTCCCTTGTCCGGCGGAGCTGCTGGTAATGACGATGAGGATGATAGCCTTGGTGAATATGCAGACGGCAGGGCGAGTTCTCAACGGCAAATTGCCGCTCTCCAGGCCGACCTAGGCGACAAAAACCGATATATCTCCACTTTAGAGAGGCGTCTTCTACAGGCTCGACGCTCAAGTCATTCTCGTATGTCGGTTGGTACCAAACCCGGAAGCTCTTCATTCGAGAGCCCAGATACGATTACCTTGCTCCGTGAGAAGGACATGGAAATCAACGAGCTCCGTCAACAGTTGGACGATAAGGACAGGATGTTAGCTGCGCTCCGGTCCGCTGCACGCCATCGCGATCTTGCCCACCTTACGGCCGATGGGTACCCCTTGGATGACAAGGATAAAATCGACCACATTGACATTCCCAGCAGTCCTAGCCTCATGCCGCCACTGAAGGGTGATGATACTGGCTGTCGGCGAAAGGGCATGGATGAAGTCTCCCGAATTCTCGACGAAATGATTCAAGATCGAATCGAGAATGGCCACCTCGTCAAGGGGTCTCATGGGAGTGTGCAAGTAGCTACCGACAGTCGCCGTGCGTCTGGCTCTGTAGCCGGTGTACCGGGCCTGAACTCGGGGCCTACTATTCCAGAAAACGGCCTCGGATATTCAACTTCGGGCTGAAAAGGATCTCTTGATCATCTCAACTAATCATGTTATTGTGTCGTTGCGCTGAGCATGTTGCTTCCGCCTTCTTTTTACCACATAAGATCAACCCCCTCTTTTGTGGATACTTCGCTTGCTTTCTGCACTTATAGTTTACATGTTTCCGTTTATTTTATCCTGCTTTGTCAATTTTTTATTGATCTTCTTTTCTTTTCTTTTCTCTTGTTTTTTGTCTCACTTTGCTTTTCTTTACAGATACCCAGGCTATAGCTTCTCTTTCACTTGTACCTTATCAGACATTCTTGCGCTCATGACGATTGATTCACTAGTTGTTTAATTTGGGAGCAGCCGGTGCTGGATAATTAAAATATAGTATGATTTTGAAATTTTTTGACAATCAGTACCACTAGGTATGGTATAGGTTCGCTCCAAACTAGGCAAGGGTATTTGATGAGTATTAGGACATCGAACATGGGCCAGTCTTTGTTAACCAACGAATCCGTCTTTTTTAGTTCCAAAATCGTTGCACTACGGCCTTCGAGGCATGGGGTCAAAACCAGGGTTCGTGGCCAAACTGTCTCATATACCTATATACATGCAAATATGAATTTATCATAGCTATATATTATTGCAGGCTGCGAATGCGAATCGGTGTACATAAAGGCTACAGCAGAATCCCGAGAGACAAATTGGTTACTTGCCAATCCTGTATGCCACACGTGAATTGTGTTCCGAAATCGAGAAACCCAATAGTTATCAAAGTCCATGCACAGAGCTTCAAGATTTAGCACATCACTCAACAATCTCAAGCTCTGAATTTCGATTTTTGGCATATACATCCTTCCACTGCTCCCAGAGCCTTTTCAATTCTGACACGTACTGTTCGTGAAGAGAATTGATATAGTCATCATCGATTCTGCTTCTATCGCGTTCTTGTATGACCTGAATGGGGCGGCCCACAACGATGTTAAGTGAACGGCGGTACGGCATCAGGCCCACGTCATAATTAAAAACCCCACGGGCATGGAAAAGTGGGATGGTGAACCCCATCGTGTGCTTAATCAGCATCTGGAGCTTGTGTATAAGAGGATGCTGGTCCGAGCGGACTTGCTCATAGAGGTCATTTTCACCAAACGCCAAAACTGGCACCAAATCGGCACCGGTGCGAATGGCTAGTTTTATGAAGCCCTTGCGCCGCTTGAGAACAAGGCGTAATGACGATGGCAAAGCATCAAGGGATTCGCGGGCGCCGCCAATTACAATCGTAATAGCACGGCCCATTCCTTCGCCATCCGCGCCACCTCTTGTCAATATATTCTCGCAAGACTCGCGTGAGACACTGGCAAGACCCATGGCCAGAGCATATTCTCTATAAAATGGGATCCGGAAGTTGGAGTCGAGAGTAAGTAGAGTATTAGTGATCCCCGGGAAAAGCCTAGAGAAGCCCAGCGCCTCTGTCGCGAATGCCGCAAAGGCGCCATGTGAGATGATTCCATGGGGATGGTATCCGAATATATATTTTCGGGTGGGAATGAGATTTTCTGAGCGATGCAGACGAGCAGGAAAATAAGAGGCGTAAAGTGACCATACTCTAAGCGAACGCAAGAAATTGCTTCGACCACTCAAGGATCCAGACGTAGCCGCCGTGGAGAACAACGAAATGTAAACCAGGTATGGTAAAAGCAGTGGCCAGGACAACGGTATTGCGCAGGTGAAGAAAAAGCATGTGAGGAATATGGCAATTGTCAGGGTGTGACAGAGGACCACAAAGGTCTGTAGACGTCGTTCAAGGCCGATATTTAACGGGGCCCAATGAATGCTGGTATTCAAAAGTCAGAGGGCTCGTTCAGCAAACTTAACCTTCCCTATCTCCCCTATTCAAATAATGCACGCAACTGGGAAGAAAAAGAAACACTCACGCTTTTTTTCCGTTGGAAAACACACGGGGAGGGTCAAGTTTGGTGTTCTCAACCGAAGTCGACGATTGAGAGTCAACAGATGGCATTTTGAGAGACTTCTCCTTTATTGACTTTCCCCTTTCCGAGAAAAGTGCGACTCAGATCATTTGTGCTTTTATGCAAAGCCAGCCATGCCTAGCAATAGTTGTTGCTAGTTCTCTTAAGGCAAATACTTCCCGTTAATTGATGACTAGCCTGCGAGCACTAGAGAATACTGAGTGCTTGGAAAGGTGAGGGTGGAAATTAGAATAGTATGAGAGGGCTGAAGATGGAGTCATTTGTTCCATGGTTTAAGATGGTTTCCCATGAACGAATGATTAGATAATGAGACAGCTTATCTTATCTATTATTATTCCTGACGGGTTTGGCGCAGTACGGTACTATATGTACATAGATACATACATGTTTGTACTATACATACTGTGTATGTACTGTATCTATGGAAAACTGTCCTGAGGAGTGGGACCGCGAGGTATCAATATCTTGCAACTAATGGTACTGGTTATAATGGTTCAGCGTAGTGCTCTATGTATAAATTGTTACGATTTTATCATAAATATCTGGGCAACGTTAGCATCAGGCTCATGAGGACCCGAGGTCAGGCAAGGATAGTATTTATTCACCTCATTTAGAGATTTATCATCCAACAGCGCTTTCTTCTTTTGCGCAATATACCGACCTCTGAGCATATGTTTTCCCAAGGGACGGCGCTCTCTTGATGGCAAAGCTGCGCGCAGTGGCGTTTCTCTCCCGTCGGTTGTAGCGGTCTGAGAATCCAATTCCGTTGCGTCCTCGTCGTGACTTACAGAATCAGTATCCTGCTGATCCTGCTCCTTTCGCTTTCGTTTCTTTTCCTTCTTCTCCTTCTTCTCTTTCTTCACTTTCTTTTCTTTCTTTTCTTTCTTTCTCTCCTTGTCCCCCTTCTTGCTCGTCTTCTCGGTAATATCGATATCCTTGGTGTCTAGCGATGCTCGTGCAGCCATGTCTGCATTGTCATTCTCGGGGTTTTCTTCGCGACCTCGAGACTCACGCGCAGGCAAAGAATCTTCCTTTTCCTGTGCATCTTCCTTTTCCTGCGCCAACAAGCCACCGCTGATAAATTGGATGGTTTGCCACCTTGTAGAAACATACCGGGCCAGTTTAACATCATCAATCTTGCGCTGATCAGCCGCGATGTCCGAGTCTGATTTTCCATTCAGTCGGCCCAGCAACCCTCTAAAGGCGTCCAGGCCAGTGGGCTCGTCTAGATCACGTTTTGGCCGTGCTCCAAGTCCCAGCGTGTCGTCCTTCAATGCAACTCGGATATGGGATGCACTTGCAGCAGTGAACATATCAGCATGTGCAGCATTGTGCGCACCGAGGAAACTGCCCGGAGTCCATCCTTGCGAGCTAAGGATCTTGTGCCCGAATCCACTTGTCGATCGAGCCCAATTTGTATTGTTCGGATCGTGGGAAATCTTTGTTTTTCTGGAGGATAGAACAAATCGTCAGCTGAGCCGCCAGGGTTCGAGGGAAGGCTAAAAGTAATTCCACACATACTTGCGAGCTGCCGCCAGGCCCATTTGTGCTATTTGGAAGAGTGATAGGGGGAGGGTCCTATTGATTAATAACAGTACACTGTTCTCCAAGTGAGGAGCAATGAAAGATAGAGTGTCTTGAAGAGAATAATGATATCTAACAGTACTGGGTATTAATCGAGAGGAGAAGGTTTTTACTTTTTTTTTTTTTTTTCTGCCCTTGGACTTCTGCGGAGTCAATACAGACCGCCTACGTGTTTTGACTATGCCGGGGATTGCAAGATCCACAACGGCCAGGTACAGTACGGAGATATCCCTCAATTTACACGTGACACTCCTAGGTACGGGGTAGTGAATAAGGTATTGTAATGCAGTACATAATTGATTACCTCCCGTATATATATATACATAAGGTTACATACCTAGACAGAGGTAACTATGTATGTACCGGTAACTAGAGGTCTAACCAAGGCGGTGGACTCCCGCATACACCGGAAACGGCTGACTGCCCGCTCGAAAGCAACCTAGGAAGCTTCCATGTGTTGTTTACTATGTCCTCCGTACGGAGTACAAGTTTAATCATTCTCACCCCAGACTGCTCAAACATGGTCAATTCCTTGTCCTTCAACAATGTCTAGCTTGCGAATCCTTTCGCGAAATTACCCTGAACGTACTCTAGCTTTGGCCACTAGCGACTACGTTCTAATTTTCAAGCATAGCTCTACAATCTCCAAACCCAGCACCCAACGGCGAACCGATCAACCACGTTGTTTAGTTGAATTTGTTAGTCAGTCAGACGTAGAGTTGAGCAGCTATCGAAGACTAGGCGATGGGTACGGTACTCTTGGATTGATTACTCTTGGAGACGAGGTTTTTCTTTCCGTTGTCACTGCCCGTTCCAAAGCCGCAACGATCAGGCCCGGGGAGAATATTTCCCGAATTGACAACGTGGATTTCTGTAAGATTTTCCAAAATTGCCTGAAGGGGTGTGTTCTAATTGCGACAGTCTGCCTGAACCACTCAGAATATGAGGATGGCTTTGAACCCGAGATGGGATCGTCCCCTACCACTGACGACCTATCCCATATCGCTGGCCTGGACGCCAAAGAGCTGGTTGCGGAACATCCCTTTCTAGCTCTGAAAAAGCTTCTCAGTGACGGCAGCTTCTACTATAGCCTTGATTTCAACTTGACAGACAGGCTACAGGACCGGTGAGATGAGGGCGAAACGAAATGCGCAAGTGTTCAAGCCTAGCTGACATATTGTCAGCTCGGACAAGTCGGCAACTTTCGACATTGAGTCCCTCGATGAAGACATGCTCTGGAATTCGTACATGATCCACCCTCTTCTTCTTTTTAGGAGTCATCTATCGCCCTCCGAAAAACAGCAGCTTGATTCTTGTCAGATCCTGACCTGTGTGATAAGGGGTTTCGCCAGTACCTTAACCATTCCGGCATCCGTCCCTATCTTGCCTCAATTAAAAACTCATTACCCTTCTACGCTAAGCATAATATCACGACAGTCTTCTCGACGTGCTGGGACAAGGTTCAACTCCCGCGGCATCGACGATGATGGCAATGTCGCAAATTATGTTGAGACCGAAACAGTGTTCTGGACGCCGCCTGGCATCACGTTCTCTTATGTCCAGGTTCGTGGATCAGTGCCAATATTTTGGGAACAGGCAACGGGATTTCTTCCCGGCCAGCAGAAAATCGACGTGACCCGATCTAGCGAGGCAACGCAGCACGCATTTGACAAGCATTTTGAGGGGCTTGAATTAGAATATGGTGCAATTCATGTTGTTAATCTCCTCAGTGAACTGAAGCCCGCAGAATCAGATCTTTCGGCGAAATACCGAGAGCATATCAGGAAAAGCCCCCTCAACCAAAGGAGAGGGCTGGGTAGCTTCTCAGACCACACACTCCTACGTGCTACGGAGTTTGATTTTCATGCAGAAACCCGTGGCCCGCTGGGCTATGCAGCTAGCACCCTTGTCAAACATGAGATCTCACATTCTATGGATGGCTTTGCATTCTTCTTGTCCGAGAATGGCTCTGCAATAAGATCCTCGAATGAAAGCCAGGCAATGCCTATGGGCTCTTCTACCGTTCTCCAACAGGAGGGTGTCTTTCGGACTAACTGCTTGGATTGTCTTGATAGGACTAACCATGTGCAAAACATCATTAGTTCAATGGCCCTTGAATCTTTTTTCCTCCAACAGGGAGCGAACTTGGGCCCTGATATACAGCTCAGGCATTCGACTCTTTGGGCTGATAATGGAGACGCACTGTCTAAGATATATGCCGGTACAGGAGCTCTGAAAAGTTCTTTCACACGTCATGGAAAGATGTCACTTGCTGGCGCACTTGCAGATGCTCGCAAAACCGCTACTCGACTTTATATCAACAACTTTTCAGACAAAGCGCGGCAAAAAACGATCGATCTTTTGTTGGGACGTCTTACGGACCAAGGAACGGTGCATCTTTTTGACCCGATTAACGACTTGGTTTCGACCGAACTAAACCGGCGGGCGTCAGAATACACTTTTACCAAATCGATCAAGATTTGGACTGGAACGTTCAATGTGAATGGCCGGCACCTGGGAGCAGATGTCGATTTAGCAGCATGGTTATTGCCAGAGCTTGAAACCAACGACCCCATGATATTCGCTGTTGGATTCCAGGAAATAGTTACGTTGAGTCCCCAACAAATAATGTCCACTGACCCATCCACTCGTAAAACCTGGGAGGCCGCGGTTGGGAAATGTCTGAATAGCTCTGCGAGGTCCAGGGGAACTGCGAAATATGTTCTTTTACGAAGTGGCCAACTAGTTGGCGCTGCCCTGGTCGTATTTGTGAGAGAAGATGTTCTGAAGGAGATAAAAAATGTCGAGGGGAGTGTGAAGAAGGTGAGTGATAACGTTTGGTCTACTGCGATTTGTCTCACTCCCGTCTCCAGACAGGTCTTTCCGGAATAGCCGGCAACAAGGGAGGCTGTGCCATTCGCCTGGAGTATTCCAACACTCGAATCTGCTTTGTTACCGCGCATCTCGCTGCGGGGTTTGCCAATTATGATGAAAGAAACAGGGACTATGAAACCATATGTCACGGGCTGAGATTCCAGAGAAATAGATCAATTGATGACCACGATGCCATAATATGGCTAGGAGATTTCAATTATCGAATCGGCCTCGACAATCACAATGTTAGGGAGCTTGTGCGGCAGCGAGATTACCAAAAGCTTTATGACAATGACCAGGTATCCTGCTGACTTCCACTATTCATCTTAAGCAAGATTAATCTGCTCACTGATTTCTTGGTAGTTGAACCTACAAATGGTCAGCGGGCGGGCTTTCCAGTTCTATACGGAAGGGCCCATTTCCTTCCCTCCTACTTACAAATATGATATTGGACGAGATGACTATGACACGTCGTAAGACTACACTCCTTGCAGACAAAAGGGGAGTTTCTTGACTAAATAAACGCAGAGAAAAAGCGCGCATACCAGCTTGGTGTGACAGGGTGCTCTGGAGAGGAACAACCCTCCACCAGGTAAATTACAATGCTGCGGGTCTACGATTTTCAGACCATCGCCCAGTTTGGGCCACCTTCCTTTGCGAAATCAGCACCATTGATGAAAATGCAAAGAGCGAGCTTAGACACACTCTTTACCATCAGAAACGGAGCAACAAAGGTGATATAGTGACTGGTCTTGGGGAAAGACTGAAGCTAAATGACGAGGAACTTGCAAACTTTGATTCTGTTACGCTGGGGCTTCCGCCGGCCAGTTCAGACCATCAGAAGTGGTGGTTAAATCACGGTAAGCCTTTTGCTTCGAAGATATCATTTCCAAAACTCACTCACTGCCTCTTTATTTGTTTTCGTACCTCGGGTTCTAACTAGCATTGTGATACAAGGTGACCCCGTGAAGTCGAACGTGAAGCCCCCTAATGATGGATATATTCTTAACCGCTACCGTAGGTCCAACCCTTTCTCATCAGATAGCAACCCCGACTGGGTCGTTGGACTTCAGCAAGGTGGATCTACATCCAGACCTCTACCGCTTCCAAGGAGGAATGTCTCAAAACTCACAAACCGGCCAAGGTCAGGCAGCGGCACGAGGAGTGGAAGTTATTTGGAGAGACCGGAACGTGAAGACATGGCTGCTATGCACAGGAGCCAATCACGCAATACGAAGGCCATTCCCCCTATTCCACGAAAGCCAGTCTTACTTGCCACGGCCATTGGACAACAGCACGGGAGCAGTTCGCAATCCAGTGGTCTTGATTCGGGAGAAGATGCAGTGCATGGATCTGGCAGCATTTTGGACGATACCCCCGATACAAAGATCAACTGGAAACCTCTTCTGCCTCAGTGATCTTAATCCTGTTTGGACAACACTCGGCAGTGACCACACGTTATGACTAGTCTACAAATACTTGGTCTAGGGAGCATGCTTATGTGAATGTAATCTTGAAATCATCCGTATCTAAGTAAACGTATATACATGTGGAATATTACTAAAAACTCTATTGATGCAAATAAAAAAACATGAGTTTCGAACTATTCATTTCACATAGTAGAACTCCCACCCTCGAAGTTTTAGCGAACAAACAACCCCCAATAATGCTCCTGGCGCTGAATCAAACAAAAAATAATTCTGAATCATGTATACTTATCTTTCTCTGAGGCATGAGAAACCGATCCCGACATGCGAGAGGAAAAGCCATGCCCCCCTAGGGAAGCTCAAGACAGTGGTTCTATAGCTCTTAGCTTATTGTCTCGGGCGTCTCGTTCAACATCCTGATTTATCGGAACACAAGCGCCCATTCCACTATGCTGAAAATTCAGCCACACGCGTCCTCATTTCAGATGTCTATGATTTGGGAGAACGCGCGCTTAGGAATCATCGCACCTTGGAAGCAAGGTTTGTGGGTGGATTCGGGGAATGCGCGCCAATGGAAGACAACTGCTAAAGATCGAGAGCCCAACTGTCACATCACGCGACAATTATTCGCGTGTTGCTGTATCACCCTAGGCTTTTTTCCCACTTTTAAAGCCTTGTTTAATTTCAAACGGTTACTACCGACCATCCACATAGCAAAAGCGCCAGGGTCAGGAGCCTTTGCTCGCGGCTTTTTTGTGCCTATAAAAACACGTTAACGGATTATACGCAACCTGGGATCGTACGAAAACAATCTGAACAAGCTGATTCCGAAAGATACAGAGCAATAAACGCGTACCTGCTGGGTCTGGTTTCTTTTTGGTCTCCTCTGCCACAGCAGCAACATCCGCATCTTCGGGCGCAACTGGCACATCAACGACAGCCGGTTCTTCTGAGGCAGGAGGTTCTGGAGGCGGCGGAGGCTCAGGGGTTTTCGGTTTTTCGGGGATTGGCCACATGTGCATGGTTATCGCCCAGTCTGGCTCTATAACGGTTTCCCAGACCTGTGGGAGTATAATATCACCATTGGGGCCAATTAAATCATAGTGTCCTTCAGCAACATGAGGACCAATGACTTCAATGTGAAGAAATGCTTGTCGTATAAGCTCTTCCATGCCCTTGAGACAGCTGTTAGATACACAACTAGACTCTGCAAGTCAGGAGCTAGGTCTTACCTGCCAAGTGCAACACAACTCAAACGGAAAACTGAACTTCCTGCCAACAGCATCCTTGAATTTGATAGGCTTTTTCTTCTCGGAGACGGGTTTGCTTGAAGCTGCTGCCGTGGCTGCAGCAACAGCTTCTGCTGCTGCTTGGTTGGCTGCCTCAGTGGCTGCCGCCGCCGCCTCTGCCACCGCCGCCGCCGCCGCTTCCTCAGCTTCCAGTTTCGCTTTCGCTGCTTCCTCGGCTGCCTTTTGCTCTGCCTCAGCTCTCGCTTTTGCGGCTGCTTCCTCGACAATCCTTTTCTCATGCGCGGCTCGCTCTTCTCGTGCGGCTTGCTCAGCGGCTTCTTGTTCTATTGCGGCTTGCCGGGCAGCTTCTCGTGCCTCTCGTGCCTCCCGTTCCGTTCTTTCCTCCAATATTAACTTCTCGAGTCTTGCAATAGCCTCATCCTTCGCTGCATCGACAGGTGCCGGTGGAGGGGATCCACTTGATTCGACCTGGCTCGGAGATGGTACGCGGGGATACGGGTTGAAGTAAGGCGGCATCATCCCGGAAACCATGTTGTAGGGCTCCCTGAGTTGATAGTACCCTCCCTGTTGGTAGGGGATGAGTTCGTGCGGGCTCAATGGAGGGCCCCCGTAAGGGGATGGACTGTGCGATTGAAAAGCATGGGGGTGTGGCACAGGATGCTGGCCTGGACTGTGCCCGTCTGCTCGGTTATGAGAAGACGGCGGGTGGTGTGGGTGGTGCCCAGGGTGGTGCTCCAGGTAGAAAGGTGGTATGCTAGGACCGTGGGACTGTTGTAGTTGGTGATGGTGATATGGATACATGGAGTTTCCGTACGAGGTTGGTTGGTTGGCCTGACCATGATGACCCAATCTTATAAGCTGATCAGATGGTTGGTGAAAACCGCCTGGGTGTACGAAGGGAGCATGCGGTGCAGCTCCATTTGGATACATATAAGAAGGGCCGGGAGAAGTGTTGTTAGGATAGCCTGGTCCTTGAGCCAAAGGTGGCCAGAATCGCCGGTCGTGAGAGGTCCGACCGTAAGGGGCCCCATACTCATCCGCCGAATCCACACTTTCTGGTGACTCTGGGGAAGGGTGGCGACGAGGTTGACGGGGATATTGCTCTCGTTCCTGTATGATGTGACGTCTCGGGCGGGAGTGACGACGGCCCGATGACGAGCCATGGATCTGGTTGCGACTACGGGTTCGATGTGACGTCCTAGGTCGAGAGGCGGAATCGGATGGTTTCAATTCGTCGGGGTAAGGTAGGTGTGCCCATTCATCATATGGGTCCTGGTAGTCATGACTTCCTGAATCGGACGGCGGGGATACTTGCACACCGGACGAATCCTCTTCGTCAGAAAAAGAAGAATGATCCGAGCCATGTGGGCTTGGCCCAATGGTGATATTAAACCTGGTTCATAATTAGACGAGGCAAGGACAAAACTGTGGCATTTCACACACGTCATGGAGGTAATTCATGCAATCAAAGCCTTCGCATTGGATGTTTTGAATCACCCGAGTAGAGGAGCAGTATGGCAGTGCCGATGAATTGCTTTATGGCACAGTGCGCTTCAGTGAGCAGAATTAGGGCGGGGTAGAAGCACCCCCATAAACTGATCAAGACGACGCCCTGCGCTTCTCGGAATGGAATCGGCGCCGTTACCAGATATGATAAATGCTCTTTCTATTCTGTGAGACCCAAACGAGCGGGGTTCATAGGCGTTTTGAGTGTCCGAGTAAGATCACTAAAGTTAGCGTTGATGGAAATCAATTGACCGGGAACGCGGATCAGGAGTCGGCCGAAATTTTCGGTTCAACACACGCAAATAGCGTTGAAGTTGGTAAATATATTGCAGACGGTAATTCTGTGGCAAAGAGGATTAGGCCACACAAGGGAAACCACGCTGGTGAAATCCTGGAAAAAGAAGAGGAAAGAAGAAGAGATGGGGAGGGACGGGAGGAAATCTCAAGGAAAGGGGAGAGAGAGGGAGAGGGGGGTACATTACTAGTTGCCTGCCTAACCAGACTGGCAGACAATGATGGTTGGGCGTATGGTGGAGTTTGGGCACGGCAACGAGGAATAAGGTATATTGTCAATAGTTATTAATAGTAGTTCGGGATTTAGGTATTGTTGATTGTTGCAAATTGGTCGGGGTTTGTCGCTTCCTATTTTCTCTCTGTCTCTCTTCCTTATTATTTATCTATTTTAATTATTGTTGTTGTTATTGTTATTGCTATTTTCCAAAACCAAAAAAAAAAACCCTTGTTGTTGCCGCTAAACGACTTCCCTTTTCGCTCAGACTGAGCTGGCACCTTCCATTCCATTCAAACCTACTTTAGGTAGGTACGACTCTGCTGCCCAAGTGCCCAATCAACAATTAACTCTCGCCCACCTTCATGGAACGCGAGACAAAAAAAAAAAAGAGCAACTATCGAATTGCCATTCACATATGTACTGAGTACCTACTCTGCGCCTGTGAAAGTATTGTGCTCTAGTGCTCGGTGCAATTGAGGTTTCACGCCAGTCTTATTATCTATCGTCATGCATGCAAATCATAAATGAGCACCTTAGTCTAGGCATGCTTTCCTACCACCAATCATAGTAAATTTAGAACACTCCGTACAGAGCCCTGAAACTGAATTTTTTTTTTTTTTTTTTTGGTTTTTTCAATATTAAAAACGTAGATACCTGTTGGTAAACTAGATTGTGTCTCAGTGTATTATGTAATTTCTTTGTCGTTAACTATGACCAGCTATCCACGGGCATCAGTGCTGGCAGTATCACGAATTCTCAGAATGAGAGGTTTGACTACATAACATAAGTATCACTCTACACTGAGTGGTTTGACACAGTGACCGAACAATGGTGATTGCCTACTTCCTTAACCGGATTCCGACATCCTACTTATCAATTCTTTCGCCGCAATGAGCTCGCCTTGGGCGTAATCCCAAAGAGTATGGTCCATTGGTCTTTTACTGAGAACAGCCTCTAGTCCTCGTTTTGCAAAGATATTCAATCTCCGGACAGTGTCTTTTGATGGCGGGCCGTCTTCTACCGTGATTGGCTGGGCCCCTTCTGAATCATCTTTCACAGAATCTCTCCCAAGCAAAGTCGAAGTAACCTGAATGAACGTCAGCGGAACGTCATAGACAGGACCAACTAAGATCAGGACCAAGCAACAGCTCGGGACCGGGGGGTTGGGGGTGGTGTTCAGTATGGAGATAGAGAACTCGTAAAGCTAGAAAACCAGACCGTCACCTACCAGAGTCAAGCCGTAAAGACCTCTTAGATAATCTTGACAAAGCTCAATGCTTCTGCAAAAGTACTGCGTCGATCGGTATAAGCCCCGAGTAGAATCTTCTGTGGCTGATGAACATGCGTCGATATACAGCAATTCGCCCAGTCGAGCATGAATCTAAACAGTGTTAATCATTACGAAGGGCTGAAAAGAGCGGCCATGGGTCGGTCATACGTTCCAGGCATTAGGTGCTATCAATAAAGCCTCCTCAAGGCTAAATACTGCTTGTGAGGACAACCCTTGGGACTGATATAACTCGGCTAGTTCACACCACGCCTCCGCATCCGTAGGGACAGCCTTCAAGAAATCTATCAAGCTAGTAATTGCAAGGGCAGGTCTGCCCAGTGACTTTAAGAGGGTGACTCGGCGCTTTAGAATGGGCTATAGGATCAACGTTAGCAACGCTGTTGATGACCAAGGTACTCATACAGACCAGGTTGACCGGGTTTTCTGAGAGCAGGTTATCATATTTCTGCAGACATGTTTCAAGGCCAGACTGATTCTCGGCCACTGCTTCTTCGTAAAGCCCCGTAAGTCCCATTACCCTTTCATTTGACGATCCGAAACGTAGTGTTAGCTGATCAAGGCACAACAGAGCTGATTTATCATCGCCAGATTGCAGGCAAGAAAAGAACAGTTGCTCGATTGTGCCATATTCATCGAATGCTTCCTTCTTGGAAATGAGAGAAAATAAGGGGTTCTCGCCCAGATGGGTTTTCTGGTTCAAGATTAGAGGGGCCTGCTGCGCAAAGTGAAGAGTGGCAATCAGGCTTTGACTGTGAGTGATATGGGACTCAGAAGCAGGATACGCCATTTTTAGCAGTCAATGCCCGCAGACTGGAGAAACCAATGCAACACACCAAGACCAGCGTACGCTTGATGGAGGATATGAGGTTGGGTTACGGAGCTTCTGATGGGGCTTTACTGCCCCGGACCCGTGCCTCCCTTGGGCGCATGGAATACGGGGTACTTTAGACACCTACTCCGTACTCCGCCCCTCTGGCGGGCTTTCATGATGATTAACCTTCTCCACTAACTAACCGTGGCCCGCTTTCGAGTCCGGTACCTACTCAGAGCACGCCTGTATCTCACATGCTATTCCAGCTTTCGAGGAAATATCACACTTGGTCTGGTCTTGTGGCAGTCGTTTGATCAACGGAGGCAAAGATAAGTCAGTAAGCTTGTCTCTCGATGGAAGAAGATCAATCAAGAAAATACACTTGCCTGTGAACCGAAGAACAAAGGTCAAGTAACAATGTGAGCGGTCTTCCCTGATGCTCATCGCCACTTTTACCTGATCATAGAGTGACTAGGTTCGAAAAATCCCTCTACGACCTTATTAAAGGCCTACGAACCCATAAGGGGACAGAGGAGGACTATGTGCAGGATAGCCTACGAGAGTGTAAGGCCGAAATCAAGCAGCAGGACATGGGTACGTGTATAACGGATAGCCCAGTTCTAGCTAGCAACTGACCTCCGTAGATAAGAAGGCTACCGCACTGCTAAAATTGATATACTTGGAGATGTTTGGGTATGATATGTCTTGGGCTTCGTTTCACGTGCTGGAGGTTATGTCGTCCACGAAGTATTTGCAGAAAAGAGCTGGCTACTTAGCTGCCGTTCAGAGCTTCAGACCAGATACAGAAGTACTGATGCTAGCCACAAATTTACTGAAGAAGGTTTGGACCAGCATTACGTTCCTGGCCGACTATTTGTCTGACACCTATACTACAGGATTTGGCATCTTCGAATATTTCGAATATGGCGCTGCCTTTGATCACTCTACCGAACATAATCACCCCCTCTCTGGCAATGTCTTTACTCCCGGATGTGCTGCCGCGCCTTTCGCATTCCCACGCTGTTGTTCGCAAAAAGGCAAGTGTGTGTCTTTATAGACTCGCGTTGGTTTATCCGGAGGCATTGAAATTGGCGTGGCCCAAACTAATGGATCGCTTGACGGATGAGCAAGAAGAAAGTAGTGTCACCACAGCGGTAATCAATGTCGTCTGCGAGTTAGGATGGAGAAGACCCCATGACTTCCTTCCACTTGCACCGCGATTCTTTGAATTACTCGTGGACGGGGGCAATAATTGGATGGCAATCAAAATAATCAAATTGGTAAGGCTTGGTGTACTCTTCTTCTTTGTCCTGCGCTGAAAGTAAATACAGTTTGCGATTTTAACTCCCTTGGAGCCACGCCTGATACGTAAGCTCATTCGCCCGTTAATAAGTATTATTCAAACGACGACTGCCATGTCATTACTTTACGAATGCATCAATGGAATCATACAGGGGGGTATTCTGGAAGACGACAGTGGACTTGATGGGAGAGAAGAAATTGCTGGACTCTGCGTTGGCAAGCTCAGAGGGATGATAGTTACAGATTCTGATCCGAATTGTGAGTTACCTGATTGTGGTATCTAACGACGCTGACGAGATTGTTAAAAGTGAAATATGTTGCACTACTTGCTTATAATCGAATCGTGGGTTCATACCCCGATTTGGTATCGACACATCAAGATGTCATCATGGATTGTCTGGACGATCCAGATATTTCAATAAGGCTACAGGCTCTTGAACTTGCCGCCCGAATGGTGAGGAGCGATTGCCTACAGTCGGTAATAACCCGACTCATTGATCAACTCGTTGATGCACGCCGAATGGCCGAAAGTGGGCCTTCGAACATTGTGCCAAGCGAAGGTCCAGATAGCCCAAGTTCCCGGAAGGCACCGTTTATCTTACCTCTCGATTATAGAGTCGAAGTCTTACATCGGATTCTCGACATATGCTCTCACAACAATTATGCCGAGCTATCGGACTTCGAGTGGTATGTGGAGGTCCTAGTAAAACTAGTCGAGCTAGCACCTCCGCTCAATCGTGGTCACTTGCTGGGCCATGGAGCTTACCAGGAGGCTACAAATGATATCGGGGAAAACGTCGCTTCACGAATTGGATCTGAGATGCGCAATGTAGCCGTTCGTGTTAGAGATGTTCGTGCGGACGCCACTAGAGCTGCAGAATCTTTACTCCTGGATGACAATATGAAGAATATTTGCTCGGAGTTGTCTGATGCGGCCGATGGCATTTTAGGACCTTTTATTTGGGTAATCGGTGAATTTGCAGAGTGCCTCGCCTCGCCTCACCAAACTTTATTATCATTGATTGATATTTCCACTGCCCTCCAGTCGTCGAGAACGCTTTGTCTTGTCGTACAGGCTCTTCCAAAAATTCTCGTGGGCATAATTCGAGCACATTGTGGAAGCTGGGATGCCAGGAATCAGGGCGAAATTTCTCTTTTACTGGCGAGAATCCTGGTTTTTCTGGAAACTCTGGCAGCTCATCCGGATTTAGACGTCCAGGAAAGGGCTATTGAATTTTTGGAGGTGATGCGCCTGGCAGCAGATGCAATACGGTCAGATTGCTATGGACCTAGCGAGATCCCGTTTTTGCTGTCCTCCATGATTCCGAGCTTATTTGATGGCCTCGAGTTGAATCCAGTTGCTGCTAATGCTCAGAAAAAAGTGCCTCAACCAGAACACCTGTTGATGGACCAGCCGTTCAACAACAACCTTCACGCCATTTTTGACCATCGTGCAGATCACTGTTCTGAATTAGGTGCACCTTTGGCCTTCCAGAATTTCTACTACATGAATGACTCAGCGATGCCAAACAAACAACCAGACGAGCTCAATTTCTTGACTTCGCAATTCACTGCTTCCTATCAGGACCCTAACAGTCCAGTGGGGGGGGCAGTCAGTGTGGCAAAGCGAAGAGTGGGACGCAGGGAGGGAAACATTGATGATCCGTTCTATATTAGCACAGAAGATGAGATCTCTAGTACCTCTACACCGCTCCACCAAACCTTCGCCGCATCTAGGGGCGCTGATTTGGACATTGATGCAATTCCTATCATTGACCTGAAGCTAAATGGAGAGGCCTCACGTGCTTCAGATCTAAGTGCTCGCAATTATCGGAAAAAAATCGAACCAGAGGGTAAGAAATATACGATCGTGTCCGACGAAACTATTGGACAAGAGGACACCTTGCCTACCGAGAATCTTGATGGGGCAAGCAAAACCAAGAGATCACTACTTCAGGTTGACTCCAGTGGCCTGGGGCGTCTTCCTGAAAAAGTGGGCGATGCACATTCAAACAGCCGACCACCTGCTGGATCGAGCGCACACGATGCAGAAATGTCAATAGCCATGCAGCGAGTTGAGAAACTACGGCTCGAGATGCAAAGAGCTTCCGAACGAGTTCATACAGATGAGTTTCCTACAGAAGGAACATTGGTCAAGAAGAAGAAGAGAGTGAAAAGGCCGATCTCTAGTGGACCCGCGGGGACTGCTAGCCTACCACATGGAGATGGTCTAGTTGGGGGTCTTGATGCCAACAGGGCGCATTCACCAAAGGTTAAAAAGAAAGTGAAGAGCCGGTCAAAAAGACACCAGCCCAGCTAGAATATATCAAGACAGCTTTCACTAGACATGACATTTAGCATTGGCCTTAATTAGGATATTCTTTGTTCAAGCACTGTTTAGATATTGGCGAGCAATTGTGATCAAAGACAGCATGGAAATGTAAAGAAGCGAACATGATTGTTTGCATTAGTTTTACCAACCCATACTCCATCCAAGTTCTGGATTACTTTCTCAACATAACAATCGAACAAATACTACCAACAGAACACCAAATAATACAGAAGGACCCTTCGTCCAGGGAAGGCAGGGCAGGCAGGCCCTGCAACTTAGCGGAGCTTGCACATTACACTGATAGCCCCAGGAGTAGCTAAAGTTCCGAGAAGCTTCCGTGATAATTACTCCACGACTTGTTCCCGTGGTATTTAGTCGGGCCTAGAAAGCCAGGCGATTAAACATCGAGACAATAGTTGACCAAATCTCTGGAACAATCCTTAGGAGTTCAAAGGCCAATCCACCAAAAATCACAAATGCAAGAAGTACTGAAATATCATTAGCCGCAATGGTCATGGAACCCGACTCCCCGCCGACTTACCCACCCAGCCAGCAGACACTGGGGATTTTGTGCTCTGTTTCGGCCGGACTGTTGTTGTTGCTCCTTTGCCTCGCTTTGCAGCCTCACTTTTCGCGTATTTGTCATTCGCCTTGCGCTGTTGTGGAGTTTGTGCCTATCGCATAGAAGTTAGATAACGAATATGAAGCAGGGTAGGGTGGTAGTGATAATAACACACCATATTGTGATTGGAGTAAAATCGTTCACTCGAGACTGGTAGTAGAGAAGTAGTGTAATTGCGATGTTTTTAGGGATGACGTGACTGGGTTGCGAATTCTAGTGTTTCCTCAGTTGTAGAGACAGTAGGGAAAGTCAATGGTTTAATGAAAGGTTATTATTATAGGGTGGTTGGTGTTGAAAAAGGCCACGTTGCTATGATAAGTACTAGGTACCGTAGCAAGCATGTCCAGTAGTAGGTACTTGTCCTTCGCGTTCTCCTTACTACCCAGAGGGGCTTTTTGTATTGCCCAATTGAGATGTGATAAACGTAAAGGCAAGCTTACTGTAATTATATCAAACTGGTAGATGAAATCATAAAAAAAAATATTAGTGGACGGTAAAGATATGTATCAAAAAATCCAGGTATGACTGAGTTGTTGTTGCAGTTGAGAACCCGTGTAAGTAGCTGCTCTTGGCCGAGGTAGATACAAAATTTACATGGTATTGCCCAGTCACCAGATTATACTGACCTATGTACTGTACATACGTACAATAAGTGACAAGCCACCGTACCGTAACTATATTTTTAGTTTTTAGATTTTGTGAAAATTTTAATATATTATAAAGGGGATCAAGGTTATCACCTCCTGAGCTCCGTCAAGACTGACCGCCTGCCTAGTTTAGTTTAGAGAACTTTCTAGTAGGCAGGAATTGTCATGGGCTGATACACTCTCTGGCTAGTGGCCGCAGCCACGGACTTTATCGATGTTGCTATTCTGATGCAGCTTATTCTTCGTCAATGCATACCTACATTTCTTGAGGTCAGTGCCTTACACCCGAATGCCCACGGCGCAACTGGGCCTCGTTGGACCTCCCCAAGCTCGCCCGAGCCACTGTGTGATGGGCTCAATCTAGGATCGTCATATTCATCTAATCTAACCTAGGTATCTGACAACGAGAATAACAAAACATGAAGAGGGAAGAAGAAAGGAAAGGAGCCAGGCGACGTGAATCTCAACCCCGCGGAGAAGACAAACGCAGGAAACACAACAAACACAACAAACGAAGCAAACAAGGCAAACATCCAGGTGACGTAAGGAGTCAGCCGTTACACAGTGAACCTCTTTCACCTCCTTCCTCTCTACCGCTCGCCTCGCTGCGCAGAGCGATATTTAACCTCTTTCATCTCCTTCCTCTCTATCGCTTGCCTCACTGTATAGAACAATATTTAATCTTTTTGGTTTTCTTTTTTTTATCGCTTGCCTCATTATATAAAGCAATATTTAATTTTTTTTTTCCAAATAAGTGGCCCGCAGTAATTCTAATACGTCTTTATATAATTTTAAAAGCTACATATATATTACTAATGTCAGGGATTCCGGTATCTTGCGTCACGTGACACCTGTGACGTGACCACAGATAGTACGCGTAATTAGGAGCTTCCCTCAGAACAAGCTGCATGAAGTGCAGCTTATTCTTCGTCAATACATACCTGTTACGGACCCTTGCAACACTAAGAGCCGCGAGGCAGAAACGATAGGACAACAGCGGCCCGAGGCTGATGACGCTACGGAGAAAACATGGATCACGTAATATGGTATGCCGGCACCATATGGTATACGATATACTATCGGGTATGTTGTAGACCAAATGGTATACCGCAGACCTATAAGGTATACAGGATGGTATACTCTAGGAGGACTATATAAGGACGCTCATTCACCCACTTGTTAGATAGTTTTTGTTTAGTTCTTTGTGTTCAATAACAACTACATCTTTGATAGTAACTTGTTACTGCTATTAGATTCGCCTATCACTATTACAGGAAGGTATACGTACTAACCTGGCCTTACTTCTATCTTTGCTGCATTCAGGATCCTTAGTAAGGATCACCGAGACACTTTACACTAGTTCCAGTTGGTAGAGCTACGGGCTCTCAGGTTAAGTATCACCCACCCAGGACTCAGGATCAACCTGTTGATCACCAGTGCTTGAACTTATCTACGGTAGCAGGCTTAGCGCAGCTTAGACGGATCCTAGGGGTTGACAATACCTACGTTTCTTGAGGTTAGTGCCTTACAACTAAAGACTTGCGTACAAACATCTATTTCTTTTAAATTGACCCTTATAGCTGGAAACCCCATTTAATCCCAAAGATGAAATTTTTTTTCTATTTATAAATAACGTTACTTTCTATCCTGTTAATTTCCCTAAAAATATACTAAATTGCGGCTAAAAATATTTAATATATTAACTAATTTGTTGATTGATATAGTAAGCCGTTCTTAAGTGGTATTAATAATATTATAGATTAATATTAATTAATCCTGCTATTAAATAAATTTAATATTATCTACCTCTAGTTAAGCGCTTTAATAAAATTATATGAAAACTTTTAAGTACTTTAATATAAAAAACCTTAAATAGTAAATGATTAAGAATAATTATTTAAATAAATTAAAAAAATATAAGGAACCGGTCCGTTGACTTTTACCACTGCACTACATACCAAAAAGGCTCAATGAATGACCAACAGGTCATTCAGTCAACGTACTATATAGGGACCCCGACAAAAAAACGTCGCCGGTTTTGCCAGAGGCCCTGCTACACGCCTAGGCCCAAAGAAAACTAGCTCAAACTAAAGAGAATTACTAACTTATCAATCTTTCTAATTTTTAAAGGTTTCTGAAGTGCTGTCATAGTCTTAACGCCCGAGAAAGGTATAGAAATACAGTAAATTTTAATAAAACTTTTAAACACTTATTACAATATCTAATAACGTAAATTCAAAAAATATTATTAAGATTTTGAAAAGAATTGATATTAGTCAGTTATTTAGTAAATTAAAAATATATTTTTTTATAGTTCGTCCTGATCATTAACTGAATTGAAAAATTTATAAATGTCAAGTTTTTAATTTTTTTAAAAACTTTTTTATTCTCATGTCTGTATTTGCGAGAAATAGCAAGAAAATTATCCTAGTAAAAAAAAGAAAGAAAATAAAAATTTTATATTATAATAATGAGAGCAGAGGGTTTACTTATACTAAAATTATTTAAAAAATAAATAGTAAATTTTAAAAAATATATATTTAAAGAATATTATTAAAGCTAAATAATATAATAAAATAATTATAACATTTTTACGGACTCCTCTACTATCAAAATTTTAGATTATAATAAAGAAAAAGGTATATCTTTAAAAATCTTTTATCAGAAAAAATATTATTTTTTAACTGAAAAATTGTACTGTTATAATGTACAGAGTCTAGAGTAAAATCTTTAATATAAATAAATAAATTGAAAATATTAAAACTTTTATAAAATTTGCTTAAAAAAATATGTTCTAAGTCTAAAAAAAATCTATAACGTTTTTATTTTAGATTTAAATATACTGGAAGGAACTAAATTCCTAATAATTAAAAAAACCAATAATAAATAATACGATTAAAACAGTCAAATTCTTTAATTTAATTTGTATAATTATAGAGTACTTTAATTGCTACTGATACAGGTACATTGAAAGAATATATAAAATTGTTCAATAATATAGATACTGTATAGCTAGAAAATACGATACTGAAACGTACTATACAAAAAATGATAAGGCAAAGGCAAGATACGCAAACTATAGAAAAACTATAAGACAGAAATAAAAGATTGCCTCAAATACTGATAAAAGAAAGAAAGAATTAATATAGCTATCGTTAATAGGTCTATTCTTTACGCAATTGATCATACGGAGAAGACAATAACTATATTCAGAAAAAGGGCTACGGCCTTCAAACCAGAGGCACGCCCGGCCCCTAGAGGGAGGGAGGGAAAAGACCCAAGGAGGCGCTTGTATATGTAGTTCTGTGCTGGCCGGGTAGTGATCCGAGCCATGGTGTAGGCCTTCCTCAATTCCACACTTTGTTACCATTTGTTCGAGCTCTTCCGAAACAAATGCCAGGTCTAGGGCCGACCTGTGTGGACTATTAGGGTATCTTCTCTAGGTAGTTGTGCTAGGGGGTGTTATGAGGGTGAATCCCGCCTCTGCAGTCATCTCTATTAGGACTTCTACCATCTTGCTAACTTTGGTTTCGTTTGGTAGTAACCACATGGGGTGGGTGGTAGAGGTTCATGTCGCCTACTAGGACGTAGGCGGTTGGTCGCCGGAGTATTTCCGGTAGATACAGCAGGGGGGCTGTCGGGGTCCCATCTCGCTGCTAAGATGGGAGGGTTGTATACGTTTGTGACAGTGATTTTGTTCTTGTCGCTGGTTATCACGGTTATCGTCACTATGTGTGGGGATATATGTTTTACCTCCCACGAGTGTTTTGGCAGCGTCTTCTTGATGAGGAAGTATACCCGCGCGTGTCAGTTTGTCAGATGGACTGGGATAAAAGGTAAGCTCGACTTGCAGTAGGTTGCGTGTCTGTCGGTTCGGGTCACTAGTTCCTGTACTGCAATTATCGCGTACCCGGCTGCCTCTGCGCTGGCAGAGGACAGTATTAACGTGTGTGATTTGTTGTTTACGAATTTATTTATTTATGTTAAATATTTTGATCTAGACTTCATACATTATAACAACACATTTTCTTAATTAAATTTTTTTTTAATAACTGATTTTTAAATATATACTTTTTTCTTTATCACAATCTAAAATTTTTGTAGTAGCGAAGTCTATAAAAAAATTATAATTATTTTATTATATTATTTAGCTTTAATTAAAATTTTTTCAATATTTATTTTTTACATAATTTTAGTGTAAGAAATAAACTCTCTGCTCTCATTATTATAATATAAAATTTTTATTTTCTGTCTTTTTTATACTGAGATCGTTTTCTTATCGTTTCTCGCAAATATAGATACGAAAATAAAAAAGTTTTAAAAAAATTAAAAACTTAACATCTATAAATGTTTCAATTCAGTTAATGATCAGGAAGAACTGTTTAAAAAAAATATTTTAATTTACTGAATAATTAAATAATAGATTTAGAATGTTTAAAGGTTAAGAAACTAATATTAATTCTTTTTAGGATTATAGTAATATTTTTGAATTTACGTTATTGGATATTGTAGTAAATGTTTAAAGGTTTTGTTAAAGTTTTCTATATATCTATACCTTTTTCGGGTGTTGAGACTACAAAAGCACTTCAAGGGCCTTTAAAAGTTAGAGATATTGATAAGTTAGTAGTTATCTTTGGTTTAAACTAGTTTTTTTGGGCCTAAGCGTGTAGCAGGGCCTCTGGCAAAACTGGCGAAGTTTTTTATATCATTTTGAATAATATGAAACATTACAGTTATCTTGACTAAAATATGAGTTTTAACCGGTTTTATATCTACTTTTTTTTATATAAACCGTAAATTAGTTATACTTCTAAAAATAGTAATTTTTTATTATTGGATTATAACCATTATAAAGTCTTAAAAGATTAAACTTTAAGGGCCTAATTATAGTATTTACCCATAATCAAGCCGGAATATTCTAGTCAATTCTAAACACACTATAAATAACGATATTTTTATTAGCTACCGGATGACTTCTTTACCTATAGGTAATAGCCCGGCTATAGGTTATAGAGGAAAGCCAAGTAAAAAAAAGTATTAGAGATTATTAGAATGAAAGTCTTACCGGAAAAGATCTACAAAAGAATAACAAAGAAATAATAAGATAGAGTCTTTAAAATAATCTTGGCGCAAAGATAATAATAAAGGACGAGGGCTATAATAATTATAATTAATCATTAAAAGCACACTTGAAAAAATAACTATTAAAAGAATCTTTTCCCTAACCACCTGCATCCCTTACTACTACCTACATCTAAAACTATAATTTCGCGATGACCTAGCGGTATACTTAGAGACTCTTTAAACAGTAGGCTTTACGGGGCTACAATAGGCTTAACTAGGCAGGATACGAAGACTTATAGATTAAAATAGCTAACCAAGATAACAGATATTAGAGGACCCTAACAGACTACCTCTGCGAGGGCTGACAGTTAAGTATATATCTGCGCAATCAAGGCTTATAGGGATCAACTAGGACTTTAATAATTCTATAGATTAACTTAGTATACTATACTACCACGGCAAACTTCAGCGTGGCCTCGTACGGGTGCCGCGGGTACAATAAAATAAAATATAAATTATTTTATAGTTTTATGTAGATAAAGGGCGGAGCCTGCGCATTTAATTGTAACTAAAAAGTCAATAGGGTCTATTTTATCTATCTAAATTTAAAATAAAATACCTACTTTTAGGATTATTAGCCTACTATATTATATTAAAGTTTTGCTTTACTGGTTAAACTCTAAGAATTACTATCGTAAAAAGCTATTATAATCTACATACTACTAATTATTTTCTACTCCTTTTTAATATATTATTTAACATATGCATGCCCCTATCGTGGAACATAGGTGGATATTATGGCTAAATTTAAAGTAAATTATTGAATTAAAAAATTTAACTATTTTTATTTAATAATTCATTTAGCACGGGAATTGATAAGGACACCACAGTTTTTTACTAACGGCACCACAAAACTGATTATCTAATATTTATTATTAGATAATCTCACCACAACTTTACACCCTCATGCCATTCCATTGCTAACTAATTACTATAGCAACAGTATGCACCTACTTATTATTAATATTATATTGTGTTTCCCTCTTAAATCTATCAAAATTTTTGACTTCCTATTTGACTCACTATTTGACTCACTATTTGAATAGAAATTTGACTCAATTTACCACTCACTTTCTACCATGGTAACCCCATTTGATCAAGTATACGACTCCCGAGACGAGATGCTTGCAGTCCTCTATCACTACGCCTTATCTCAGGGCTATGTTATCACTACAATTCGATCTAATCCTGGCAAGAATATCACTATTGGTTGTGATCGTGGAGGTGAGTATACCGACAGGATCAATACACCAGATGGAGCAAAACGCGGCGAATTGGATGCAGCTTTCGGCTCTATAGATACGTCCATTTAAAAGGCTCTCAAGCCGATAGTAGATGGCGTATCAGAGTGAAAAATTTAGAGCATTCCCATGAGCTTCAAAACAATCTAATTGCCCATCCAGCCGCGCGTACAATTACCCCAGAGCAACAAACTACTATCTGTAATTAGCTCGATGAAGGTATCCCTCCCCGGCAGATTATTAGCGTAATTAAAAAGAGCGATCCTACTCTGTTAATTATATCAAGAATTTATATAACCTTAGAACAGCCCTTTTGCGTGAACAGCTTGCTGGGTGTACGCCAATTCAATATCTTCAAGAGCAGCTACTTATTCATAACTGGAAGTTTACATTTAAACAAGATATAGAGGAACGTATTACATTGTTTATGTATACTCACTTATAATCAATCCATTACGCTAATAAGTATAGTAGGGTATTTATTTTGGATTGCATCTATAAAGTGAATCGCTATGAAATGCCATTACTCTATAGAATAGGTGTTTTACCATCAAATACAACATTTAGTGTTAGCTTTTGCTTTATGCAAAATGAGCAGGAAGAGTCATATAAATAGACATTAAAAACTTTCTTTTCATGGCTTGAATCCTTGATATTTTAATTACTAGTCTTTTGTACTGACCGAGATCTTGCTCTATTAGCTACATTACGTGATAATTATCTACAGTATCCGCATTTACTTTGTCTATGGCATATTAACAAGAATATAGCCGCAAAAGTAAAAGAAGAATGCTTTAAAACTAATAAAACATGGAATAAATTTCTCTCTAGCTAGTAGAATCTTGTTAGATTTACTAATAGAGGATAAATATGAAGCAAAATTATTGGATTTTAAGAAGAAATATCAATCAGTATCCCCCTACGCCTTACGATATATTAAAAAGATATGGCTAATCTATAAAGAAAAGATAATTCGCTGTTAGACAAATCAATATCTTCATCTTGGTAATTCATCAATCTCGCGTGTAGAGGGTTTACATGCCTTTCTTAAGTATATACAGGCCTCGACTGGCAATATACTAACTGTCTAAGGCTGAGTGAGGCATGCAATTCATAAGCAGATTGATACTCTAATACATGAGGTTAAAAATAACCAATTGAATAGTCTTATCTTCTCAGTCCTTCCTATATTCAAATATTAATAGGAGAACCTCATGCTATTCACTTAATCTTATAATCAAGTGGATATTGCTAAGAGAGTTACACCCCTTGCCCCTTTACCACAGTGTTCTAACGGTTTCACTAGGACAATAGGTCTTCCATGTGCCCACCAAATCGCACGGCAACTAGAGGTAAAGCAGCCTATTCCATTAGCAGATATTCATCCCTTTTGGAGGCAAAATATAGTACCAGACAATCTCTCTAAGTATCTATTATTACTCGAACCTCAACTGCCTATACCGAAGGCAAAAAGATCAGACAAAAAGAGTGGAAATTCGGATGAATTAGGTATGGAAAAGGGAACTCCGATTGCAGCTGCAACAGGCAAGAAATAAAAGCACCTTCCAAGTGCTCAAATTGCGGAGAAATTGGGCATACTATCAGGTTATGTAAAGTATAATAAATTTAATCAATTTTTAAAGCAATTTGAGGCATCTTTATCATAGAAAAATTAATAAACTATCAATTTATTTAATTACATGGAATTCGGTTGTGGTGAGATTACATAACAACTAATATTAGATAATCAGTTGTGGTGCCGTTAAAAGTTAGTAAAAAACTGTGGTGTCCTTATCAAATCCCATTTAGCACCATTTCGTTACATAATATCTCTAAATATAGAAAAATTTAATAAAATATTACATTTCCAGATTCTTTAGCACATCTAACGGCTAGCAATTCAATAATTTCTTGGATAAAATATTACCTAAAACCGATATACAGGGAAATCGAATTCTTAAAAACCCTTTAATTATTAATATTCACTTTTAGAGGGCCGTATTATAATGGGTAATCCTTAACCAATTATAAAATTAAAATAATGCCTGGAAATTTAACCGTAAAAACTGTATATTTATATTTTGTTTTCATATAAACTATAAATATAATCCTATAATCTATTAAGACTGCTATTGCCCCTATATATTTTAAAATATTATTTTTAAAAATTCTACTAATCTTTAAGCCATCAGTATAAAAGCCTTGTTCAATTAAGAAAAATTATAATATAAATTTTATAATAAATAAATACCAAATTTTATAAAAACTTCATAAATGTTTAGGGGATGAGGCTATTATAAAATCATAAAATAAAGTATATATATTTCTATAATACTAGCCATATACCCAATAATAATAGTTAAAGATTAGCTAAAAGGCCCTGATTCGGGGGCATTATTTGGTAATTTAATAATTAATTATATAAAGGCGAGTTAATCAGCCAAATTAAAGCTTATAATTAAATTTACTATAATTAAAAGTAAAGGGACAATAAATATAATTTAATAGTTAAAGTATTAATACTAAAGATTTTAAAATTCCCCAGAAAAATCTTTATATAATATTAAACCTCTATAAGTACCCCAAAGTACTATTAAATTATTTAACTATAATTACGGGCTTTTAGGAAGTTCTATACTAAAATTCCTCATTATCACTGATAGCCTCCAAGGTATGTGTCTGGACATCAAGTGCTTCTGCCGAAGCTGCTATCTCATGAAGTCAAGATCTAAAGATACTCTTGGAGAATCAGCCGCTGCTCCTCCTTAATATCGAATCTTGTTGTACACATGTATAACATAATATCACGAATAGTCTCTGGGTTCAACGACCCCCGGCGGTAGTGACATACATCCCGAGCAGAGTTAAGCAGACGCTCAACTCCAGCACCAGTCGCTGGAATGGACATGATATCACGAACAATGCTTGCAAGAACAGGGAATTAATTCTCTCTGATGATCGAACGGATGCTTTGATAGTGTCTAATCAGGTAAGGTTAGTTATATGATTTATAAAATAGGCTTACTTACCACTCTGGAGATATTTGGTGAGCTCGTCGTACTGCGGAGCAATTGATCGTGATAAAGAATCGCCCTCAGGGGCCCTCTCTAGCTCCGATTCAATTATTAATAACTGGCTATTAGGCTGTGTCATATATGATGGTACAGGTTGGCTATATCTCTCGAAAAGAGACTGAAGACTCTCGCGGTATTCCTTTCTATAGTCCTTTCCTATCTCAGGATCTAGGTCCCCAATCACTTGTTGAAAAGAACTCCATCTTGCTCGACGGCGCTAGGATCGTCCCAAATGCATAGGGATTACTATCGATATTATCTATTTCGCCGTAGTATTTCTCCAGTTTCTCCTTCGCAGCCTCAAGGGAGGAAAGCATCAGCTGTTTCCAGTAAACATTCTTTCGACGAAGCTGACGTATTGATCTTTCAAGATGATCAAAAAGCTTGTTGTAAACCCTAAAGATGAGGTGGATTCTCGAGTCTTTAGTAGTTATGTTATTTTGATGACTGAGCAGCTTTATGATAAAAATTATGTAAAAGTTGGGTTAAATTGGGTCTTACTGGGTTTTATTGGGGCCCCAGCATTGGGTCCGGGTTGGTTTTGCGGAAACATAGGTTTATGAAATAAGTTTATTTTATTTAAAAAAGGAGGTTGTAGTCTAAGCCAAAAAAAAAATGTTATATGATATATGTAACAAATGTTTCTTTAAATTTTAGTTTATACCAAGAGATTTTAATAATTTAAAAATAAAAGACCCTAAAGATATTTAACTTCAAAGCTAAAGTCCGGTTATATTTATATAAATAAAGATATGTTTTCTATATTTATTTTATAATGTTTGACTACATCAGCCTTAAAAATTTTTTATAAAAGGTTTTTCTTTTTCAAAATTTAATGCGAATATACCGATTTTCCAGCAGTTAGATTTTATATCTTTTAATATATTAATTTATAAAATAACCAATAACTGAGTTTAGAACGCGAAAAGAAACAAAGAACGAATAAAGATTAATCGAAATATCTCTTAAAAATTTAAAATTAAAGTTTAGATTAAATAACATTATTTAATATTTTAGTTTTTTAAAGCTTTTTTGCTCACTAGTACAGATTTTAGTTATTCTTATTAAGTTTTAAATTTTTGGGATTTAGTATAGTTTTTGTTCGTTAAGCTTTACTTAAAATAGGTAATAATTTTAGTAATAATTTTTTAAATAGCCGTTAGATACTTATTCTCCTATAATTATAAAAATTATATTATATATGTAATATTTCAAATTTTATAAAATGAAACTTTCAACTATTTTAAAGTACACATATATTATTTATTCTTAAATATAAATTAAAGTTAGTCTAGTATTAATATAGGTATACGAGCGAATTATTTAGTAATAAAACTATAGATAATACTTACGGTTAGGCGCGCGATAGTTTTTTTTTTAATATTTTAGAAAATATAGCGGGCACAAAAAAGTATTTATTTTCATTATTAAGATTAACCAAAAACTTACGCTGTATACAAAGAAATAATAATATATTATTATTATAGAACGTACCTAACTGGTTTTTAAGGTCATTAATAGGATTTTTTTAATTTTTGATAAAATCTTAGTTTTCAATCAATTTTTTAGTAAAAGAGTTTCCGTCGATAAAATCTTTGATAGTCAAGCTTTTGTAAAAAATCTTAAGCGATCTTTTATAACATTTTTTAGGTAATATAGTGTGTTTATGGAGCGCTTAGCAAACGGAAATATATAGAAAATATGAAATGATAAAAAAAGGAGAAAATATGAAACGATATATGGAAAAAGTAAACGTAAAAAAATAAAATATTTTAAACAAATAAAAGGGATCAAGAAATATTTAATAAGAATAAATAGCGTAATCAACTATCGAGCGACGAATTTTTACCGCATCCACAACAACCTCTTTCCAACGCGTCAATTATTACCACTACCATTGAAAATGCCATTATCACAAGAAAATCGAATACTGATGGCTATCTCAGCTTATAAAAACAAGACAATTAAATCAATATTGAAGGCTGCAGATACTTTTAATGTGTCTGAAGCAACTCTACGCGCTCGCTTAAAAGGAAGACAATCACGCGCAGAAGGACGCGCCAATGGACATACATTGACTGAATTCGAAGAGGAATCTCTTGTGAAGCAGCTTCTCGATGCAGACAAACGAGGCTTTCCAATCCGGCCAGAGTTTATGCGTGAAATGGCTCAGATACTACTTTATCAGCGTCTACGGAACCCTACTGCAGTCCTTGGGATTAATTGGCCCTACAAGTTTACCAAACGCCATCCTCAGCTATCTACATGATATAGCCGACGTATTAGCTATCAACGGGCGAAGCAGGAAGATCCACAGGTTATAATACCATGGTTTCAAACTGTTCATGAAGCTATCCAAGAACATGGCATACATGAAAATGATATCTGGAATTTTGATGAAACTGGCTTTGCAATGGGACTCTGCTCTACTTCTAAAGTAATTACTGCAGCTGAGCGTAGTGAGCGACCACGCAGTCATTCAGGGCAACCGTAAATGGATTACAATCATTGAAACTGTCAGTTCAAAAGGCGTGCATATACTACCAGTCATTATACTTAAAGCAGGCAATTAACAAGCTGCCTAGTTTCAAGAACCTAAGCTTGGTAAAGACTGGTGGATTGCAACTAGTCAGAATGGCTGAATAACAGATAAAATAGGTTTTCCCCGATTAAAAGAACTGTTTGAACCATATTTTAGACGCTTTATGACTGGTGCTAAGCGGTTACTTATTTTAGATAGCTATAGTAATCATCTGACTGCTGAATTTGATGAATTCTACATGCAGAATGCAATTATTTGTCTCTATATGTTTACACATGTTTCTCATTTATCACAATCACTTGATGTTGGTATTTCTGGCCCGCTTAAACGCGCGTACGGAAAGCTTCTTGAAAATTAAATAGTCGCTAGCAACAATTACATTGATAAAGAGGACTTTTTATCTTTATATCCAAATGCACGTGCTCAAGTCTTTACTTCTGCAAATATCTACAGTGGTTTCGCAGGAGCAGGGCTTAAGCCATTTGATCAAGAGCGTGTTCTTTCTAAGCTTACCTTTCAACTACGTACACCAACACTGCCATTAGTTGAAGGGTCAATTTCCTCGGCTTTCCAGACTCCACAGAATACTCGCCAGCTAGATCCAAAGACGCGCAGCCTGCAGAATAGTCTTAGTGCTAAACGAAAGCTTTCTAGCAGTCGAGTTGCTCATATCCAACATCTTGAAAAGGCTGCACAAATGACTATGCAAACCAACCTTCATTTACGGCAAGAAATCAAGACTTTACGGGCCGAAAATGAGCGGAAATACAAAAAGAAAACAAGAAGGCGAGCTCTACTACGGAATGATACCCTTCTATCTGTACAGGAAGGCCAAAATCGCGTTCAGCAGCTTGATACGCAGCTTAATGAGCAGGTTAATGAGCCTATACCTGTGCCTCGCCAACACGCTCCACCACGCTACAGTGGCTGTGGGACAGTTGGACATACAATACGAAGCTGCCCTAGTAAATAGCTATCATTTCATATATTTATTTAGTCAAATTTAATGGTGTTGGTGGTTAAAATACTGCAAATTATAGTGGATGCGGTGAAAGTTCGTCGCTCGGTAGTTGATTACGTTATAAGACATAAGTAAATTTTCATTACAATAGTAAATAAGAAAGTGTTAGTAAAAATTATACAATATAGTAGATAATTTCGTAAGAGAAAAAGACTGAACTTAATATTGAAAATAAAATTTAAGGTTTTTCTTTACTATGGGTCTTCTTTTGGTTTTATTAAAATTTTTAAATATATTTATCTCAGAAACTGTTTAAATTACAGAATTTTACAAAATTTGTTAGTAAATATGTCCGTCATAGAAAAAATAATAAATAAAAATAAGATTTTAAAGGTTCATAAGAAAATAGTTGGATAGATAGAGACAAAGTAATTTTAATGAAAAAAAGTTTAAAAATAAAAAGTAATGGATCTGAAAAAAAGTAAAAGATGAAGAATTTTTTTTATTAATTTATCAATTAGTTATTCCTAACTATTTTTATATTCTTTCACTAATTTATAAGCAATTAAATTACCTGCTTTAACTTATTAACTATATTTCATACTATAATTTAACTAATAGACTAAATATTTATTAAATACCCTTTTTATCGCTTGTTTATTCGTTAGAACTTTAGTTAGCTATTCTAGGTATCTACCGTAAAATAAAAATACTTAAATAATTTAAAAGAGGATATAATCGTAGTAAAGATTTTTTTAAAAAATAAATATTGTAATAAAAGATTATTAGATTTGTCTTTTAAAAGTCTATAATAGTTTAAAAAGAATAATAAGAATTATAACGTTATTTAATATTTATATTATAATTATTTTAGGGAAGCGTTACAGAAACACCTTTTTCCGCTCCTGATACCCCCTATGTAACTAGATGTTTTAGTCAGCAGCCGGTACTGGCACTGCACAGCGCGCAAGTAAAGATCTTAGGCTTCAAATATTAGCCCCTAGCTGTAACGGTTTACAAAGGAGCTTAGTAAAAGACAAGTTTGTTTCTGACTTATAGTCAAGATTTTTTCTACAGAGAGGAAAGGCTATCTAGAAGAAAAAATTTAGAGCTTCTATATACTGCTTGAGGTTTAGCCGCAAGCAGAAAAGCCTGCAGAGCCTCCAAAAACCATCCTGAATGTCTACCGGAAGATCTCTCAATCTTATACTAACTAACTAGAACGTTCTTCTGTACCGGAAAGTTCCTTAATTTCAGGAAGTTACATTAGTCTTAGATTTTAAACTTTAACTAGTTCTGATATAACTAGGCCAGATTATATAATGAGATTATTTAAAAAGAGAGAAAGCCACTTAAAAATTAGCAAACAAACAAGATAAGTAACTAATAAAATAAAAAATTAATAAAATTATTAAATTGCTCTATTATTTATACTGATATATTATGTAATAAAATATTATTTCAGACCAATTAGAACTTTTTAATTAATAATAGTTATATTTATTGTTTTATTTATTTGTTTAAGTATATGACCATTTTTCGATACAGTAAAAACTGTTACTAATATATTAAGTAAAAATAATTGTATTTCAGATAATAACTGTATTCTAGTTAGATTTTAAGGTAACTATAAAGATAATATAAAATTAAATATCTTTATTTAAATATTCTTTAATGTATAAAAAGTAAAGATTTAAAAAAGACTATTATACTTTAATTTAAATTGATTTTAGTATTCTATTGTTTAAACATATAATTTCGTTTATTAGCAATTAATTACTTAATTAATATAATATTTCAATTTTTAACTATTTCTGTATAGAATGCAATTTTTTCTTTTAGATTTTTAAATTTTAAACTCGATTATATTATTAATCAAGTCTTTACAGAGATAGATAAGCTCAAACTTTAATAAAAGTATTTTTATTAATATACTAGAGGTATTAGGTTATTATCTATAAAAAAAAATTTATAAAAGCTTTCTCTTTATCTGTTAGTATTATATGTAATAATTATAAACTAAACTAAATGTAATCTTTAAATAGATTTTTAAGTGTAAAATTATATATAAGTTTTATTATTTACTATAAATAAATATAAAACAAAGAATGTATATCTTATTACTATAATTCTATTAATAATAAATAATAATATTTTGTATTTGTTGGTTTTATATATACAGTCTATAATTAAAAATATATAAATTTAAATAAAATAAATTTATAACTACTTTTGTATATACAAAAAAAGTTTTATTAGATAGGTATAAGCTAAAAATATCTTATAATTTTAAATACTTTTTATAATTTTAATCTTTTAACATTATTCTGATTTTGAATTAGAATCAGAGTATATATATTTAATAGATATATAAAAAGGACAATTATTTTAATAAAACTTTTTTTTTTTTTTTTAGCTTTATTGATTTTGCATTATATTATATTATAATTATATTATATATATATTATGTTTTGATCTGTTCACTCTTCTTACCTTTTTTTTTTTAAATTTGTTATAGTTAAAACGTAGTTATACTGCTGAATAAAATCTTTAATAAAATCTATAGTTTTTTCTCAGAGGCAAATCAGCAGTCAATTAATAATAATAAAAATATATTTAATTTATAAGATATTTTTTGGGGTATAATAAAAAAATTGAATTTATATATTAAATTTAATATCAAATAAAATGTCTTTATTAAATTTAGACTTTTAGAAATTAGAAAACGCGTTTGTTATTTCTATAATAATAAATATAATAATTATATCTTACATTAAAATATATATGTAGTGCAAAATAAAAGTGATAAGATCCTTACCTGCGTGCTGCGCAGTGCCGGCACTGGCAGCTGACTAAAACATCTAGTCACACGGGGTATGTCAGGAGCGGAGAAACGTGTGTCTGTAGCGTTTCCCTATTTTTATAGTTACATTAAACTTAATTATAGACTTTAATTTAGCTAATTAATGTCTTTTTATAAATTAATTTTTATTATATAACACACGCTAATTATTATTATTTACTAATTATGAACCCGCTAACGTATTTCACTAGTGAGTGAGTCAACACTATCGAGTATCACCCACCGCGTTTTGGACGCGACCGAAAATCTCATCCACTTAAATCACCCACCATGCCTCCAAAAGCGCGCTAAAATCCAGGAAACTCAGCTCAGCAAGAGGGCAGGAATCTACTTGCTATTTCTGCTTTAAAAAAGCAAGAAATTTGCAGTATCCGTAAAGCTGCGCGCGTTTTTTATATCTCTTTTGAAACGTTTCGTTGCTAACTTAATGGAACAACTTCACGCTCAGAGATATGCACCAACAGCCATAAATTGACTCAAAATGAAGAGTAATCGCTTGTACAATGGATTCTATTATTAGATTGACGTGGAGCCTCTCCCCGACTTTCGCACATACGAGAAATGGCCAATATTCTACTTGCTAAACGCGGTACTACCCCAGTTCAATCAGTCGGAGAGAACTGGGTCACCAACTTTATTAAATGACAAGATCGCTTGAAAACTCGCTATACTCGACGCTATAGTTATTGACGTACTAAATGCGAAGTCCCTAAGATTATACAAAAGTGGTTTAACTGCGTAAAAATTACTATAATGCAACACGGGATCGCGCAGGAAGAAATCTACAATTTTGACGAAACTGGCTTCGCTATGGGCCTAGTAGCTACTGCACTAGTAGTTACTAGAGCTGACTACTATAGAAAGGCCTCTCTTGTACAGCTAGGTAATCGCGAATGGGCACTTCAATCGAATGTATCAACTCTACTGGTTAGGCACTTCCTCCATGTGTGATCTTTAAAGGGAAGGTCCATATAGAGGGTTGGTATTCAAAATATTAAGCTCTCACGCGATAGCAGGATTGAAGTTAGTCCTAATGGATGGACTACCGATGAGATAAGCTCTCGCTGGCTTAAAAATCTCTTTATTCCTGCTACTACTAGTCGTACAACTGGAATATATCGGCTTCTTATTTTCGACGGCCATGGCAGCCATCTTACGCCTCAGTTTAACCAAATATGCAGTGAGAATAATATTATTCCTATCTGTATGCCAGCTCATTCTTCCCACAAGCTTTAACCTTTGGACGTGGGCTGCTTTACGCCTTTAAAAAAGGCGTACGGGAGCTCAGTGAAGCGGAAAGCACGCTTAGGAATCAATCATATTGGTAAACTTGATTTCCTAGAGGCCTTTCCACAAGCTCGTGAACGCGCTTTTCAAGCAGATACTATTCGGAATAGCTTTGCAGGCGTTAGCCTTATTCCATTTGATCCAGATAGGATGCTAAATCAGCTGAATATTCAACTAAAGACCACTATACCACCAGGCAGCCGCGGCTGTCAACCAATTCAGCCCCAAAAATGTCCTACAATACTAGGCAGCTGGAGAAGCAGGCATCTACTGTGAAAAAGTTGCTTGGAACGCGTATGCAGAGCCTTTCATCTTCACTAGAGACGCGTATAGATAAGCTTATTAAAGGTCATGAATTACATCTTAATGAGCTTATTCTTGCACGCGAAGAAATCCACGAATTACGCGCTTCTCATGAAAAGAAGCTTCAAAAAAAGGAAACGCTCTACTAGGCAGCTAGCCATTACAGAGGGATCAGCTATTCACGAGGGCCTAGAGCGATTTTAGCGCGAGAATGAGGTTGATGAAGCTCAAAATACGCTTCCCCTAGATCCTGCACTTCCTGCAGTCAAGCCACGCGTACGAGCGCCCCCGCGGTGCAGCGATTGTCATATTCTAGGACATTGGCAATTACAATGTCTTAATCGAGCTCCTAAGTAGTTTTTATATAGAAATGTAATTGTTTCGTTGATAGAGCCTCTAGTATTTGGCCCGCGGGCAGAAATTGGGTGGAGGTGACTCACTCGATAGTGTTGACTCACTCGCTAGTGAAATACGTTATTAACTACCACAATTTAATACGCGGTTACTATAATACTTAAAAATATTTACATTGATGTTTTAATTATTAAAAAAAGTACTTTTTACTTAAAAAACCTTTATTAAAGCCTTTTACGGGCCACTTTAAATTAATAAATTTATTATTATTATCTATTATAAGATACACGTTATCGAGTTCCTTAACTAAAGATATATATTAATAACTCAAGAATCGAGCAGGTACCCAAGAACTTTAAATATGTTAGAATTTCTATATCAAAGTTGAAAGAGAATATGCAGTTTTTACGGCCGAATTAATAAGTATGACGTTAGTTTATTATTAATCTATATTTATTTTTTGTTTTGTAGGCTTTTAAAGATCTCCATTGACAATTGAAAGGTTTTAATTACTATCCAGTCTGCTATTATAGACTCGGGGTAATATCTAGTCCGAAACATTATTAATTTATTAGGCGCGTTAAAGGTTCTAGAAAAATAGTATTTTATTAGATTTCCGCGTATCTAAAAATTTCAAATAATAAGATAGCTAACATAATAATTAATTAGATTATTAAAAAAAATTGAGGTCTTTCAACTTTATTTATCATTTATTTAAATTTACTAAAACACTTATACTCTGTGGTTAGAGTGTGGATCAAATAGTATATATGACGGTCTACAAAGGGTGAAGTCAACAGACCGGTACCTAACAGGCCGTTACTAGTATATCAGGCCAGGATAATCGTACCGGACATGATAACTGTATTGGAGTTGAATTTTGAGGCAGTTGTAGAGGTAAAGAGACAATAAATGGTAGTAATGATAGAGGCAACGGGTTTACTGCCTTCCTCTTGAGCTGTCTAGGTATTTTAGGGGCCTTTTCCTGAGCAATAACACGCTCGAATTCAGAAGATCCGGATCCCTTGCTCGTGATAATCTCGCAATAAAGGAAGGTGTATTCGTAGATCTGCCCCTTATAGCAAGTAAGAACATGTAGAAAAAGGACAATCGCTCGAAAGTCTGTGGGAGGCATATCGATAGGACTGTAAAGAAACCTTTCCTGATAAAAAAATGATTAACGTTCAATAGCGTTCTGGATTGATACATTCCTCAATAATGTAAATATAAGGAATCCCTAATGTAGCTCTTGCTACACCGGTACATTCAGCCGGAATAGGACGCTTTTGATTTATATAAGAGTTGTAGATATTGAATGACTTGTTTAACGCGTAATGAGAGATCTTTTTGTTTACGTTACCAAAAGGGGTGTAGAAAGCAAAATAGTCAGACTGGTAATACGAATTTGTTGTTGGTCTCTTGTTTTTAAAAATACAGTTGTCATACTAACGAAGAATTGTTCTTTGAAATGATTGAATAACGTAAAGATGATCAGCAGTAGAGGTTGCGAGATCCCTTTTAAACTATAAAAGAGAGCTTTTGCTGCAGGAAATTGTACACATATCAAGATAAAAGAAATTATCTGTAAAACAATAAAGAATGCGTTTTTTTTGTGTCTTCATTCAGCTACTCTTTTTCAATATGAGTAGATTTTGAAAGAGTTTATTGCTGTACTCAATCTTGAATGAATTCCAGCATTCCATTGCCTCAGCTTATGATTTAGCTTTAATAACAGTTTACCATATTTTCAGTATACTTCCCCATTTTTTTTTCTACTTCAGTCTGGAATGCAGCGTTTAATTGCTTGTCCTTAAAGCTTCAGATATACAACTAATCGTCTTTGCGGAGATAGAAGCAAATTCTAGCAAGAATATTCTTATCTATGTACCAGAGACAGATGAGATTGTCAGCAGTAAAAAAGACCTTTTTACAGGGATTCATAAGGGCCTCTTCTTTATCTGTAATGATTGTACGAGGAGATTGCAAGCCTAGCTGAGTATAGACTTTTGAGAGATTTTCAAGTGCAAAATTATATGAGCTTTGCTGCTCATTATAACCGAATATAAAGCCAACAAATAATGTATAACTAGTTGCAGTTACCCCATCCATTGATATCAGGCATTAGCATTTTATACTTGTTGGTTTTATACGTGCAGTCCATAAGCAAGACATATAAATTCATTTGTAGTAAATTAAGGCAGATTTGATGTGTGCAAAAGACCGATTAGATAATTATCTGCATCGGTTATATGATTGAAAAGCTACTGATTTGAATTAGGCAATTCATTCTGCTAGAAGGGCCTGGACAGGGGTTTCGTCCATCAAGGAATTCATAATGAAGCTTTCGCCAAACGTTATAAATATGTCGAGGAATCAGTGACGCAACCTGATTCTGCCAAGTATCAAAAATTTGACGTGCATTAATCCCTGCTGTAATCCGATTTTTAATGAATTTAGCGTTTCTTTCTATTTCAATTTTCTGAGACGGATGTGTGTATATAAAAGAAAACTCATAATTGTGATCAGGATGAGTAACTTCAATTTGCTACGAAGATTCTTTATGTTTGATAGCTACACGAAAGGGACAATTCTCTCCGGGTGTACTTTTGCCTTTTCCTTTCAGCATCCTTTGTAAATGCTGCCAGGATCACATTAGAGATATCAGGCGCAACTTTCATTCCCGTTTTTTTCTCTCTTAGAGTTTTTTGTCGTTAAAGCCTTACCCTTGTTGCCTGGTAAAATCATTAATAAAATCCATGGTCTCTTTCTCTGATACGAAGAGATGGTCCGTTGGTGGTACCGTAGTTGATCACCTGATGCACGCCCCCACCTGATGCACGAAAATCAATTGCACACCGATATTTTCACGATTT